>NC_061094.1:34488215-34565323 GCF_015104395.2 Macrobrachium nipponense
CTGGGGGATATGAATATAGAAAGAAACACTAACACAACAAAGGTTTATTTACAAGCTTACTAACAAAGGTAAATGCAGAATGGTATCTCCTATTTACATAAACAGATAGAATCTTACACTGCGTGAACTGGGGGAAACAGTGAGGTAATAAGAATACTTGCTAAACAGTTTGGCACTTCGAAGAGGTGGCTTCATGAAAGTAGATCTGCGATTGAGGACTTCCTCTTGACTCCGTATTGCAGAAACTAATCTTCTTGTAAGGCAGGAATTCTCCCCTTTTCTTCTCCGAAGTCTGCTCAACGTAGAGATAACACGGTAGACCACACCTGAAGACGACTAGACCAATATCCAACCAAACTCTCGAGCAACTTTTCTTCTTGATTGATGCTTCGTCGGTTCCTTCGTCTCTAGTTTCTCTCTGACAATCACTGCTGCTGATCACTCACTGATAATCTGATCGGTGGCTCTTACTAACTGGTGATCTCTCTCTTTTACAATCTCTCTCTCTCTTCTACGATCACTCCTCTCCAAAGTTCATTCGTCATATTTATACGGCACTCAGGGGGCGGAGCCTACGGCGAACGTCACCGACTCCAGGGATTTCTAGAACTTCTTAGATGAATCTAGACGAGGTATTGCATCAGAGAATCGCTGCGTTTCTCACGTAATATTGGCGCGTTTTTGCGCTCCACAACATGCCCGACGATTCCGGAACCACCACGAAGATAGGCAAGCCTCCTTGCTGCCGAACTTCTCGAAAATGCGTTCTCCTTTCCTTTATATTCCTTTGCTATGAAGCAATTACCATCACAGCTGAGCACGTAGAGTTTTAAGGCAGAGCACCTTTCCCAACACTGAAAGATACTTTGTCCCTCTTTGAATAGGAATTAAGAAACAGTTGAAGGAGACAATTATCCTGCTTATTAATATAACAATGTAAGCCAGAGCATCACAAAACCATTTTAGAGAACCAGTACCCTCTCCAAGAGGCATTAGCCTTCTGTCCCTTCACATTTAAACAATCAATCATGTGAATACAAAATTTCAGAATTTTGTGGTACTGGGAAGCAAGAGTTAATGGGAGAAATGTAGCCATTTGTCTCTTCCATCCCAATATCTAATATCTCTATCTCTGCAAAGGACTGGGTAACACTTGCCTTTCCTTTTGAGAGGAAAGAGCTCCCATTGGACATGACTACCCAACAATTTGGGACCACTACAAGAAAATTCTCAGGACAGCCATGACTGAATTTTAAGCTAGGCTTAATCTCCTCAATATTATAAATTATACAACTATGATGGAAGTAGCTATTAAAGGGCTTCCAGTCTTCCAAAACATTGTTTGCTGCAGTAGCCAAAAAACTTATCCAGACACTATGGGGAACATTCTATGACTGTGGAGTCAAATTAAGGGTTCAGAGGTAGCATTGGTCCCTCCCAAGTGTAACCTCCCTATTACATTCTTCCACCTTCTGTTGGGGCCTGTTTGAAGAATTCGTTGGTTCACAATTTACAGAAAGAGCCTGACAAAGGAATTACAGGTACTTAACCCTTTACCTGAAATTCTAAAAACCACAGAGCTCTAAAAATTGGAAACATTTTGTGGAGAGCGCCAATTCATTGGAGTAGAGCGTCAATTCGTAAGGTTGGTGGTTTGGCATGCCGACGGCTGACCTAGGTCATTTGGGTGCATGGTGCTATTCAAATTATTTTTCTTACTATCCCATGAATTAACTTCAGAAAATCCCCAGATTAACAAACAATCCCAAGATAATAAAGTAATTGTACATGTGCCGACGAACCTTAGAGTTTAATAATAGTATGTAGTATAGGTAATACATCTTTGGGAGACAAAAAAAAAAACAGCTGTCAGCTGTGTGGACTATAACATAAAAGCACAAGGGGTAATACATATGTAGGTTTGAGTATTTCCTGTTCTTTATTGCCAAACCGTAATAAGTATCTGGAATAAAGAAAACAGTTGATAGCCTGTTACTTTACCTCGATAAAAAATGCTGCAACACTATCACCATGAGAGTAGTGGTCATACTGAGATATTGCAAGGGAATTCTTGTGTTATTTCATGTTCTTTATTGCCAAATCCTAATGGGTATCCAGAATAGAAAAAATGGCTGATAACCAGTGATATATTTTACACCATAAATTTACCTGGGTTGCTGGGATTTATTTGGTAGGAGCAAAGCCATTTTGTCACCTGTCAATTTTTTTTATAATCTCCTTGATTACAAAGTGATTGTGCTATCAAAAAACAGGTTTTGATGAAAGAAAAACCTATTTTTGGTAGCTACTGTGAGTCCTCAAAATCACCCACTTCCCTGACAAAAAGGCATAGGACTGGGATGAACATTTATCTTGCACAGGAGAAAGTCAAGGCAGTCTATGAGTAGACAGTAGATAGAACCCTCATGTCCTTTATATTCTATAATTGTGCCAACATGCACTATTCGGGCCAAGATAATTCTTTTGAGATTGGTTGCTCTGCCTGATGGAGCCTTGGAGGGGACCACGAGAGTGTAACTCCTTTGAGGATTCCCAGCAGCTACCAAAAATGACAATTTGTCGAAAATTGCATTTTTCCTAACTATACAAACCTGAGGTCCTTTAACAATAGGAAGGTAACTAGCGGCAGCTGGGACGGTCGTAAGCTTCGAACAAGGGGAGAACGGTAGTTAACTGCTTGTCCGATCGTGCGCGCGCGCGCGCCGAGAGGTGAAGATCACTTTTGCTTTAGGCATGCAAAAAAGTTGCAGAGTGAGGGGTTGGTTGGCCATGAGGTGGGACTATATGTAAAGGACCTCAGGTTTGTATAGTTAGGAAAAATGCAATTTTTCGACAAATTGTCATTTGTTGCCCGATACGTAATACAAACCCCATCGTCCTTTAACAATAGGAAGACTCACTTCTTGGTGGGAGGATCTGAGTCTTTTTTGGTGAACAGACTGGTGTTCGTCCAACCCTGGAGTGCTTCCCTGGTCGTAAGAGCAAGGGAGGGATCCAAACCCTCTGTCCGTTGATTGATCGGGGTGTGCACCGCAGGATCAATGGTCAGACCTCTGGGCCAAGTACTAAGAGAGAGGCAAGCGTATCTCTTCGTACCAGCAAGCAAGAACTTGTTCCTGTTTGCAAGAGACAATCATAAAATGATGGGTTGTCTCAAATTGGCATCCACTTCCTCCCCCTTGTTGGAGGAAGTGGTGGATATTTACTCCTATCCCTACTGAAAGGGATAGGATGGTGCTCTATTGAGTAGCTCACCTGCATCTCGTCCTTACCAGCAGGGTGACGACCGTGTCCCTC
Source organism: Macrobrachium nipponense (assembly GCF_015104395.2). Taxonomy (NCBI): domain Eukaryota; kingdom Metazoa; phylum Arthropoda; class Malacostraca; order Decapoda; family Palaemonidae; genus Macrobrachium; species Macrobrachium nipponense. The sequence continues at coordinate 34,491,534 of NC_061094.1, forward strand.
TACCCAGAGGTAGAGGGAAGAAAAAAGATGGGAAGAGGAGCCAGTCACACTCTCATTCCCTCATCCATTCTTACGGTCACACAAGGACTCGATGCTGTTCAGCCTGCGAGGGTCTGGGTTAACTACACAACGTGTTTGAGCAACCACCACGGTTCCCAAGGAAAAAGATCCAAGGAACTGTGGGCAAATATCCTGAAGGTAGAAGGAGGTGCATGCAGTCCGGTTGGACCAGGCGCCTGCCTTCTTACCTGCGCCACGGAGAAGTTCTTGCGGAACGCGAGAGAATGATGAAGAGGCGTCCACACTCATCCTGGGTGTCGAGTTTCTTCTGACAGCTCCGTCGCGCCTTCACAGGACAAAGCAGCATAGCCTTCGTATCGGAGGCGTGAAGTCCCATTAGGGAGGGATATTGTGAAGGACTCGAACCAATCATCAGTTACCGAAGGGTTCTGAGTCTTCGCTACGAAGATCGGTACGAAATCGAGCGTCACAAATCCCCATCCCTTTGTGCTTGACTTCTCGAGAGAAGTCATGCAGTTACCTAAGACGAAAAGAAGGGAATAGTGTATGACCTATCCCTCTTCTCGACTTTGGTTATGTACAGTACTCATACTGACAAGCTATTAAGACGAAGTAATGATTGCTCTGGAACAACCGAACTAAGTCCACGCATAGTTCGTAACTGACTCGGGCGCTCTGACAGCTGCCGACTGACTGGTTCGGAATCAGTAGAGGCAAGTTGTCCAAGCATCCGGGTATGTCACGTGACCTTCGCCCTTTAAAGAGTTATTGCTGAGAGACCAAACAAATAAAATATTTGTTAGTCACCGATGCCGGACGGCGCGGCGATGATTCTCTTAATGCATAAGCTCAAAAGGCGAAAGTCAATTGCCTTCAAAAAGACCGAGGTCCTGATGGCAAGAAAATCTCATAGACGTTGAATCTCAGCTTAAGGAGAAACAAAACACTATGTGACGTTGAAGACGAAGGTAGGCAATGAATGCAACTACGTCTTCCAGCTGAATCGAGAGAAGGAATCTCAAGATTCTAAACCTGTGCTTACAAATGACTGAAACGCTAACCGCCATTTCATTGCTGTCCGTTGTGCAATGAAAGCGGGGCGTTCTTCAGTAATGAAACACAGGGGAGAGCTGCTTGAAGAAACTGCTTCTCATGGGCTGAACGTTTGGAAGTAGAGCTGGCAGGTGTGGGAGTAGGCGATGTCTTTCAATACATCTGCTAATCCGGGTGAACAATGAACAATTGTACACCTCCGAATACAAGATATTTTGAGGACAAACTCAGATTCCGCAAAAATCATTCGCATTATCGGGATACGATGCAGCAAGAGACTATTACAGAATTCTGTTTCCCGGTTACCGTGCGGTAAACAGAAAGATGAGAGTCGAATAGATATCTCTGTTTAAAATTCTCGCAATACCGAAGACGATGAACTACTAGCGTTTCTCAGCAGTAGATGGTCATTCATGTATGCGAGAATCCCCGTTAATCAGAGACTTAAGTCCGTGATTGTTGGGCAGAGATACGGTTGTTATTCAATCAAAGCAGGTGAGAAAGACATAAACAACCGTCTATCTCAAAGCGGCAGCTGATACTGAAATGCCTCGGGCAATTCAATACGCAGTAGCTGTCGCTGACTCGTCATCCTGAGTTGCCAAGTAATCCTTTCCACGAAGGAATGCGTTCGGCTAGAACCACCGAGCATAAAATATATGCTCGAGCAATTATATTTATGCGAAACGAATTTTCGGTAAATATAAAAGCTTAATGGTGTTGTTGTGACAACACCATAAGTATATAAAATTGAAACTGGAAAAACTCCTGGAGGTTGCAGGCAACCCGAGTTGCAGTTCAATTAGAATACTTTTCGTCTAAGTCGCAATCCGTAGAATAACCAGGATATGCGCCTACCCCTCGGACCATTCAACTGCTTAGCAGAATTCATGTCGCGAGGTTAATATACGTAGTATATTTGTAGGATTCTGAACACTAATCTCCATCCTAAATTCTTTCCTTCAAGAAAACAAATAAGGATTGGAGATCGACCACCTTCGGTCTCTATCAAAGAGAGTGTGAAGAAGTCTTCCTCGAAGGAAAGCTTCAATGGTGAACAGAATACTAAGACGATAGTTCAAGCCAAATGGATATTCCCGTCCGTTCTTCTCTATTCCAGGTTGGTCGCCTATTGTGAGATAGTCTTCTTTCAGCAGCAGTCTTCTTCCTAATGCTAGATTCCAGGAATTCGAGCATAGGCGAGGTTCCCGATTATCGTGTAACATATCGGGGATTCTCGTCTCGCTCACTTGGACAGTGGTCTCGCCTAAGTGTTTGGAGATCGTAAGAAAACTCTAACACTCTGAATGCGCTAGAAATTCCGTAGAAATCTAAGCAGTCTGCGAAACCCCCACCGAATTCGTCAAACGATATCGGCTGGTGGTCCTCTCGATTCCCGTAGAAATCGAGAATGGGGCAGGATCCCTCCTTCAACGACCGGGGCTTACGTCAGGTAGGACCCGAAGGTCCCCCGGTAGCGCAGTCCCCAGCGTGGAATCCTACAGAGGAATCTCTGTAGGATCCCTCCCCTTTCCCTCGTAGCCGTAAGGAGAGAGGGAATGGGGGAGGAATTGGATACTCGCTCGCCTTCCCAGTGGAACTAGTAGTTGGAGAAGAGTAGGAGCAGCCATCGCCTTGCGGCGATGGCCTCTCAGAGTCTGGGAAAACGTATCGTCAGGAGAAAATGTTTCCCGAGGAGGGTTACGAAATCTCACTGTAGGTAAGGGTCTGCCGCCACTGTGAACGTCGTCTGGGTGGGGCTGATCGACACCTGACAGGAGAGAGCCGATAACCGTCCTCCGACTCATTCCAGTCCTCGTCGAGGTCGAAACCTCTCAGGAGGACCGAAGGAGTATTAAATACGGTGTCCGAAGACACGTAGAAACGCCGCTGTCGCAGTAGAGGAGGTGGAAGTAGCTTGATCGACCTGCCAGAACTGAGAGAGCCTTTTTGTCCGGAGACGAGAGACTCTGGTTCAAGACAGAATCGGCAAGCTCCGATCGCGGCAAACCCACCGTCGGTTGGGTTCCCTCTCGGGCCCCAAAACGACTCGAGCAGAGACATGGGCTCTGCTGGTGGAGCGGCGATCCTTCCCCCAGGTCGTTGTGCTGACGAATCAGTGCAATAACCTGGGCAAAGTTACTCTGAATCTCGGAAGTTACAGCGTCTTGAGGAGTAGGACCCATCCAGTCCCTCCAACAAGAGCAGCTCCCAAGACCCTCCTCCTTCTGAAGAAGGACCAGCAACAGATCCCTGACGGTTGCCTCCAATCACTTGCGAGTACGTCCTGGCTGGTCCTAAGAACCATACCTGGCACGTGCGGCGTCGTGACGGGATCGTGAGCGGCGCATCTCTCACGATCACTCCTATATACCTCGCTCTTCCTGGCGTATGCCGAGGAAGTTGAAGGTATCGGAGAGACAGAACTGACGCTACCCCCTCCCCCCCCCCTGACGGTCGCCTCCAATCACTTGCGCGTACGTCCTGGTTGGTCCTAAGACCATACGTGGCACGTGCGGCGTCGTGACGGGATCGTGAGCGGCGCACCTCTCACGATCACTCCTAGCTACCTCGCTCTTCCCGGGGTGTAGCCAGAGGAAGTTGAAGGTAGTGGAGAGACAGACCTGACGCTCATCCCCCCCCCCGCTCGCTGGCAGGACCAGCGTACGTGGGGGGCTGCAGCCGATCACCAACCCGCGGTGGGGATCGATCTGCAGGTCCTGGCCGTGCCGCTCACCTGTGGCGAGCGGCTCGACTGAGCACGTCGACCCCGGTCCCGTGCGTCAGACGAGCTGCTGCTGGTCATCGTATCCGCCCAGGTCCCTGTGGGGAGCGGCGGTCAGGTGACCTGCAGAGCTCACTTTCGCAGTGAGACCGGTGAGCGTCCTCACGGCACGTCAAACCGCTGGTACCAGCCGAGGCTGGTACCGTCGGTCGAGGGGACCTGGGGGACCTCTTCCCAGCCTCAACCCGTGGCCGGTCAGAGACCGTCACGTCCACCCGAGGTACCGGCTGGTCGCTGCGAGAGCGGCCGCTGGCCTGGCGAGAGTCACCTGAGCGGCTCTCGACAGTCTCGCTCCGTGCCTCGGTCATGACGCTGAGCGAACTCAGGGCGTCTTAACTTTGGCTGCACGGTCACCCGAAGGAGATCGTACACTCGGAACTTCTCGCGGACGAGAAACCAGAGCCGGTACCTGGCTTAGCAGCAGAGCTGCCAAGACCAGGCGAGGGTGTACCAGCGGTAGCCAGCACACCCTTGGTCCCCGTCTTCTTCTTCTTCTCAGAAGGGGAGACGGGCCCCGTTCCCGAAGGAACAGGAGGACAGCAGAAGAACTGTCACACCGGAGTGTGACGAGCCCTTCGAAGTTCCCGAAGGAGTCTTCTTAGGGGGAAAAACCCCGGTTACCAGCTGGTCGCTGCGAGAGCGGGCCGCTGGCCTGGCGAGAGTCACCTGAGCGGTTCTCGCCAGCCTTCTGCTCCGTGCCGTGGTCTTGGCGCCGAGCGAACTCTGGCGCCGAAACTTGGCTGCACGGTCTCCCGAGGGAGAGCGTACACTCGGAATCTCCCGCGAACGAGAGACCGAGCCGGAACCTGGCGTAGCGGCATCGCCGCTAGCACCAGGCGAGGAAGTACCAGAGCTAACCGATACTCCTCTGGTCCCCGTCTATCTCTTCCTTACGGAAGGGGAGACGGGCCCCGCTCCCGAAGGAGCAGGAGGACCAGCAGAAGGACCCCCCGTCCCACCGAGGTGGGACGGGCCCTTAGAAGTTCCTTCCCGAAGGAGACTTCTTAGGGGGGAGAGGCAGCCTCTTCTTCTTCGGCTTATGGCCTTAGAAGTCGAAGGGGAAGAGGCAGCAGCAGACGAAGACGAAGATGACACCTTCCTCTTCTTCGTCAGCTCACGCAGGACAGTCGTCAGGTCCTCCATCCAGGCCGGAGTCGGGCCTATTGCCGAAGCAACACGGCCCGACTGCACCTGTCCGGAAGGACCTGGGACTGGGGAAGACACACCATGGGCAGGACCAGCATGGACAGGCGCAGGAACCAGGAACAGCAACCAGCTCAGGAGCGGCAGGAACAGCGGCAGCGGTAAACACAGAAGGGACAGCCAAGCCAGTAGCGGGAAACCACATCAGCGACAGGTACGGAAGGCCCAGCCATCGCCTCGTAGAATCATCGGCAGCCAGCGGGAACCTGGTACTGGCGGCCGGTCTAGGGGCGAGCTGCTGGAACAGCGGAAGTCTGGGGCAGGCAACACGAAGAAAACACAGGCGGCGGCGGCATACCCCTCCTCGGTACGGCAGCGACCGGCCCTAGAAGCGGCAGACGGCGTCACCGACACGCCTGGGGAGTGTAGACCAGCGGGGGGAAGCAGCATAAGCGGCCGTGAAGGTTGTAGTGGAGACCACTCCAAGGTCACCGCCCCAGACCTCGCTAGACGCTGCAGCAGATCGTGGATGCTAGGCACGCCCTGCAGCCGCAGTGGCCCATACCTGTCCAAGGTCGTCTCCCACGGATGTAGCACCTGCGGTAGCACAGACAGATTAGTAAGAGGGGTTCCCTCACGCACGGGGGGGGGAGACATGCCCCACCCCGAACGCAGGAGACCCCAAATACAAAATACAACGAAGAAGCTGAGCGGGGGGCAGGAAGGAAGACGAAGAATCGGATACCAAGGAGTCGCGGGAGAGCTTTCCGACGACTTCCTGGCAGACCTTCGCTTCCCCTACCCCCGCACAGCAGTGAAAAGTAATATGAAAATGAAACAGAATACTGCCCTTGCGATTCCACTTCATAGAACTTAAAGGGGAAAAAAATCAATTCCCGGGTAAGAACGGAACTTGATCCAAATAATATGATGCTATCATAAAATATATATGAAAATGAAACAGAATACTGCACTTGCGATTTCACTTTCACAGAAAATAATCGTAAGGATCAATTCCCGGGTAAGAGCGAAATTGATCCAAAATTTAAATTATGCAAATAAATAAATGAAAATGAAAAGAATACTGCATTGCGAATCCATTTCATTGCATTTTATCATACAAAATTAAAAGGCTCGTGCCGAGCGCAATCACGCTCTCGGTAACGAACGCCACAGGGCAAAATATAATGAAAAAAGTACTTACATTTTTCAATTACACACTTTCGCCCAAATACATGACTCGGCGCGAGCGTCGGCACCGAGACATAATTCAAGGGTTCAATTCATGAAAAGAGAGGAAATCGCCGCATCTACGGCGATAGCTCCATATTGGTTCATAATTAAGTAATGAAAATGAAAACAGTGTACTTACAGTTTCATTTTCAAGTCAAACAAACCATTAGTAGAAAACACAATATAAACAAAGCATACGACGATGAAGCGGGCAGAGAGCGATGACGAACACGTCCTTCACACCCGCGGCCGAAAGCAAAAGTGATTCTTCACCTCTCGGGCACGCGCACGATCGACAAGCAGTTAACTACCGTTCTCTTCCCCCGTTTCGAAGCTTACGACCGTCCCAGCTGCCGCTAGTTACCTTCCTATTGTTAAAGGACCGAGGGTTTGTACAGTAATACCTTGGGTTACGAATTTAATCCGTTCCAGAACCTGCTTCGTAACCTAAAAAATTCGTAACCCAAATGGATTTTCCCATAAGAATGTTATAAAAAGCAAATAATGCGTTCCATCCGACCATGAATAACCATTTCAATTCATATTTTTCCATTTATTTTTGTTCACTAAGGTTGAAAATTCGTGTAGGAATTACATAAAATTATAAAATTGAAGAATGAAATTAAATATAAACACTAGATTTAATATGCATACACAGTAAAACCTGAACTTTACCTATGGCGAGTGTGGCTGCTGGCTTGACGGAGACGGGAGGAGGGGAAGGGTGAGGAGGAGGGAGGGTTAGGGCTTGGGGGAAATCTCCCTCCGTGAACACTTCTGGAAGACTTCTGGTTCTTTCTCTAGAGAGCAACCGTTCACTACGATCACTAATTTTACGCTTACGCAACACTATGTTGTCTTTCACAATTTTGAAAAATGAAATTTTCATTATTAAAATGAAGTTTTATTGTATACTTACCGAACAAATTATAGAGCCGTGATTTTCCACGAGCGGCAGGATACTAAATTCAAATTAGCGCGTCGGCGTCGCAACACTGGTGGTGATGACGTCATCTCCCTCCACTCGCGGAGAACCAGGTACACTGCCCAGTGAATCCAATTCTTTCTGCCCGTCCGTCCCGTCACCTAAGGGGCAGGAGGGTGGGTATAATCATAATTGTTCGGTAAGTATACATAAAACTTCATTTTAATAATGAAAATTTCATTTTTATTGTAGTGTCTTACCGAACAAGTAGAGCTGATTACACATTTATGGGAAGGTGGGATTCAGTGGACCACTAGTATTTTTAAAATGGTTACATTTTATTGCAATACCAGTAAACACTCAAGTGTCTGTTGTACCTTACCTTGTAAGAGAGCTACAGCAGACTGTTACTGCTCTGGTCGGTGCTCTTCTTACTATTGTAGAGGAATTGGAATTTGACCAAAGTTAGCCTCTACAGGAGTGGAATCCTTCCGTAGTTCAAGCGAGTCAAGGCTGACTGACGGAGGATAGTAACAACAAAGATTGCCCTTGCCCTGGGCTAAGACCAGAAATTCAATCATACAAAACATTTGTCACCAACACCAGATTTAAAAACATATATACCCAACCATTGTAAAATCTGACCTAACAGACTGTGAGTATCCCAGGTACTCAGTACCCCCAGCTTCCCTTGAACTCGACACCTATTCAAGGTGAAAAGTTAGCATAGAGGTGACGACCCCTGTGCCGTTTCTCCCAACACCATGCCAGAAAACCGCCACCGGGACCTAACGTTTTACAATTCTCGAAAAAACCGTTTCTATCTCTTTGAGATAATGACTCGCAAAACCGAATTCGATCTCCAGAAACGTGCTCTGAAGAATCGAAGCTAAAGATAAATTCTTTCTGAATGCTAAAGAAGTTGCCACTGCTCTAACCTTGTGAGCTTTAACTCTCAGAACGGAAAGATTGTCGTTCTCGGACTGCGAGTGAGCTTCCCTGATAAGCTCTCTAATAAAGAACGATATAGCATTCTTAGAAAGAGGACGAGAGGGATTTTGAACCGAGGTCCAGAGCTTAGAAGATTGTCCTCTGATACCCTTAGTGGCAAACAGATACTGCTTAATAGCCTGACTGGACATAAGAGCCTTTCTTCCTCCTCATGTCCAACCAAATCAGATAAGTTCCTTACCACAAAACTCCTCGGCCAAGGATTAGAAGGATTCTCATTTTTGGCTAGAAAGGTCAAAGATACCGAAATACAGCATTGCCTTGAGAGAAACCGACTCTTTTGTCTATAGCGTGCAATTCGCTGACACGCTTAGCAGAAGCTAGTGCAATAAGAAAGAGTGCCTTCTTAGTCAAGTTCCTGAGTGAAGCCGACTTCAAAGGCTCAAACGGTGGCCCCATGAGGAACTTAAGCACCACATCTAAGTTCCAAGCCACTGTATCTTGCGGGAGCTTAGTGGTTTCGAAAGACCTAATGAGGTCCGCAGATCTGAATTGGAGGAAATATCCAAACCTCGATGTCGAAAAACGAAGAGAGCATGGCTCTATATCCTCTGATCGTCGAAGGAGCCAGTTTCTTAGAGTTCCTAAGAAATAGAAGAAATCTGCTATTTCTGTTAAAGAGGTCGCAGAAGTAGAGACTTTAGCACTTCTACACCACTCTCTGAAGATTCTCCACTTCCCTTGATAGAGTTTGTTAGAAGACTCTCTCCTACAACGAGCGATAGCTTCTGCAGCTCTTCTTGAAAATCCTTTCGCTCTGACAGATTCCGGACAGTCTGAACCCTGTCAGAGCTAGAGCGGACAAGTTTTGGTGGAACCTCTTGAAGTGAGGTTGTTTGAGAAGCCACTTCTCTGGAGGAAGAAGTCTGGGGAAGTCTACTAACAACTGGAGAAGGTCCGGGAACCACTCTTTGGGCCTGGGCCAAAAGGGAGCGATTAACGTTAGCGTTACATTGCTGTGCGACATGAACTTGTTCAGCACCTCTCTTACTTAGACCGAACGGAGGGAATGCATAAGCTTCCAGACCCCACGACCAATCCAGAACAGCATTGCCGTCCACCCGACCAAGGCTAGAGGATCTGGGACTGGAGAACAAAAGAGAGGAAGACGGTTGTTCCTCGATGTCGCGAACAGGTCTATTGACGGTCGTACCCCCAAAGGCCGCCAAAGTTTCTGACAAATCTTGTTGTCCAAAGTCCACTCCAGAGGTAACACTTGCTGTTGACGGGACTTAACTCGTCCGCCAGGACGTTCATCTTTCCCCGGAAAAACGGGGGGGAAAAAAGTAATCTCGGACTAGCTGAACCTTCGCTTCGTTTTGACCACAGGAGGACGATCCTTGGCTACTTACGTACAGAGAGAAAAGGACTGAGTCCCCCCCTGTTTCCGCACGTACGAGAGAGCCGTGGAGTTGTCGTAATGCACTGCCACTACTCGGCCTCTACTAAGCTCCGAAACTGTTCTGAGCCCACTAAGAAAATTGCTAACAGTTCCTTTACATTTATGTGGAACTTCTTCTCCTTCTCCGACCAACGCTCCTGAAGTCCGTTGATTTCCCAGTAGGGCTCCCCAACCTGTGTCCGATGCGTCGGAAAAAGAACTGTAGGTTCGGGAGGATGGGTCGTAAATCTAACCCTTCTTCCAACCTTGCTCGAGAGAGCCACCACCTTAGGTCTCTTTTATTTGATCTGTGACAGGAAAGGTAATCGAGTCTGGTTGTGTCTCCTGCACCAAGAGGCTCTCAGGAAAAACTGCAGAGGTCTCATGTGCAGTTCTTCCAACGTCACAAATTTCTCCACTGACGTCAATTTGCCCAGGAGCTCATCCACTGATTGGCAGAACTTACCTTTTTGTCCAAGAACTCCTGAACTGTCTCCAGACAGCCTTGAACCCCTTCTTTCGGGGACAGAAAAGCCCGAAAAACTTGAAGCATTCAGAATCATCCCCAAATAAAGGATGCTCTGAGATGGAACCAACTGGGACTTCTGTTTGTTGACGAGAATTCCTAACTTTCTGGCAAGATCCAGAGTTGTTCCAAGGTCCTTCATGCACCGACTCTCTGATTCCGACCGAGAAGCCAATCGTCCAGATAGAGGGAGATTCTTACTCCTAATATGTAGCCAGCTTCCTATCGGGATAGAACCCTGGTGAAAACTTGAGGAGCGGTCGCTAGTCCGAAGCAAAGCGCCCGAAACTGAAACACCCTTGCCTTCGAACATGAACCTCAGGTACTTCCGAGATTCGCGATGTATCGGAATGTGAAAATAAGCGTCTTGCATGTCCAGAGAGACCATCCAATCCCCCTGTCTGATGGACTCCAGAACCGACCGAGTGGTCTCCATATGAAATTTTGTTTTCTGGACATGCAAGTTCAGGGCGCTCACATCCAAAACCGGCCTCCAGCCCCCTGATGACTTGGGAACTACAAAAAGGCGATTGTAAAAGCCTGGAGGAAAATCCCCTTCTATCTGTTCTATCAGCTTCTTTGAGAACAAGCGCTTCACTTCTGCGGCTAGCGCCAGAAAGTTGTCTGAGCCCGGAGAGTATGCCTGGAATGGAATTGGCACAGGTGAGAGCGAGGGAGGTGAAACGAGAGGAATACGATAGCCGAACTTGAGTACTTGCACTACCCAGGCTTCTGCTCCTCTGTTTTCCCATTCCTCCCAAAAACAGAGCTAGCCTGGCTCCCACTGGTGCATGAAGAACCGAGCTTTCATTTGGAAGGTTTGTTAACCTTGGCCGAGGCCTTAGACTGAGGTCGCAAATTCGATTTCGGCCGAAAGAAGCGCTTGGGTTTTCTTCCCTCGAAAAGGCGCTTGGGCCAGAGGAGAAACCGAAGGAACAGTCTCCACAGGAGCTTTAGGTCTCTTAGTAGACTGTGCCAGTAAATCCGAAGTAGATTTCTTATCTAGCGCAGACGAAATTGACAACACTACATCGTCTGGAAAGAGGTTATCTTTCACAAAAGGAGCAAACAAGAGAGCAGACTTCTGTTGGGACGTAACCCTTTTAGAGCAAAGCAAAGAGCACCAAAGTTGCCTTTTTCTTAAGGGTACCAAAGGCGATGAGCGAAGCTAACTCATCACATCCATCCCTAATGGATTTGTCCGCACAGGACAGAACACCAATCCAATCCTCCGCTAACTCCTGGGAAAGAGAAGGACAGTCTTCGATCTTGGCCGCTAAAGCGCCAATAGTCCAATCAAGGAAGCTAAAGACTTCCAAAAGTTTTAAATTGATTCTTTACAACGTGGTCCAACTCAGGCGCTGTAAAGAAAACTTTCGCTGCGGCGAAAGCAGATCTTCTAGAGGAGTCGATTAAACTGGAGAAGTCTCCCTGGGAGGAGGCAGAAACTCCCCAGAGAAGGAGCTTCCCCAGTTACATAAAACCTATACCTCTTACGAAGCAACTTAGAGGAGGGTAAGCAAAAAGAGCCTTCCTAAGTCTCTTTTCATAGACATCCATTTCTCCGTCTCTTTCAACGAATGTCTAACCGCTTTAGATAGAACAAGTTTTGTTTTTGGGAGGAGAGGGTCTGAAGTTTTCCTCCTCATCAAAAAAGTCGAAGTTGGGGAGCGCGGAGCCGCTTTCTCAAAATAATCTGGATAAGATACCAGAAGAAATCTAAGGAGACGTGAATAACACGAGAGGTGATGTGAATCCTCCTCCTCTACTTCTTCTTCATTCTCCGATACCGCCGAAGAAGTAGACGGAACTACAACCGGATCTGAAGGTTTCGAACCACCCTTGGACTCATTCATCCAGTTGGTTAACATCTCTAACTGCTTGCGCAAAGGCGCCAGAGACGAATCAAAAACAGTTAACGTAGGCTTGGAAGAGCCTAAATGTTCAGCAGGAGGCGGAAAAACTACTTGCGCCTCGCTCGGAGCCGCCGAAATTCGAGGCGAAACAGGCGCATCAGGCGTAACAGACGAAAAAAGCGCCTAAAGAAACACCCTTAGAACTGCTAGCTACAGCGCTAAAACCACAATCTCTACTAGTAGATGGAGCCGAAAAAAAAAAGGCACAGATTGAGGCGACGAACGAGCCGCTAACGGCCGCGGCAGGCCCGGCGCAACCCTACTCTCAGGCTCCTTATACCGCTTGACTGGAGGAGGCGAAGAATCGGCGCCTGAACGCCTCTTTAAGGGACGCGAAACGGGCGAATCTCGCCAAGAAAGAGCGCCGCGCGACCGGAGACGAATCGCTTGAATCATTCGAAAGGCGTCTGACCGCAACACCTTTCCAACGCTTAACCGAGCCCTGTTGAGGCGCAACAGGCTCAACAAGCGAGGCGCCTGTCTTGGGTGGGCAAATCCCCGATCGACATCCCTTGGACTTCCGTTATGGTCCTTTCTCCCCGGTGCGGGGGTATGGCCTGGTGGACAGGTGACCTTTGTTCTATGGAGGCCGTGTCAGGACAGGGACAGACGCACCCTCCTCCAACTTACACTCTTACCACTGAGGTCGCTTTCTCCAAAAACGTCTTAACTGAATTACCAAGTTGCAAAACCGTATTCGCTAGTACCGAAAACCGAATTTCTGATCTAACCTCGATTCCAGACTGGCCAATTGGTGTCGGAAGAAAAACTACACGGGAAGCCGGAGAAGTGGGATTAGTAGGAGGAATAGGAGGTGTAGTTAAAGGAGACATAACAATTTAGGAGAAACAGAAGGAACAGATGCATCGCAAGACGAAGCAGAGCTAAGTCTACTTTCCCTAAGCGCTGCTTTTCTAATTCTGTCTTTAGCTAATTTCTCCGAGTATGAACTAAAAAAACTTCCATTGAGAATCAGTCCAATCACTACACTCGTTACATGTTCGATCTGCTGAACAAACCTGTCCCCTACACTTAACACATTTAGTGTGAGAATCATATTCTAACTTGGATAATCTAGTTTTACATCCTGAGATGCAAAACCTAACTCCCGACGGACTAGAATCCGACATGGCAAAGCGCCTAAATAAAAAGCAAAATAACAACAACGCCAAAAAAGAGTACTTCACCAATTCCGAAGATCAAATTCCACCAGAAAAAAAAGCGAAAGCAAAGTCATCCAACCGCACCGGACCACCGATGTTCACGGACGCCGGCAGGAAAAGAATTGGATTCACCTGGGCAGTTGTACCTGGTTCTCCCGCGAGTGGAGGGAGATGACGTCATCACCACCAGTGTTGGCGACGCCGACGCGCTAAATTTGAATTTAGTATCTGCCGCTCGTGGAAATCACGGCTCTATAATTGTTCGGTAAGACACTACAATAAAAATATTTTTCTATGAGCAAATTTCTACATCGTCGAGAATAATAAGGCCGTTGTTTCGTCAATACTGTGACACCTTTTGATGCTTTACTGGCTTTAATTTCTTCATTTTTCTTCAAAATAGTGCAGATCGTTGATTGCGACCGCTTGAAGAATGCTGCAATGTCTTTCACGCACTCGCCTTTATCATGCATTTGGATAATTTCCTTCTTCATTTCGACTGTAATCATCTCCTTCTTTCTTATGCTTTCCTTCTTGCTGCTTGCCTTCGTCATCTTGGGAGCCATTGTCTTTAGTATTTGGGTAATAGTAATGTATAAGCACTATCACGGAAACACAACACGTGCGCAAATCACTAAGCAAATTTGAGAGCGTATCACGGACAGATGCGTTCAATCTTACCGCCAGCGAGATATTGAAAGAGTTATGGTTTAAAAAGGGTCAAGGGATGCGTAGGAGGAAGTCACGTGACCCTCGTTAAGTTTTGGCCGAAAAAATGCATTCGCAGATCCCACGCTCATCCGATGTAAACAAAGCAGGCGTTAAGTTTTGGCCGAAAAAAATGCGTTCGCAGATCCCACGCTCATCCGATGTAAACAAATCAGGCGGCCTCCCATGATGGAAATTCGCGCATTCGTATTCCAAGCGAAATTCGTATTCCAGAATGAGGGCGTCACTTCGTAAGTTAAAAAATTCGTATACTAATCGGTTCGTAACCCAAAGTATTACTGTATTACGTATCGGAACAAATAGGTTTTTTCCAGTCAAACCGTGCTGTCTTTTGTATTTTTCTTATCTTATACGTATATGGATAATCAAGCAAGACATACAGAAATTTCTATGAAATATGACTACAATGTATGGAGATATCACACAATCAGTCTTGATGATTCTTTAAACAAAATGTACATAATAATGACTTAACATGTAAAGATGAATTTGCAAGTCTAAATACCAAAGAAAAACATTGTCTGTGTTAAATGCTTACCAATGAATGTTCATGTTTTGCTAGTTTCCAAAACTTAGGATTCTGTAGGACAGGTTTAACTTCAGCAATAACTTCAGGTTTTTTAGCAGTGGCCTTCACTGTGGTTGAAAGTAAAAGGCTCAGGCCATTAAGAGAACAAGACAAAACACGTATGTATTTACTCTTCATATCTTCTTCAGCAGTTACTCTGAAAGAGAGCCAAAAATTAAATTTTACAATGCAATGTTTCTAACAAAAATTCATGAACTTTAAAAAAATAGCCATTCAATCGTTTACTACCTTACAAACCAGTATTTTACATGTTTTCTTTTAACAGGACTATTAATAGCCTGGCATTAATGGTCCAATCACTGAGAGATTTCCTACATAATGTAAAATGTCTGACATCAGGCACTCTTAGACATGGCTTAGTCACTTACCTAAACTAATCTGAATGAGATTGTTACTGTTAAAGCATCTATAGCAACTTGAACATAAACGCATGCCAGGTCATAGGGTATATAAGCAGATAACTTCTATACCTAACAAAAAAGTATGCTGATATGTGCCAATGAGTCATGGGTAAGGGTCACTAAGTCACTAATAAGATCCTTTTTGCTGGAAGTAGGCACTTGTCTAGGCAAGGGCATGAAATATTGGTTAGATTGCAGCTGAAAGTAATCTAATCATATGAGCAAGAAACAATGTACAACCAAAGGCCATAAGAAAATATGATTAAAACATGTTCCATCACCTGTTTGGGGCAAGGAGGCAATGTCAGTTACAAAAGGTGAGCTTGAGATAGGTGTGTATTTCACACACCAAATACTGATAAAAGAGGAGTGCTTTTAGCAATGACTGGTCTGGACCAGTAATTGTAATAAAAAGACACTTGACAATATGTACATTAACCCCTAGGGCAGACATGCGAAGTAAAAAAAAGGCCATTCAAAATAAAACATGTACCTTGAGAGTAGACATAGGCCATAACAAACACACAGGTAAAGATGGATGAGGTATGCCATATTGCCTGCCAATGAGTCACTACCCATAGTTAAAGGCAGGCTTGTAAGCAGTGATACAATTCAGCATTACAAATGACACAGGTGTGTGAGTGAGTGCAGTTATGTCATGCACACAGGAAACAAAAGAGACACAGCCAGACTTCATAGGGTTCGTGACACAGTCAGATCTTTCCTAGGACATGTTACTGTGACATTAATGATAACCTTGTCATCCAAGTACATACAAGAAGCACTAAAGTCACGTCCAGATATCACATGAATCAACTCATCCATGTCATACATGCAGCCTGAAGTCATGTCGATCTTAGTTCAAGCAGTAGAGACATGGCCTGACATCACAGAAATCAAATCATGTTGTGCATACAAATTAAAGTTGAGCCACTCGCACAAGAAGTTGAGACAAATCCAGACATTTCAGGGATTGTGTTGTGCATGTCACTCATATGGGTGCCCATCTCAGGTGACATGAAGTTGTCTCATGGTATATAGTATTTCATAGTATTTCACCAATTATTACTGAAGTAAGTGCCTGATGTTGTGTTATACATGTAGCTCAAAAAAGTTACCTACCCTCATCAGTGATAATCATGTGGAGTCATGTCACTTGCATTGCTCAAGATTAACTGGACTCAAAACTCTGTCATCACAGGAGCAGCCTGGCAATCTGGTGAGTGAGGACTGGTGCCATGGTGATCTATTCTTTCCATTTCTTTGGACATGTTTAAGATTAAGCCAAGACTTTCAAGAGACAAGTCACTAACAAGAAGAATGGTGATGCTCCATCAGTAAAGCTAGCAGCACCATACCTACTGGTAATGCATGATAAGAAAAGAAAGCCTGTGCCATCAACAGACTAGTACAGCATAGGACTTTCAAGGGCGGGTCTTCTAAGGCACATTCAAGTTCCATTCCACCTATTTTGAGAAGAGTGGTGACAGAAAATTTTTCTAGTACTATTTCATTAACATCTAAGAAGTGGCCTTGGGAGCAACAGCAGCAGTAAGGGAAGATCCCAAAAGTGCCAGTACTCGGATAACATAACAAGGATGTAGCACTTCATAAACTCAGTAATCCCTCTATCCTCCACAACCTCTAGGTTACCTCAAAATTCTTGCTAGCATAGGAAAATCTACACTAACAAAACAGTATAAATCCAAAGACATAAGAATTATCCATGTTGTTTCGTATGATAAATACAAAACAACAACAAAATATGGCACTTAAACAACCAAATTTTTTATGAAGTTAAGATTTCCAATATCTCTTGCCTTGCAGAAGCCATTCCTGGGATCGAAAAATTTTTCACTGGACTCCATGGGTAAAATCTGTATACCGTATAGTATTGCTTCATGGCATTAGTACCTCTTCACAGCAGTGGGAAGGTACTTCTGGGATCTTCTTAATGAATGAATGAATCATGTTACCTGGAGGCACTTTTGAATATCAAAAATCTCCTCTTGAGAACTTACAAATGTTGGAAAATCACATAAATTTCAATACCTAATACAGTATTAAATACTATATATATGTGATAAAATCTTTAGGCCAGTAACCTCTCTGTGTGACATTTTTAAACACCTATTCTTTCTTTGCCCGGTTGATTAACTCCAGTTCTGTATAATGCAATGAAGTTCACCTAAATGAGCTACTGACACCACCCTAATTAAGAACATTCAACGTACAAATATTCTGAGATACAAACAAATGGGATAACAAATTAAAACTGTGTTCAGAGCATTTCCCTTAGCCACCTCTAAGTTAAGATTTTGTTTTGAAAACCTATTCTGTACATAAAGTAGTACTGTACATACAGTGTATTGTGTTTTAAGATAAAAAATGCACAGTGCTGTATCGATTTTGCATCATACTGTACTTAAATAGGCATGGAGAGTACAGTAACCAACTTGCAAACAATTTGACATACAAACGGCTGTCTGGAACGTAACTCGTTTTAAGTAGGGTGGTGTCTGTACACTACTTTGGAGTTGGAATCAGGAAAAATGAATCAACTTTGACTATGATTTTGTCTTTGAAATCTTTGTACTAAGGTACACTTCAAATTCTAACAGGTAAAGAAAGAGCCCCCTGATATTCTTTTATTCCTGATTTCTAGTATATTTCCTTGAATTCCTTTTACTTCAGTATAATCTTTTGATAAAATAAATCCACTCTTGAGCTACAGCATTTAAAACCACACTAACAGATTACGATGCTGAAAAGTAGCCTGACATTTCCCGTTGCAATGATAAAATTACTTTTATGTTGTGTTTTTTTGGTCAATACATATTCAAAAGAATTATAGTGTAATTTGAAGTAGAGGAGTTAGCAACAGAATTGGTTATACCTTCACCTAACAAGTAAGAGTTGAAGAAAAGTTGAAGACTGATTCAGATGATTTGTGAATTGGTTTCACAGCCAAGCGACTTAGGTTGGCAACAAAAAATCACTTCACTTACGAGAAAAGTAAACTTCAAAACTATGGAACAGGCAGAAAGGACTGAACTAAATAGTGGATGATTCAAAGGATTTCTGAATTTGTTTCACAACCATGCTACTTAGGTTGGCAACAATAAAAACAGTAAAGAGAAGGGTAAGCTTCAAAACTATGAAACATGCAGAAAGGATTGAACTAAACAGTAAACTTAGAAGGAGTACATACAAGTGATACACATTTATGTTATACCCTATGAATTATGGTGTTTATTAAAGTACAGTATTCAGGAATTCAGCTTAGACAGTTTGCACAGGTAGCATAAATATGTAAGAGTGCATATATAATCTAAAACTTTTGGGTCTTATCATAACAGTAAAAAAGAATTTACAGATGCATTAAAACTTACTTTGGATCTGAGAGTGTTTGAGGAGTTTGGTTGAAGAGATTATCAGAAACATGGTCCACAACTGCTTTGCACGTAAATAATAACACCTCTGCTCTCTTCTCAACTGAAAATGCCTCCTGAAAAAAAGTCAATTCTTTTCAGTAGCATTTGGCGATTTACTAACCAAGGAATTTACTAAAAGAAAAAAAAAATAATAAGGAATATACAGAATATACAGAACTTACAACCTTACTTCTACTATTCATTTTACATCTTCCAATAACTCAAAATGCCTAAAAGAATTATGAAAATTATTACCATTATTGTTACAACATATTATTATCTATTAATCTTTCGCAATTCTATCTGAATGAGTTTGTTTTAATACTATCTAGCATCTTCTTATGATCAATTTTTATGGTAAATCAGTAATTTTTTTACTAATGTTTCGCTTTGCAATGGTTTAATATTCTACTATTTTCCTTCAAATAAGAGCTTTCTTGTTAGCCCTTTCACTTACCAATGATTGATATAAACATCATTCAAATTTAAGTCCTTTGCTCACTGATGACGTATGTAAACGTTTAGAAAAAAAAAATTGCACGAACCAGCAGACAAGATGAGGATCATTTTCAGTGAGTGTTCCTGATATTTTTTATACATATGTAACATGTATGTATATTTGTTTCATATAGTTTTATATTTTTATTACTTTATAATTAAATCATTTATCTTATTTTACAGGAGAGAGAGAGAGAGAGAGAGAGAGAGAGAGAGAGAGAGAGAGAGAGAGAGAGAGAGAGAGAGAGAGAGAAAGTATTTTCATACATATGTAACAGGCATATTTATTTTATTTGTATAGTTTTAGAAGGAACTGGAGATGGTAAAAAAAACTATATTTGTCAAGGTAGATGGCCAAAGTTATCTTAGTCAAATCTTTGGATATGACCTCTGAATGAGCAAAGGAATGTTATCTATCTTGTCAAAAAAAGAAAACTTACAAATGGGTCATGTTAGTTTCTTAAAAAGTAAGCACCATGTACTTTGGATAATTTGCATGGTTTTGGCAATGTTTTACCTTAAATATATATGTTTACTGCTTACACTTATTTAATTTTGGTAGCTTTGATTTTGTTAATATTCTGCAAAAATCTGTAAGCCTTCTGCTAAAAAACCATAAGTCCACAGTCCACAGAAGCTTAATGATCTGGTCTCATTTCAAGGAATTTACATTTCACTACAAGGATTCCTTTTTTTATTCACAAGCCTTATATGTACTTCAGCTGTTACTATTTGAAATTATAAACCTCAATAAAAAATGTTCTCTTAAAATCACAAATTTTTAATTTATATTTTTCATAACTAATAAACCTTCGGTCTTAGCATTAGGATAATCTTCTAGCGCCACCTGGAAATCCACTAAATTGGCATCTGTACTTGCTCATGGGGTATTTGGGAGCTCCCACAATTCCTTGGGCATCATGTAAGCGCATCAATTACTTTCTTATCACCTTTAACAGAGGACGTGATTACTCTCTATCTCGTTAAAGCAGGTTTAGTTTGCCCGTTTTCCTATCTTTTCTCTGGGTGTGCTCAGTGTGTGTGATCTTGTAGGTTTGTATAAGTTGTGAGAGATCATGGAGAATTTTGCCTCACCAACGAAGGTTTTTTCAGGATCTCGCAAAAAACAAAGAATATATTATGTGTCAAATAACAAGAGAGAGAGAGAGAGAGAGAGAGAGAGAGAGAGAGAGAGAGAGAGAGAGAGTCAGTCTATGCTACCTACAGCACAGTGGGCCCCTCATATTCACAGGGATGCTTACCAGACCCTGAATAGCTAGAATGCAAAATACTTAGAACCCCTTATAAAAATGTTAAACTGTTATTTTGTAGTTTCAACTAACAAGAAAAACCCATTAAAATGCTTATCACAAAAAGTGCATTTAATCACGAAATTAAAATGAAAATTCAGTAATTTGTGGATATTTCTCATTGAAAAATATCGCGAATACACAAATTTTCCACAAATAATAGGTATACAGTGGAACCTCTACATTTGAAAGTCCCTACTTACAAAAAATCCAGGTTATGAAAGCAAAGACGATTTTTTTGCTTCGGTGTACAAAAATAATTCAGGTTGCGAAAGGGTAAAGTCCGAGATTCACCCGAGCCGCCAAGAACAATTTTAAAACTCGCACGCCGCCGCGAACAATTTTAAAACTCGCACGCCGCCAACTCAGTAGACTCACCACCATCCTCCCGCTCTCCCATTGGTTCCTGATGCTAGTCACCGCCATAAGATCCTGCTCTCCTATTGGTCAGCATCTGTCCCATCATCCCTCTACGTAAAAGTGTCTTCGACCACTTCATCGCATCAGCGTTATCGTACGCACGTGGAATTTGTTCGTTCACATAGATTTCCTTTGTTAACGTAAATTCGTGTAAGTGATTTCGCTTTCTATGTAGTAAGTTACTTTATCGTGTTGTGTGTGAACTTAATTAACTTACGTTATTAGCCATGGGTCCCAAGAATGTTGCTGAAGTTCACAGAAAGAGGAGGGTGCTTTCTATGAAGACAAAGATGGAGATAATCAAGAAGTATGAGGCTGGCATGCAGTTGAGTGTAATCGCTAAGGAATACGGCCAAAATCTGTCGACAATAGGCACCATCCTTAAGCAGAAGGAAGCCATCAAAGCAGTTACACCTTCCAAGGGCGTGACTATTTTGTCCAACAAGAGGAGCCACGTGCATGAGATGAAGAGGCCGCTTCTTGTATGGATTAAAGACAAAGAAATCGCTGGCGATACGTTAACCGAGACGGCAATCTGCCGTAAATGGACTGGCATCCATTCGGTGTTGCGGCATGGGGAGGCTGCCGGCTCGAACACGAAAGCGGCCAAAGACTTTATTAAGACGTTCGACTAGATGACGATCATGGAAGGCTACAATTCTCAGCAAGTCTTCAACTGTGACGAGACTGGCCTTTTTTTGGGAAAAAATGCCTCGTCAGACATACATCATGGAGGAAGAGAAGAAGCTACCCGGGCATAAGCCTATAAAAGACAGGCTTACGCTTGCACTTTGTTCGAACACCAGTGGGGATTGTAAGGTGAAGCCCCTACTTGTCTATCATTCTGAGACTCCTTAAGCCTTCAAGGCTCACAAAGTGCTAAAGGAGAAGCTTCTGGTGATGTGGAGGGCTAATGCGAAAGCCTGGGTAATGAGACTTGTTCACCGAGTGGGTAAATCTGTGTTTCGGCCCGACAGTGAAGAAATTCTTGGAAGAGAAGTGCCTCCCTCTGAAATGTCTGATGTTGTTGGACAATGCCCCTGCTCACCCTCCTGGCCACGAGGAAGATATCCTAGTGGGAGTATTCTTTTATCAAGGTTCTTTATCTTCCGCCTAACACCACACCTCTCCTCAAGCCCATGGACCTGCAAGTGATATCGAACTTCAAGAAGCTGTATACGAAACATCTTTTCAAGAGATGTTTCGACATCACCGATACCACAAACCTCACCTTGCGTCAATTTTGGAAGGAGCATTTCGATATCGTGATATGCATCCGACTCATCGATCAAGCTCTTGGCAGGAGGTTTCGAGGTGAACCTTGAATTCTTCGTGGAGGAAACTCTGGCCTGATGCCGTATTCGTCCGAGACTTCAAGGGATTCAACGTGGGTGAAGCTGGTGCAGATTCAGAAACAGTTGACAATCCTGAAACTTTCACAACCAGATCTTGATGAGATTGTTGCACTCGGCAAGTCCATGGGGCTGGTTGTCGACGAGGACGACATCAATGACCTTCTCGAAGAGCACCAAGAGGATCTTACGACGGATGACCTGAAGGAGTTGGAGGCCATGCAACATAACGTCATTCAAGAAGAGTTCTCTAGCAGCGGCGAGGAGGAGGAGGAGGACCCTATGACAACGGCAGAAACTAAGGATGTTCTAGCTGCTTTTCATAAAGTGCAATCATTCGTAGAAAAGAGACACCCTGAAAAGGTTTATACAAGTCGTATGCTTGTGCAGTTCGATGACGTTTGCCTGAGTCGTTTCAGGAACATTTTAAAAAGCAGACAAAAGCAATCTTCCTTGGATAGAGAGGCCTTTAGTAGTAAGCAAACAGGAAGGCCCACGTGATACAAAAAAAAAACAAAAAATTGGAAGCGGTGAAAAAAAAAAAAAAAAAAAAAAAAAAATCAGAAAAAGGCAAAAAAAAAAAGAAATTTAATTTTAAGTTTTTTGTAAAGTTAAGTGTTAATGTTTTCTGCCATTTGTTAGTGTGTTTTGTAAAGTTTAATGTTAATGTTTTCTGCCATTTTTTAATATGTTTCGTAAAGTTAAGTGTTCATGTTTTCTGCCATTTGTCTTCCTCCTCTGTTGCCATTTTCAGACATTGCCTCACTCGAAAGGTAAGGTTCCACATTTTACTACATATGTACGAACAGTATTTCTTGTACCCTGTATACTAATACACTTTATTTACAGGTACAGTAAAGGTTACGTTAGGTATTGAATGGTCCAAATTGTTGTATTTCATTGTTTAGTGGTCAATTTAGCTTTATTCTAAAATTTACTGTGGTGTTTTTGTAGGGGTTGGAACGAATTAGGCAATTTACATGTAAAACGTAGTTCTCGATACGAAAAAATTATGTTACAAGGCCGCTTCGGAAACGGATTAATTTTGTATCCTGAGGCACTACTGTATAAAGTCCATAGAGAAATCCATGAATATAAAAGTCCACGAATCCTCAGTCCATGAATAGTGGGGGTCAACTATATCTTTCCTGAATTTTTTAAATTTTTATGTTACCTGCATTAACAAAGACATTCTTATAACAGGTGGAAAGTATACTATATTTTGATGTAATATGTCTGAATTTACACCTCGTTTAATAGCAGGAATATCAGCTGTATTCAAGCTAAACAGATTGAAATGCACAGCTACAAATTTGAATTTTGCTACTTGGATGTACTGAATTATCTTTGAGATTATTATGTAGTCTCCAGAAATTTATGTTATATGTACTGTTTTCCCAACAAAACTGACTTCAAAAACTTATAGATTTTAAAGAAAACAATAGATCACTACACTTCTTACAGTTTATAAAATAATAAAATATCAACTAACATGGAAAGCCTTAGATGCTGTAAGAGCAGCAGGAGTATGTGGATCCACCATAGCTAACACCCAGGTAGGCATGACAGCACGAAGATGAGGAGCAAGCTGCTTTCCTACTTGAATTACAAGAGCTTTATTGGCAACCTGTGCTGCCTCTCGGACCTGTAATTATAATAAGTTTGTTTTATTTCATAACAAAATATTCCACAAAACAGTTATAAAAAATCCATCACCAACATATCAAGAAATTTATTTGACAAAGATACATAAAATATAACCAGAAACAAGAATATGTATTGGTATAGTAGTTATAGCTAAAAAGGAATGAACAGATATGATGAGTATTATTAACTCTGAAGTTTGGAGCTTATCCATATTACATACTCCCATATGTAGTACATAATTTTTTCCTCTTGAACTCATTGACAAACCACATCAACTTATGGAAGACAAATAATTAGAACGTTGATGGAAGAATGATATTGTTAGTATACAATAAAGTTTTGTACATACTTACCCGGCAGATATATACTTAGCTATAGTCTCTGACGTCCCGACAGAATTCAAAACTCGCGGCACACGTGACAGGTAGGTCAGGTGACCAGCCCACTCCCGCCGCTGGGTGGCGGGAATAGGAACCATTCCCGTTTTCTAACCAGAATTTTTCTCTTCCACCTGTCTCCTGAGGGGAGGCTGGGCGGGCCATTAATCGTATATATCTGCCGGGTAAGTATGTACAAAACTTTATTGTATACTAACAATATCATTTTTGTACATGCAACTTCCCCGGCAGATATATACTTAGCTGATTGACACCCTTGGTGGAGGGCAAGAGACAGTTACATACTAATTTATTTATGAATATAAAAACGGGGAAACAACATACGTTGTAGGTATATTAAAAAACAACCTTGGTTCCTACCTGAAATGGAAGAAGACTTCATTGATACTGTCTATGAGTCTGCTTGCCATCGGAGTTTCAGAGAGGATGAGACGTGTGACTGATAACCCTTTCGGATCATGCCAATGGGGGCTTACCCGCTTACATGGCAGAGCCTTTTCTTGGATCGTACCAATGGGGGCTGACCCACTTACATGGCAGAACCTTGACCTGTATCATACCAACGGGGGCTAACCCTCTTACATGATAGAGCTTTAGGTAATTAATACACTACAAGGAGCATAACGACCAATCCCGATCACCTGACCACACTAACATGTTAGAACTACGATTTGAAAGGGGTCAACTCCTGCACCCTCTTTCAATCGACCAATTAAACGCACCAAAAAGCCATTAAAAACCCTAACCTAATATAAACTAAAAAAGGATTGGGTCAGCCTCCCTGTCCCAGCAACGAATCCGCAGATACGTACGCTCCTAGAGTAAAGCATTTGTCGTACGTCACTTGAATGTCCTCTCAAGTAATGGATGCAAAGACTGAATGCATCTCCAAAAAGTTGACTCCACTAGAGTCTGTATCGACAAGTTCTTTGTGGAATGCCAAAGAGGTAGCGACTGCTCTTACCTCGTGAGCTTTAACTCTAAGGAGGTCCAGTTGTTCTTCTTTACACGCTAAATGGGTTTCCTTGATTACATCTTTTATGAAGAACGCCTGAGCATTTTTTGAGATCTGCCTTCTGGGATCTCTAACTGAGCACCATAAACTCTCCTTACTCCCCTTTAGTTCGTTCTTCCTTTCTAAGTAGAACTTAAGGCTTCTAACTGGGCAAAGAGCCCTTTCTTGCTCTGTACCTACTAGAGACGAAAGTCCTTTTACCTCGAAGGTTCTAGGCCAAGGTTTTCGAAGGGTTTTCATTCTTTGCCAAAAACATCGGTTTGAAGGAACAGAACGCCGAGTCGTTCCTGAAGCCAACATTATGTTCTAAGGCTTGTAGTTCGCTTACTCTTTTTGCTGAGGCTAGCGCGACCAAGAATAAAGACTTCCTTGTCAGATCTCTGAACGTAGCCTTTACGGGGAGGTTCGAATTTGGGGGTCATCAAAGTAACTTTAGGACCACATCCAAGTTCCAACTAGGTGCTCTAATACCTCTGTTCTTTGACGTCTCGAAGGATTTAATCAGATCATGTAAATCTTTGTCTTCCCCCAATGTTAAGGCCTCTATGCCTGAAGACTGAAGATAGCATACTATAGCCCTTAATTGTAGAGACTACTAGATTACATTTTTCCTTCAAAGTAAAGGAGGAAATCAGCTATATCTGTCACAGAGGTACTGGAAGAGGATATCTTCTGAGTCCTACACCATCTGCGAAACACATCCCACTTTGACTGGTAGACTCGAATAGTAGATGGTCTCCTTGCTCTTGCGATCGCTTTCGCAACTTCTCGAGAAAAACCTCTCATTCTGACAAGTCCTTCGATAGTCTGAAGGCAGTTAGAGCAAGAGCGGGCAGGTTTTTGTGATACCTGTCGAAGTGGGGTTGTCTGAGAAGATCGCTCCTGTTTGGGAGAGATCTCGGAAAGTCTACTATCCATCCCAGTACCTCTGTGTACCAGTTTTGCGCTGGCCAGAACGGGGCTATGAGGGTCAGTTTGGCTCCCTTCGCTGCTGCAAACTTCCTTACTACTTACCGATATGATCTTGAACGGAGGAAAAGCATACCCGTCTATTCCGGACCAATCGAGGAGAAGGCCGTCCACAGAAATCGCCCTTGGGTCGGCGATCGGGGAGCAGTAACTTTCCAGCCTGCTGTTCCAATGGGTGGCAAAAAGATCTATATTTGATCCCCCCCAGAGGTTCCATAGTCTGTTGCATACCTCCTGATGCAACGTCCATTCTGTAGGCAGTACTTGGTCTCTCCTGCTCAGAAGGTCGGCTCTTACATTTTTGTCCCCTTGAATGAATCTCGTCAGGAGAGTGATTCTTCTCTCTTCGCCCAAAGCAGTAGTTTCTCTTGCCTTTTTGTAAAGGGAGAACGAGTGCGTCCCTCCTTGCTTCTTGATGTAAGCTAAGGCTGTTGTGTTGTCCGAATTGATCTGTAGGACTGAACCTGAGATCTGAGCCTCGAAGTGTATGAGAGACAGGTGAATCGCTGTTAATTCCTTCATATTGATGTGCCAGGACACCTGTTCTCCCCTCCAGGTGCCTGACACTTCTCTCGTCCCTAGAGTGGCTCCCCACCCCGCATCTGAGGCGTCGGAGTACAACACTAGCCGAGGGTTCGGAACGTGAAGGGATACTCCTTCGTTGATCCTGCACGGATTCATCCACCAACGAAGGTCCTCCTTTATTTCCTTCGTGATCTGGAAGGAATCGGACAGATTTTGGGATCTGATCCCAATGTTCTCTTAGATAGAACTGTAAAGGCCTTAGGTGAAGCCTTCCTCAGAGAAATGAAACTGTTCCAACGAGGAAAGGGTCCCCAGAAGACTCATCCATTCCCTCGCGGAACATTGTTCTTTCTCTAGGAAGGTTGCTACTTTTTCCAAGCAGCGGTTCTGTCTTTCCTGTGATGGAAATACATGAAAACCCCGAGAATCCATCCGAATCCCCAGATAAACAATGTTCTGCTGGGGAATCATCTGGGATTTCTCGAGGTTTACTAACAGTCCCAAGGACTGTGTTAACTTCAAGTGTCATCTTTATTTAAGTCCTCCAGACATCTGACTCGGCGACTGTGCTCGTATCAGCCAGTCGTCTAGATACAAGGATATTCGAATCCCTTCGAGATGAAGCCAGTGAGCCACATTTTTCATCAGTCCTGTGAATACTTGAGGGGCTGTTGAGAGTCCGAAGCATAGGGCCCGAAATTGAAATACTCTTCTTGAGCATAAATCTGAGGTATTTCCTGGAAGACGGGTGTATTGGCACATGGAAATAAGCATCCTGCAGGTCCAGGGATACCATCCAGTCCCCTGGACGCAGGGCTGCTAACACCGAGGATGTCGTCTCCATTGTGAACTTCCTCTTTGCTACGAACACGTTCAGGGCGCTCACGTCCAGAACTGGCCTCCAACCTCCTGAACTTTTCGGAACCAAGAACAGGCGATTGTAAAACCCCTGAGAAGAGAGATCTTTTACTTCTCTATGGCTTCCTTGTAAAGCATCTGCTCCACGAGATGTAGAAGGGCTTGTTTCTTGACAGAATCCTTGTAGTTTGCTGTCAACTCCCTTGGAGTTGTAGTTAAGGGAGGTTTTTCCCTGAAGGGGATTAAATATCCTTTCTTTAGGATGGATAGGGACCAGGCATCGGCACCTTTCTGTGTCCCAAGTTTCGTAAAAGTTTAGAAGCCTGGCACCCACTTTGTCTGGAGGACCGCAGTCTCACTGGGTCTTGACAAACGGCCTTCGAGAAGACCTTCCTCTCTTCTCCGATCGTCTACTTCTGAGAGAAGATCTAGGGGCAGACCTTCCCCGAAAGGGCTGCTGGAAGGGAACTTTCTCCTTCTTCGAAACCTGAACAGCAGGTTTTAGCCTTTTAGCTGACTGGGCCAACAGGTCCTGTGTGGCCTTTCTGATAAGGTCTTCGATATATCCCTCACTATTTCCTGAGGAAAAAAGGTGACTAGAGAGGGGCGCGTATAACAGGGAGGATCTCTGCAGAGGCGAAACAGATTTCGTTAAGAAGGAGCTAAACACTGCCCTCTTCTTCAATATACAGGATCCAAAAAGGGATGCCACTTCATTGGAGCCATCCATAACCGCCTTGTCTAGGCAAGTTAATACGCTGCCCAACTCTTCCATGGTAACGAAGTCTGGTTCTTGAGACTTCTTGGCTAAAGCTCCCAAAGCCCAGTCCATGAAATTAAAGACTTAGAGAGTCTTGAACAGGCCCTTGATGAGATGATCAACCTCACACATTCCCCAAGAGGCTTTTGCAGAATGCAGAGAGCGTCGTCTTGAAGAATCTACAAGAGCGGAAAAGTCCGCATCTGAGGACGAAGGGAGTCCCAGGCCCATTGGCTCCTTGGTATCATACCACATACCTGGTTTTCCCGTCAGCTTGGAAGGAGGACAAGCGAATACCGTCTTCCCCGCTTCCTTCTTAGATCTGAGCCAGCTCTCGAGGCTCTTCAGAGACTTTCTCATAGAAAGAGTAGGGGTCATCCTGACGAAGGAGGAGGACTTCGACAGTTTCGTGCTAGATAATAAAGATCCCGGAGAAGGGGGATCCGACGGGCGTAGCGAGTCTCCAAACACTTGCAACAAAAGAGAAGCAAGTCTCTTATAGTCCGAAACTCCTGCATCTTTGGAGATCTCTTCTTCCGAAACTTCTTCCAAAAGCGATGCAGGCGAAGAGTGCTTTGCCTTTTCAGGAGACCGATCCGGAGAAAGAAGCCTTTTTCTCTCGTGAATCCTAACTGTAGGAGAATCAATGTCCCCTTGTTGGATATCCGAAACCTTGGTTCTATCCTCCTTCCTGCACGAGTCCTGGAGCTTCCCTATACTCGGGCTTCTGCTCTGCTCCTTGCGCCTGCTAGGAGAGGCGCTTGCGTCCTGAATCAGACGCCTGTGAGGCGAAGAGCGCCTGCGAGGAGAAAGGAGAACATCCTGTTCCTGGCGTCAAGGAGAGGCGCTTGCGTCCTGGTGTGCGCGCCTGGGCCAAGAAGGAGAGGTGCTTGCGTCCTGGTGAGGATGCCTGGTCCAAGAAGGAGAGGCATTTGCGTCCTGATGAGGACGCCTGGAAGGCGAAATGCGCCTGCGAGGAGAAAGGAGAACCCTTTGTTCCCGTCGTCCAGTAGCGGAGACATTTGCGTCCTGGTAACTGCGTCTAGCAGGCGAATAGCTCCTTTTCCCTTTGCGTCCATTCGGAGAGGCGCTAGATTCTCTCCTATACCTCCTGGGAGGCGAAGAACACTTGTCAAAATCGTGGTGCCTATTCGGCGATACTCTTGCGTCCTTATTAGGATATCTATAAGATCCTACGGGACTCCTGATTCCTGGGCACTTGCCGGAGGGAGAGGGTTGTTCCTTCGGGAAAAGTCTAGAGGACGAACGAACGCTCCTTCCTTCTTGCGGAGCTCTGAAAAGAGAGGGGCTCTCAACTCTCCCGGAGCTCTTAGCCGAACGAATTCTCTCACGAGAAATCCGCGAATCAGGCTCCTGATACTTGCCATGAGAGGCGCAATCGCCTCTAGAAAAACTCCTGGGAGAACTCTTGCTTGCAGGGAGTTTCCGATTAGCGATCTTAGAAGGAGAGGACACACGAGTCCTGTCATATCCAACTGAAGAAGGTCTCGCTGGGGACGAAAACCTTTCAGGCGAGGAGCGTCTGCTGACGCCAGGGCGCCTACTCTCTGAGGCTCTCCTAACAGAACTCTTGATGGGAAGAGAAACGTCTTTCTTCCTAGAAGAGCCTTCAGAAAGAACTCCTACTAAGGCAGACAACTGCTGCTGGAGTCCTACCAAGACTTCCTTCGTCTTGTGTGCGAAACCTTCCGGAGAAGAGTCAGGAGATCTCGTAGCTCTCTTCTTACGAGCAGGAGAATACTCCGGAAAAGGTTCAGGACTGGAATGCAACGCTTCGCTTGCTGGCGTTTTCCAGGTTCTCTTAAGAGGACGCGACTTAGAGGCAGAACTCCATCCTCTTCTTGGGGACGAAGAGTCTGAGTCCGAAAAGCACTTCCTGAGGATGCTTTTGCAGTAGCTGTCCTTGGCAGCCTGGGAAGTGGCTACAGGATCTGCCGAAGGGACGCCTGACCGTTGGGAATACTCTACATCCCCCTTGCGGCTTTCGACATCCTCCTCCCTTGTCATGGGAGTCTGAAAGAGGTCTAGGCCTAGGGAGCAATGCGGAGTCGGTCAGACGCCCCCTCCACTTCACTGGGGACACTGCACAAATCACTGCACACATCACTGCGCTTACCTGTCTCCTTCATTGCTTGCAGTTGCGATTTCAAGTTGATTATTGAGGCTCTCATTGCAGCCATTTCCGTAGACGCATCTACAGGTTCGCTGCTGGGGGAAGGGGCTGAAACCAAACTATGAGTAGGTGAATTAACAGAAGAGTTAGGAGCTACTTCCTGCTCAATAGAGCAGGATCTACTTGAGCTTCTGATGGAAGCCCTCCTAACTCTATCTTTCTCAAGTTTCCTTACATAAGAAGCCAAGGTCTTCCATTCCACTTCCGTTAAACCCTCACATTCCAGACAGGTGTTAGTTGCAGAACAATCATTCCCCCTACATTTTTTACAGACCGTGTGAGGATCCACCGATGCTTTCGGTAGCCTCACCTTACATTCTTCTTTCGTACACACTAAATACAGGTACCACATCAGACATTTTAAAGAGTATCCAAACCAAAATAAAAAAAACGGTCCACGATAAGCGTATGCCAAAGCCAAAGATCAATGTACATCACCAAAGGTCAAACAGATAATCCTCGGCCAACGAGAAAAGAATTCCAAAGCAGGAGGTACCAACAACGGTGTTGTTGTTACCGGCGACAGAAAAATTCTGGTTAGAAAACGGGAATGGTTCCTATTCCCGCCACCCAGCGGCAGGAGTGGGCTGGTCACCTGACCTACCTGTCGCGTGTGCCGCGAGTTTTGAATTCTGTCGGGACGTCAGAGACTATAGCTAAGTATATATCTGCCGGGGAAGTTGCATGTACAAAACAAATAATTAGAACAACATTTTCTTAACCAATTTTTGTATCACAGATACAAATCTACTACTGCATTTTATTACTGATGCCTTATCATCAGTCTCATCATCAGTCATAAACCTTCATCATCAGTCATAAACCTTCCACCTCTTCATAAAAAATTATTCAAAGCCCCAAATGATTACTTCCAGTGACCTGAAGGATATAATCTTTGATAATGATCACGATGGCTTACTGATTGCACCAACTCTGCACATCATTGGCATTTACTGTATTTTCTTTGACAAAGTATAGCAAGAGAAATCTTTCCAATTCCCTGCCAAGGCTGATCAGAGTACTGTTACCAAATGGGATAGTGGCACACAAAGGACTGATGTCTTTATCACAGTGTTAGTCACTGCTTAGTTACCCTGCCTCACACGATAAAGTTCCCGAACATCTTTCCCATTCCACTTCTACTTTGAACATCAATATACGCTTGAATTTCACCAAGTTCATCTACTCTTCTCTCAGTCTGAGAATTTTTACCATATTCACAATCCTATCAATGCATTCAATTGACTCCTCTTTACTGAAACATGTAAATATAATGATACAGTATACAATTTTCTTCTTTACTGAAACCTTTAAATATACTTTTGTATAATTATAAATATATCCACTGTTCTTATAATTTTTCAAGCTATTCTTTCATAATTATCATTATTATTTTGTTATAAGGGGTCCACAATAATAGCAATTTTAAAAGTTCGTTTATAATTTATGAACACTTTATATAAGCTTTCAAACCGTTCCCTGGGTTCATCTTCAGATTTGGACTGAAGATGAACCAAGGGAAGGGTTCAAAAGCTTTTATAAAGTGTTTATAAATTATACTCTAAATTTAAACATTTTCATTATTGTGAACCCCTTAGAACACTATAAATATTCTTGGGAAAGAGTTTTTCCTAATTATTATTAATTATTATTATTATTATTATTTTTTTTTTTTTTTTTTTTTTTTTTTCCTCTCTCTATCAGTCCTCCAATTCGACTGGGTGGTATTTATAGTGTGGGGGTTCCGGGTTGCATCCTGGCCTCCTTAGGAGTCCATCACTCTTCTTACTATGTGTGCCGTTTCTAGATCACACTCTTCTGCATGAGTTCCTGGAGCTACTTCAGCCTCTAGTTTTCTAGATTCCTTTTCAGGGATCTTGGGATCGTGCCTAGTGCTCCTATGATTAGGGTGGTACGATTTCCACTGGTATATCCCATATCCTTCTTATTTCTATTTTCAGATCTTGATACTTATCCATTTTTTTCCCTCTCTTTTCTTCAACTCTGGTGTCCCATGGTATTGCGACATCAATGAGTGATACTTTCTTCTTGACCTTGTCAATCAACGTCACGTCTGGTCTGTTTGCACGTATCACCCTATCCGTTCTGATACCATAGTCCCAGAGGATCTTTGCCTGATCGTTTTCTATCACTCCTTCAGGTTGGTGCTCGTACCACTTATTACTGCAAGGTAGCTGATGTTTCTTGCACAGGCTCCAGTGGAGGGCTTTTGCTACTGAATCATGCCTCTTTTTGTACTGGTTCTGTGCAAGTGCCGGGCATTCACTTGCTATGTGGTTTATGGTTTCACTTTTCGTATTGCACTTCCTACATATGGGAGAGATGTTATTTCCGTCTATCGTACTTTGAACATATCTGGTTCTTAGGGCCTGATCTTGTGCCGCTGTTATCATTCCTTCAGTTTCCTTCTTTAGCTCTCCCCTCTGTAGCCATTTGCATGTGTCATCGCTGGCTAGTTCTTTAGTCTGTCTCATGTATTGTCCGTGCATTGGTTTGTTGTGCCAGTCCTCTGTTCTTTCTGTCTTTCTCCTGTCTCTGTATATTTCTGGGTCTTCGTCTGCTTTTATTAGTCCTTTCTTTTTGGTCCCTGTGCTTCCCATTGCACTACTTTTAGCCACTCGTCTTCACTGGTTTTCAGATATTGCCCAGTGCTCTGTTTTCGATGTTGACGCAGTCCTCTATACTTAGTAGTCCTCTCCCTCCTTCCTTTCGTGTTATGTATAGTCTGTCCGTATTTGCTCTTGGGTGTAGTGCTTTGTGTATTGTCATATGTTTCCTGGTTTTCTGATCTATGCTGCGGAGTTCTGACCTTCGTCCATTTAAAACTATTCCTGCGCTGTATTTGATTACTGGCACTGCCCATGGGTGTTATCGGCTTTTATCAATTTATTTCCGGCGTTGAGTTTTGACTTGAGTATTGATTAAGTTATTATTATTATTAATTATTAATTATTAATTATAGTTATTATTATTATTGATTATTATTAATTATTATTATTATTATTCACAGTAAGTTAACATTCAAAAGGAACAAGTCTAGAACAAGCATCCAAATAACAGGCTGCTTGTCAGTGATCAAAAGAAAATAAACAATAAACAATATTAAAGAAATACTAATAAATATATTAATAACCAAATAAATCTTATGTCCATATAAAAATAGCAATTCAATCTAGAAAGCTTAGTAATGAATGAAGGCATTTACAGTACCATGACAACTTCTCCTGAACTCATGAACATCAGCACCAACAACACTGCCTGGAAAACTATGCCACAGTCTTTCCATAAAAGAAATTAAACACTTCCAGGCTACACAGACACATAGCATTTCAAAGGAATGTGGATGTTAATATTCATCAAGGTGAGCAGTGACTAGTTTTTTTATGCCAAGAAGTTCAAGGAGAAGGAATGCTGAAAGACAGGCTCATTAACACCTATGTTTAGCCAAAGGTCAGTCTATTACACCACTGATCACACTATTTTGCATTTGTTGTCAATGGTACGGTACTGTATATGCAATAGTATGAGGTTTCAAAGAAGATACATTATATTTCACAATTTTGCTTTGGTTATCTGTTTTTTCCCTATCCCTATTTGCATTTTATATACAGAAAAATCAAGCTCTACTGATGTATTCGATCTTTATAAGAAGTAACATCTTTGTATTTTCTACAGGAAATGTATTCCAAAGTCCCTTCCTGTATTGTAGAAAAATCAAATAAATCTGCTCAGTATGCAACAAATTTATAGCAGGATAAAATGAAATTCAAAAAAATGTCAAGAAACAACAAGAATACAGGATTTACACACTAATAAAAAGAAAAGGAGTAGAATAAACAATACAAAGCAAAAATTTCTAAGCCAGAGATACTTACAGATAACCAGCTAGATAACCTTAAATGTAATGAAGGTTATTAATAAACTTTCTTGGAAAAAAGATAGGGAATTATACTAATAATATGAAGCAAACGAGACAAAATAAGTGCCAATGGAGAAAGCCTATTCCAACTTCCAAACCAAAGTCTGGGGAGCTCCTCCTAGTTGTGCTGACTACCTATTTAGTTTTTCATGCAAATGCATGACAATCTCTTTTAGCTATTCTGCTTTTTCTGTCTACAAGATATAATAGCATATGTGCCTAAACAACTCCAACACAAAGTGAGGGCTTTATGATTGCAGGGATTGTGATGAAACAAATATATATATATATATATATAATATATATTATTATACAATATATATATATATTATAAATATATATATTTACTATTAAATATTAATTAGATATATATATATATATATATCGATATATATATATATATATATATCTATATATATATATATATATATTATATATATATATTATTATTATATATATATCTATTATATATCTATGTATATATATCCTATGTGATATATATTATATATATATACTATATACACCTCATATAAATTATACTATA
This sequence comes from Macrobrachium nipponense, assembly GCF_015104395.2. Classification (NCBI taxonomy): domain Eukaryota; kingdom Metazoa; phylum Arthropoda; class Malacostraca; order Decapoda; family Palaemonidae; genus Macrobrachium; species Macrobrachium nipponense. Next base: position 34,526,274 of record NC_061094.1, read on the forward strand.
TATCATGTACTATATATATATATATCTATATAATTATATCTATATATATATATATCTATATATATATATATATATATATATATATATATCTATATATATATATATATATATTATATATATATATATATATATATCTATATATAATATTATATATGAGTTAATTATATTATAGTATATATATATATATATTTATATATAATATGCTATATATATATATTATAGATCTATAGTAACTATATATCATATATATATATATCTATATATAATTCTTATATCCTTATTATATATCTATAATTCTATTATGTAATATATTATATAATATCTATATATATCTATATATATATATATATTTATATATATATATAACTATATATAATATATATATATAGATATATATACTATATATATAATATATATATATATATAGCACATAGCAAATAAAAAAGCTTAAGTAAAGAGTAGTGTCTATAGAAATTACCAAAACCATACATCAACCTTTAAAAAGTAAGGCACTAGTACATGAAATAGACTCTGAAGTTAGCAAAAATGCTCTGACTGGAGGTGGATGTTGATGGTATTGCACAGTTAAACGTGAATATGAGAGAAAAATATATAAAAATAAACAACAAAATATTCAAATGTTACAACAAAGAAGAGGGACAAGATGAAATCCAAGTTAGCACTGTTAAAGCACTTAAAAATGCTGAAAGTGGAAGTTTAAGTGTTACTATTGTAAAAACATGGGGAATATACCAAGATTATCAATGATGCGGTTATACAAAAGAAAAGATGTAGCTGGAAAAGAAGGAACAACCAGAGGGGAAATGTGAACCGATACATATTGTATTACCAATTTACAATTCAGATTAACAGTAGTATCACATTCCCCATGGACAGTGATCCACCAGTATGGTTCTTACCCTTCTTTCTGCATCAATTGACAATTTAGCGTATATCCGTGGCCAGAATGGCAGTGCTGATTTGACCGATTCCAGATCTTCACTTCCACATAGGGTTTCAAACTCCTGTAATGCCTGAAAATAAATAATTGAAAGTATTAACAAACTACTTAGTCCACACATCTGATAAAAAAAAAAGCCAAGTTACAAATTCTGTGAATTCAACCTTACAATGCTCCTTTACCTCAGCACTGACATAAAATTTTTTTTAATAAATTTGTATTTTTCATAGCTAACAAACCTGTGATCTTAACTTATGGATAATTCTTCTAGCGCCAGCTGGAAAATCAGTAAAAATAAAACACCAGGTGGAAAATCAGTAAAAATAAAACAAACACTTGGAAAAAAAAAAACCTAACAAGGAATTGGTGGCAACAAGGTAGGCTGATAGGCCTAAGTGGGAACTGTCAACCCCCTTCGTGTATGAGTCAAAGATGACACCTCAGTTTCTTCGAGCCCAAGTAACTTGATTGAAGGGTGGCTAAGGTGGGCGCTATAGGTTAAGAATGCAGGTTTATTAGCCATGAAAAATACAAATTGATTAAAAAATTGTTATTTGCTCATAGGCAGAATAAACCTGGGTCTTCACTTACTGATACTCACTTTTGGAGGGAGGAAAGATAATATGGAACCGACTGGAGATTCAGCACACCTGGTAACTCTTCCTGGCTTATGGAAGCCTATGGAAGGGAACCAAAGACTTTGACATAATATATAAGCGATTATTTATCAGTCAGACTACTGGGCCTTCATACAATGTGTTGCAACAATGTACAAGGTAGTTAAAGAACTATATCTGTAGATAAGAATTCTTTCGTAGCCACCATCAATCCTCTCTTCCCTTGCTAGAAAGAGGAGAGACTTGCTTTTGCAAGTTTTAATATTCATGTAAGAAAAAGCATAACTCAAACAAAACAGCTGCAGTCTCACCTGCATCAAACCCAATCCAGCACATGGTGGGATGACTGCTGGGTAAAGAAGAGAAAGGTAAAGGATAGAGACCATTCAACTTATTCATTCTCACTTTCATACTGACATCTTAAGTAAGATACAAACTGTTCGGCTAGGGGCACTGGATGAGTTACACAACCTGTTGAGCAGCCACTACCAAGCCCAAGGAAAGAGTGTCCAAGGACCCATGGGCAACGTCCCATAGATAGCTGTCTGATGAAGCCAAGTGCCAGCCTTTAAAATCCTTTGAATAGAGAAAAAAGGGACTAGCCCTCTAACATCACATGTTCTTGCCTGCACTGTGTTAGGACTGGGGCATGAAATCAAACCAAAAGTTTGTCTGGTATAGTCATGAAGACATAAGGAGATCGTATTCTTCGACACTTTTCTCCTGTTCCGGCTAATAATAAGGATAAGTCTTCAGCACCACGGTCTGAGACATTTTCAGACTGCAAAGTAGTGGTCTGACAGGGTAAAAAAGCAATTCATCTGGATGGTTGCATTTTTGTATAAACTCATTAATCATAATCTTCATTGTCCTTCTCCCATCCCACACTCTTCCAAATGGAGGTTAGCGCTGAGGAATAAGATGTGTCAGTTTGCAAGACAGCAATGTGTGAGTTGGGCATTAATGTTATGACTTTTTTCATTCGACTGGAATTTGTACACTCAAAGGCTAAATGTGATTGGTTACTTAGTATAGAAAAATGATATTGTTATTTTACAATAAAGTTTTGTACATACTTACCTGGCAGACATATACTTAGCTACGTCTCTGACGTCACTACAGAATTCAAAACTCGCGGCAAACGCGACAGGTAGGTCAGGTGATCTACCTTACCCGCCGCTGGGAAGCGGGTGTAAGAACCAACATACCTTTCTTGCCAGATTTTTTCTCTCTTATACCTGTCTCCTGAGGGGAGGCTGGGCGGGCCATCAATCGTATATGTCTGCCAGGTAAGTATGTACAAAAATGATATTGTTATGATACAATAAAGTTTTATACATACTTACCTGGCAGATATATACAATTAAATGGCCCACCCAGTCTCCCCTCAGGAGACAGCTGGAAGAAAAAATATGAATTAGAAAACGGGTATGGTTCCTATTCCCGCCACCCAGCGGCGGGGGGGTAGATCACCTGAACTACCTGCTGCGTGTGCCGCGAAATTGGAATTTCTGTCGGGGACGACGGAGTAATAGCTATGTATATATCTGCCAGGTAAGTATGTATAAAACTTTATTGTATCATAACAATATCATTTTTATACATTCATCTTACCCGTCAGATATATACATAGCTGATTCACACCATTGGTGGAGGGTAAAAGACAGCTATTACTGAATATACAGGTAAACAACATACGTTGTAGGTAATAAATAAATAAAACCTTGGTTCCTATGTGTTTAGACGAAGGGTCGACTTCCTAGCTATTGCTAGTAGTCTGCTTCGTCTCAAGAGCCTCAGCGAGGATGTGACCTATGGCTAAGAGTTCTTGTAGATCTGTCAATGGGGTCTTATCCACTTACTTGACAGAATCTAGTGGTCATTTGTCAATGGGGTCTTATCCACTTACATGACAATACACCAATGCCTATTGGCATAATTTAAGGAGCACAACACCGATCCCGATCACATGATCCTAACACGAGGGTTTGTGCTTAATTTGAAAAGAGCTATCCCCAAACTCATTTCAAATAAACCCAGAAAATAATACACTTATGTTAAAAAAAAATTAAAAAATAATTCACTAGTTAAGGATCAGTGTCGTCTCCCTATCCCAGCAACGCATCCGTGGACACGTATAACAAAGAGAGAAGGATCTCTCATAGGCCCACTTGATCTCCTTCGTGCAAAGAGGAGTCAACACAGAGTTGCATCTCCCGTTATTACAGCTAATATGTCTCTCACGACATATTGTTATGGAAAGAACAAGAATTGTTAAAAGCCCGCACTTCAAGCGCTTTTAATTCTTAGCTGTTTGAAGGAATCATCGAGTTACTCAAGAAGTGCTTTAGAGATTCCACTGTTTCCAAAGAAAGACCAGGGCTTTCTTTGAAATAGAACTCTTCTGGATGAAGCCCAGAGCCTGGCTTTGCTTGCGCCTGGCTGGCGCTTCGCGCCAGTCTGGCGCCTCGCGCCAGTCTGGCGCCTCGCGCCTGGCTGGCGCCTTGCGCCTGCCTGGCGTCTCGCGCCTGCCTGGCGTCTCGCGCCTGGCTGTCGCCTCGCGCCTGGCTGGCGCTTCGCTTGCCTGGCGCCTCGCGTCTGGCTGGCTCCTCGCGCCTGGCTGACTTCTCCCCACTTGCTGGAGATTCGAGCTTGTTAAGAGTCTCGATGAAAACTGGCAATGTCCACCTCGGACACTTTATTTGCCTGATTTATTCGCCTCTAGCGCATCTGCGCCAGATTGGAGGCCTACTCCTTCTCCTCATCAGACAATGACAGTGTTTATTTGGACTGTCTTGCTCTGGCGTCTTTACGCCTGTTTGGCATTTGGCGCCTGATTGGCGCTACATTGTCCGAAAGTCTGAACATCCACAATCGTTTATCAGAGAATGGAAAGGGTGGAAGAAATTCTTTCACTTTGAGCTTATGGCCTCCGTAACAAGGGGATGGTAATTTTAGTCAGCTACATCCAGTAGACGATAGGAAATCTAATAGTCGAGAGACCAGTCTTCCTCCGAGGAGGATCATACTTGATACTTCCGTGCTTAACGAGCACTCTTCCTACATGTTGAAGAGTTCTCTTGTTGCAAAATCTTCCCTATCCTTGCACGAAGGCAGGGAAAGAGCCTGGAAGTCTAAGGAGATTCTGAGCTGAAATTGGGAGGATTCCTGATTTCTAGCTCTTTAAATATCTCTTCGAACCTTCTGGGAAGTGGTTTTTTAAGCCCTCATCGTATTCCAAAGACTCTGTCAGCAAACGTTTAAACCTTATCTCCTTTTGTAGATGAGAATGTAAATACATTGCCTGGACAACGAATCCTTTATCTGAAAGCGTTGATCCAGGAATAAAAGGTTTAGTTCTTTTGCCAAACATACCATGCTGGCAGGGAAACCCATTGCCTAGTCTTTCTAGAATTTGATTCCAGATTCCAAGCCCAAAATTTCACTCGTCATTTTTGGTCCTTTAGTACCAAGAGAAAACATTGATGAGGAGCAGTTCCATCTTGTCAGAACACGAATCTGAGGCCCAAATAGGATCCCATTGTAATTATAAGATCTCCTAGTCTTGTCGTATAGAGGTATTGTATAAGATCCCCCCGAAGATCTTAATGCTCTGCTATCTCCAATTCCCTTTATAGAGACAGAGTATATAGCCTTTACTGCGTTCTTTGATAGCAGAAATATACAAAGGTGATTCTTCCCTCTGAAAGGGAAGAAAAAAACCGCTATGTGGTTCACAGAGGTATCGGAAGAGGACAGTTTCCTCATTCCCTCTAGCACGATCTGCAGTAATCATATATCTTATTCATGACTACTGTCATTTACCTTGAAACATCCTCTCATTCATGTCCACTTCTGGTCAGTCTGCACGCAGACAGACTCAGAGTGGAGAGGTTGTTAAGGTCCATTTAAAAATAGATGCTGAAAGAATATTCAGACTGTCTTGGAAAAGACTTCAAAAACTTGCTGTGAGAAGAATCCAACCTCTCTAAGTCTAAAATGAGGCATAACGTATTATCCTCTCTTTCTTTGACGCCCTTTGTCTTACATTCTGTAAAGAGTTTATATTTTAGGGGAAAAAAGACTAAATTTTATTCCCCTTTCTATAAAAAAATAAGATGGCGTAAGTATTGCTACCTCTCTCTATATTCTTTCTTCCCGTCCTTGTGCCTGGGCAACGAGAGAACGGAAAATTCTATCATCGTTATTCAGCAAAACAACAAATTATTATTATCCTATTCTCCTAATAAATGATCAAGGATCGAGGAGAATCATTCAAGATTCCTATCCTAGGACATCAGGCCGTAATGTACAGTTCAAATACTTGAAAAAGCCTCACCCAATACTGAGAGCTCTTACAAGTCTTTTCCAGTACCAAAACATTACAAGGTCTCCCTTGTTATATGTTTACATAGGAGTAGGATAATATAACATCCTGTTAATAACAATGAAAGAGGAGAAAGAGGAGCTGCATGGTTCAAGGGACTAGCCGAAACGTGCAATAAAAAAGGGGTTGCCAAGGTCTTTCTAAAACCTGCACCCAGATTAACTTATGAGTCCGATATATTTTCTATCACTTGTCTCATAAGGTTGAGGAAAGCGAGAGACTTCTAAAGATATCGGTTCTCTTCACCATGTAAAGGTCTATAAAGCAGAACCCACTTATCCTGACACGTACTACGTTTGCCTGTGCGATATCTAGAATAATTGTCAGTAGAGGGTTGATCTGGCAAGCAAGTTTCTCCCAAAACAACTTTTCTTGCCAGGAAAGAAGTCGCTCACGCGACCACTATATCACCTGACATGAGAAGTCTGTTCTTGTTAGGACTTCCGCAATTTCAGTTAATCCTGACAAGGGCCACGGCCGCCTGTGCGATAACTTGTGTCCCTGTCAGGAAAAACGATCTTGTGTCAGTTCTCAAAGAGGAAACTCTTGGAAAGTCTGTCTCCAAATACTGAGAAATTGGAGATCCTGATGTCTTGCGCCTGGTTGGCGCCTCGCTCCTGGGAGGCGTCACGCTTCTGGCTGGCGTCTCGAGCCTCGCAGCGTCCTCGAGCTTGCCTGGTGCCTCGCTCCTGGGAGGCGTCACGCTTCTGGCTGGCGTCTCGCGCCTTGCAGTGTCCTCGCGCTTGCCTGGTGCCTCGCTCCTGGGAGGTTTCACGCTTCTGGCTGGCATCTCGCGCCTTGCAGCGTCCTCGAGCTTGCCTGGTGCCTCGCTCCTGGGTGGGGGAGGCGTCACGCTTCTGGCTGGCGTCTCGCGCCTCGCAGCGTCCTCGCGCTTGCCTGGCGCCTCGCTCCTGGGAGGCGTCACGCCTTTTGGCTGCGTCTCGCGACTCGCAGCGTCCTCGCCGCTTGCTTGGCGCCTCGCTCCTGGGAGGCGTCACGCTTCTGGCCCATTACTTGCAACCGTGGTCAGGAAATCTCGATATCAAAATAAGAAGAGGTGCTGTAAGAATCCTATAATTTTACAGTACTTCCATAGTTGGATTTTTCTTCTCAATTTTCCTCTAATTCGAGTATATCGGAAGGGGAATTATTCTTTCCTCGGTTAATTCTTCCGTATCCCCCCCCCCTTTTTTCCTCCTGAACGAGAAATATTTTGGCTAGCGCCTCCTACTAATTATCTTTATGTTATGTGCCAGAACATCTGTGTCTTTATGGTACCCGACATCCTTTCATATGTTAATTCCGTTCTTCTTATGAAAAACTATTATATAGTAGTATAATCCATTCAGGGAAACCATTCCCCACTAAAAGAATGTTTCCCATTCGACTCATACACTTCTGCGCAATATCCGATTCTAAATACGGTTGTGTCGTTTCTCGAAAGACTTAACCATAGCGTAGTCTTGAAGTGAATCTCTAATACATCTCTCTTCTCACTAAGTATGTACTCTAATAAGACATGCTTTCGTAAGTATGAGTGCATTAAATAATATAATGTTCTGCTGCATTAGAATCCTTTAATCATGTTATCTACGGTAAACAGCATTGAAAGGTTGTAATATCTTTCTTATTGAAAGCTTCCTAACAAAAGGCAGACAATATTTATTTATGACAGCTTCAGTATTCCCTCAATCCGAGGCTTAAGACTCCACGATTGTAGGGAAGAGATACGGTTAGTTATCCCATTCCGCAGGAGAGAGAGCTGTAACCGACCGCTCACGACTGAGAACAACATGGTACTGCCGCTGGTCTCTCTCTCAATCAAAGCGAAAGCAGTCTTCGAAAGCCGACTGGCCTTCCCTTTCCAGAGTTGCCAGTTACTCCATTTAATAAAGGAATCTATAAAATTTTTATCGAGCTTCAGGAAGTTTTATATAAGCATAATTAAGCGAACGAGACTTCGACAAGTCTAGAAACTAAATAGGTGTCGTCTAAACAATCCTTTTTAACAATTTCTTCCTAGGAAAGTCCTAGAAGGGTACTGGTAATTCATGGAAACCTCTTCTAACACGAATAAAAAAGTTTCAATCCTACTCTCAATTCACCAATAAAGATTTGCTTCTCCGATCACTTCTCGAAGACACGAAAGCATCATATAACTTATACTCTAGCGTAATAGAATACTCTATAATACTGTTACATTAAGGTTAAACCGTATTAAATTAGGGAAATTTTGTAAGGATTTCACTTGACCATTATAGCATAAATTTCGGTATGTGAGTATGCCTTGCCATACTGTAGCCTAAGGCGATTTGTCTAAGCCATGGTAGGCAGCTAGAAGCTTAAAGTCATTATATATGCTTTATCACTCACGATATCATATAATTCATTTGATTGACAAATAATCTAAATCGTTCTAATCAGAATAGATCTATATCTAAAAATGTACCGATGGGGAATCTTATGTTGAAATAACAATTTCATACCCCCATGGGATAGCGTTCTCGTCTAGTTGCGAAAAAAAAATGTTCGAACAATGACTATCACAAATGTTATCGAATGATCTCAAATATTAGAAGGCGCTAAATCGTCGCCTGATTCGAAAGGTGGATCGATTAAAGTCATTCTCATTTTGAATAATTCTACCAGAAGGCATTATACGAGGATCTTCGTCAAATTCATTCATTCGAAGTTCTCCTATCCATCATGGAACAGTAGGCATAAAAAGGGAGAAACACTGTTTTAGGGATGCCTTTCCAATGGCTATCCCTGGCAGTCTGGGACGCTCTACAGAACCTGCCGAGGGGACGCCTGACCGGTGGGGATTCTCTGACCTCCTTACGGTTTTTTCGACATTCCTTCTCCTCTGGGCTTGTGATGCTTGGAAGAGGTCTAGACCTGAGAGCGAGACAGAGCCGATCAGACGCACCCTCCATTGTAATGGGGGAACACTATATTCACTTCTTACGTTCTAAGAGTTCGTATTTGAACTATATCCAAAGTCTACAATTTGCAAATATGATATTGTAGATTCTGCGGAGTAAGAAGGTGATGAGAATGCAACAACTACTAGTACTGTTACTACTATAATTGCTCGTTAACACAAGAGCTAATAAAGCTTCTAAAGGATAGTTACTTTTCTGACTTCCCAAACTAGGAAGAAAGATATACATTTCTCAATCAAATCTAACACTTATTTGTATTAATGAATAAATATAAGTAATTCCCTTTCATGAAAGTATATTTCGTGAAAGTGCATGAGTGTCTACCGAAAACTTCGGTAGTTACACGTCACTAATCTTCGAAATTTTCGAAGTTAATATTATAAAAAAAGTTAACAAAGCGTATGCCGAACCAAAGATCCATTACTTCCCTGTAAAAGTTTAGCCCAGACGATCAATGGCGATGAAACACGAAAATCCATCAGGAGGAACTGCAAACGTTGTTTACATTCGAAGCGACAGAAAAATATGAATTAGAAACGGGTATGGTTCCTATTCCCGCCACCCAGCGGCGGGGGGGTAGATCACCTGAACTACCTGCTGCGTGTGCCGCGAAATTCGAATTTCTGTCGGGGACGACGGAGTAATAGCTATGTATATATCTGACGGGTAAGTTGAATGTATAAAACTTTATTGTAAAATAACAATATCATTTTTGTACATGAACTTTCCTGTCAGACATATACTTAGCTGATTGACACCCTTGGTGGAGGGTACAAGACAGAAAATAACAAAGAAAAGGTAAACAACACCTGTTGTAGGATAAAAATAACCTTGGTTCTTACCTGTTTAGGCTGAAGACTTCATAGATACTGTCTAGTCTGCATAGCCATAAAGAGCTACAGCGAGGGCGTGACCTACAGCTGAAAAGACTCTTTGGGTCTACTAACGGGACTTGATATCCGCTTACTTAGTAGAATCCAAGTCGGATCATGTCAATGGGGGTTCGCCCTCTTCTATGACAGAACCTGTCCACTACCAACGCAGGGAGCTTCAAACAAATCCGATCACCTAACCAAAACTAAAGTTATAGTATTACGAAACGAAAAAAGATGCCTACCTGCATCATTTTTCATACAACCATATGAACTCAATTAGCAAAAACAAGGTTGGTTGGTTGGTTTTATAAATTTTAGGTGTAACACCAAGCACTGGGGCAGCAAAGGCCATTCAGCACTTACTGTATAACTATGATACTATAAGACGTGTTATATCATATAAAGCAGGTTTATTTCTTTGAGGTAATTTACTATGTTTTGAAGCGGGGCATTTTCTCCCATAGTTCTTCAAGTGGTATGTTATATATGTTGTTGGATCTTCGTTTTCTTTCGAATTTATTAACACTTCAATTAAGCAAGATGACGGACTGTGACCAGAGTACAACAATGGTCACAGTAAGGGGCCTGTCTTTCTCGCCTTGCAACATCAAGTATTTGTGTGTTAAGTATGTGTGTCTATTCTTAATCTTGTTAATAATGACATCTTCCCTTCTTTGACATTGTTGTCTATTCCAAGGTTTTACAGATGGTTTAATATGCTTTAATTTATGATTCAATTCTAGCCATTCTTTTTCCCATTTTGATTGACAGTATTCATTTATTGTTGTTTTAATGTCATTGTAAGATATTTGTATTTTTTTGATAAGACTCCTTTTTTACTGCCTTTTTGGCTTCTTTTATCCACCTTCATTACCCCTTTATGCCCCACATGGGAAGGGACCCAACATAGTTTTATATTTATAGATTTCCGTTTTATTATTATATCTATCCACTCCCTTATTTCTTCAATTACGGGATGAGAAACTGTGTATTGTCTTAGCGCTTCTAAAGCACTGTAAGAATCCGTGTATATTACAAAGGTATCGTTTGCCTTCCCCACATAAAAGGTGTGTTTTATAGCCTCTAATATAGCATTTATCTCTGCAGTGAATATCGAGCATATTTTGGGAATTTTTTCCCTTATTTTTATATTTTTTGTTACTACACGCATAGCCTACACCCTCCTTCGACTTGGAACCATCTGTATAAATACTAATGTCCCGTTTATGTTTTTCCTGGTGTGACAGAAATTCACTCTTTAATTGTGCATCAGTTACCTTTTTATTAAATGTTTTTTCACAGATTTCTATTTTAGCATGTCTCCACGGAGGTATTTTCGGAGTGGTTATTTTTGATATGCTACTTGTTCCTAATTTTTAGATGTTCTATATCAGGTTTTAATCTATTTTCCAATGGTTTAGAGGCTCTTGGTTTATTGTCATAATTATTTGTTATGTTCTTCATATATTTGGTGTTTGGATTATCATTAAGGTTATTTATTTTAGCTATATATTTTAATCCAATTTCTTCTCTTCGTACTTTCAGGGGATCTATTCCTGCTTCTACATACAGACTTTCCACGGGGGAAGTTCTGTAGGCTCCAGTGCATAGTCTAATACCCATGTTATGTATGACATCCAGTTTTGTTTAATAGGGTTTTTAGAAGCAACTACCGTATACTGACACGCATAATCTAGTTTACTTAGATATGCCTTATATACTTTTATCAGAGAGGTTCTATCAGCACCCCACTCATTATGCGCAATTACTTTTATTATATTTAAGGATTTTCTTACTTTTTTATCGCCAGTTGTTCTATATGTTCTTTATATGTAAGTTTTTTATCAAGTATTACACCAAGGAATTTTTTTTCTCATCATCATATTCAATTATATCATTTTTTTATGAAAATAAGTAGGAATTAATTCCTGTTTTCTTGATCTTGTAAATCTGACCGCTTTAGTTTTTTGCGGTGAAAATTAAAACCCTTGTTATCGGCCCATTTTTTATCCTATTTATGGCTGCTTGCAATCTGTTGGTTATGTCCAGCGCTTTTTCACCACTACTATATATGACGAAGTCATCTACAAAAAGGGATCCTTGGACTCCTGGTGGGATCATTTCAATTATCTCATTTATTGCTATAGCAAAACAATTGCCACGCTTAGTACACTGCCTTGGGGAATTCCTTCCTCCTGGATAAATGATTCAGAGATTTCTGCCCCACTTTGACTTTTATATATCTTTCAGATAGGAATTCCCTAATATATTCATATAAATTGCCTCCTATTCCCATTCTATCAATTTTTTTAAAATCCCTCCCCTCCAGGTGGTTATCATATGCCTTCTCTAAATCAAAAAATACTCCTATTGTTTGTTTTTTACCAACCATTGCATTTTGTATCTCCCTTGTAATCATTAAGAGGGGATCTATGGTACTTTTATTTTTCCTGAATCCAACTGTCTGTTTGATAATAGCTGTTTTATTTTCTAATACCCATATTATCTGTTATTCACCATTTTTTCAAAATATCTTACTTAGACAACTAGTAAGGGCTATTGGCCTATAGCTGCTTGGTGACTCTGGGTCTTTTCCTGGTTTTAATCCTGGTATGATTAAAGATTCTTTCCAGGTTTTAGGTATGCTGTGAGAGTGCCATAATTCATTTAAAATTTCTAATAAGAAGGTTTTGCTTTCATCTGGTAGATTTTTATCATTTCATATCTAATGTTGTCTTCCCCTGGAGCTGTTGGACTTGCAAGTTTCAGGACATTTTCCAGTTCTTCCATGGTGAAAGGAAGATTATAATTTCCTGATTATTAGATTTTATTGGTATTGGGACATAATTTTTTATTTTTAATTGGAATTTTTTTGTATAGTTCGAGATACTAGATGTTTTGGCGAAGCATTTACCCAATTCATTTGCTACTAGTTTGGGGTTTGAAATATAGTTGTTTTCTACTTTTAATGTAGGTAATGGTTCTGGCCGATATCTACCCTGCAGTTTATTTATTTTCTTCCAGATTTCTTTGTCTTGAGTTTTAGAATTTTATTATTAATATATTTTTTCCATGAATTTCTTTTGGCTATCTTGAATATTCTTTTGCTGCTTTGCATTTAGCTCTCAAATATGCAATTCTATTGGCTTCACATTTATGTCTCAGATATCTTCTAAAGCATGTCCTCGTTATCTTCCTTGCTGCTTTACATTCCTCATTCCACCAGGGTACCAGTGGTCTAGTCGGATTGCCTGAGGTAACTGGAATAGTTTCATTTGCTTTATCATCTATTGTTTTAATAGATGTTCATAAGCATCTATGTGGTTTTGTAAAGTCAGATATTTTTTTGTTAATCACCGTTTTCTCTTTATATAAATTCCAATTTGCCCTCCTCCATTTTCCTCTTCGGTATATATGCTATATTATTATTATTTTTTAGCTCAATTTGTATTGGCCAGTGGTCACTCCCAAATAAATTATTATTTACTTTCCAACTGAAATCTGTGGCAATTTCTGGGGAACATAAAGTGATGTCTATTGCAGATGAGGTATTATGATAAACATCAAATCTTGTTGGAGAACCATCATTTTAAAATAATCAAATTTTGTTATCTATAATATCTAGGACCGTGTTTCCTCTCCTGTCAGATGATGTACTTCCCACATGGAGTTTGGCGTTGAAGTCACCTACTAATAGGTAAGGTCTTGGTAATTGTTCTATTAGATTTTCTAAATCTTCCACTTGTAATGGTCTATTATTTCCAAGATGATCTATTAAGCGACTTTCTAAAGATGGTTCCATGTATATTGAGCATATTGTTATTTTTTTTTCCAGGAATACTTCAACTGCACATGCCTGTATTACTGAGTTAATCCTAACAGGTTGGCATTTGATTGAAGAATGCGTTATGATTGCAGTTCCTCCTTGGCTGTTGTCATTTAAAATTGGTGTTGATTTCCACCACCATTATAATTTATGCCAGCATTGAGAAACATTGTTACCTATTTTAGTTTCCTGTAAGCAAATGATATTTGCATTACATTCTCTAATTAATGATTTTAAGTTTTCATTATTTGATACGGTATCCTCTTAATATTCCATTGTAAAATAGACATTTTAAAAAGGTTTTGGGTTTTTGTTTTAATATCTTTATTTGTTTTCCTGAACTTTGAATTTTATTGAAGTTGTAAATTTTGCTGTACTTTGTTCTTCTTTTGTGGGTGATGTATTCTGCTATTGTTTTCTTTATTGGCTGAAGAGTCTTCAGGATGTTTTCCTTTTTATTAGGGGTTGATATTTAAATGGGCTTTTGATCTTGGGTTCTATTTCAATACTTTCTTCAATTTTAATTTCTGGATGTTTTAACTTTTTCTTTTAATTGGGTTTGGTTTCTCTTTTTTCATTTTTAGTTTGCAAGCAATTTTCGTTGACTTTGTCTTCTCGGTATTCATTTTTTTCCATATAGATTTTGGGTCTTACTGATTGTTTAATTTGTTTCTTGGATTTGGGTGGGGTTGTTTCAAGTAGTCTTTTTTTTGTCTTTTGACTTAGCTCTTGTATTTTGCTTGTCCTCCACATTCATCATGTCTTCTTGCATTTCTGGTGTTGGTAATATATTATATAAATTTGTGTTTGCTTATATGTTCTGTAGCTTCCGAGCTTGAATTTTGGGCCTTTATATTATGAGTATTTTTCAGTTTGATTTATACTGTGCAATATTGTAGGAATTTGGTTTTGCGCTTCTTTATTTACTACCTCTTTATATGTGTTCCGCTGGGTCTTGTAAACCTCTTACTTTTGAGTTCTATCTTCGCTTCTCTTATGGACATTCCACTCCTTTCTTGTAAGATTTTTAGTTCAGTATTGTATAGGGTAATATGCGCATTCCTTCGATCTTGAGTGGTGATTCTGACCACCAATTTATGCAAATTGGTTTTCACAGTCCCATTTTGTTTGTGTGGTTGTATGATCCACAACATGCACATCTTGGAGCTTCTCTACAATTTTTTTTTATTTGAATGGCCAAATTTATTACATGATTTGCACTGTAGTGGTTTAGGGATATATGGTCTTATCTCTCTCGTCTGCCCTAATACTTTAATAGTTAAAGGGAGTTCATTTCCTTCAAATTTCAATTTAGCTATTTGTATATTGATTTTTGAATTTTTCCTACTTGGGATATCATAGATGTCACAATCTTCAATGTTTTTATATCTTTTCTTGAGCGAGTCCATTAACTATTTTTATCTATTAGTTCGTCATCATTATTTGGCAGGATTATTGTACCACAAATACTATTAAGTTTATTATGCTTGGTGACTTTTATTTTTGTGTTATCTATGTTCGTAATTTGTAAGTAGTTTTCCTGATTGGGCTTTAGTAGTGGTTTCCACTATCCATGTATTTGTTTGCGTTTGAACGAAATTTCATGTTTTCTGTTGGGTATCTGGTCAGTAAATAATTTTCCAATTTTAAATTTGAAATCTTGTTTTCACTTTCTATTGTCAAAAATCTTTGTCCAACTGTCTTTTCCAAAAAGTGATTCAAATAAAGCTAGCGAAGGGCTAGGCTGGAATTTTCTTTTGATAAATCTTTTTGGCCTAGTAAAAGGCTCCATGGTTGCTATATTTTGGATTGAAGTGTCCAAAAGGGTGTCCTTGTTCGTTTCCAGGGTCAGATGGTTATCTAGTGTCATGGGTCACATGTTCCGGGGGACTGAGTTCCATAGTCAATTTCCATTTTTCCTTTTTCCTTTTTTTTTTTTTTTTTTTTTTTTTTTTTTTTTTTTTGAAATTACAGAGAAACCAACTGCAAGCCATGGTAATAACTGGGTCTCCTCTCAAAGACTTCCCCCTCACCAAAGACACACAGCAGAGACCAACTCCCATATGTCCACTCCCTACCCTACCCCGAAGGGATGGCTCTAACATAACATAATTGGCTCAAGTGTAAGCAAAACCTGCTTGATAGGACCGAGGGCATAGCTAGTATGCAATCATCCCCACGCATGTTATTTTAGAGGGCAATCCGGATAAATTGCCGAGAGTCCTACCGTGGAGACTATACCTCCCCGGATTCCATAGGCAAGTCCCCACATGTAGTCCCGCCCCAATAAATATTGATGTAGAGTCACATCAATATCCTCAGGGTCCAAACATAATCGAGCGGCGGACCAAACCGCTATAGTCCCTGCCATTTGGATCAAGGTAAAGCCTAAGTTCAGAGACCCAGCTCCTACATAACCTGCACGAGGGTTTTAGTGAAGAGAAGGAGGACAGCTAGGGGGAGCAACTGATCAAAAGAAAGTAAGAGATTGGAAGATGTTCAAGTAAGAGAAAAATTGAGACATTTAGATTCAAACTAGGAGATAATTCTCCCAGTTCGAAAGCCCTCTTGCCCGCTACGCAGTTTCAACCATAGGTTGGAAATGCGTAACTCCGTCAAGGCAGTCTCAAATCAAGAGGGAGCAAAAACAAGGGAAAAAACTACTAAGGATATGTTCCAGCTCCCTGCCCCAGCACCGAATCCGCCGATACGTACGGGCCTAATGCGAAGCACTCGTCATACGTCAATACCTGACGTCTTTTACAGGTAGTAAAGGTTGGCGAATACTGAAATTTACATCTCCCAGCTGTAGTTTTTCATCAGTATTCTGAAGAGACATATTCTTATTAAAGGCCAAGGAAGTGGCAATGGCTTCTCACCTTCATGCTCCCCTTGACTTTTTAGGGAGCTTGAAAATGTTGCCTTCATTATCAAAGATCTAATGTGCTTTCTTTCCACAAGACTTCTAATGAAGAAAGACACGCGCATTTTTCGACAATGGTTCTGCTGGGTCCTTTACAAGAGCACCAATAGTCTGTCCTCAATTGCCCTTAATAAGGGTTTTCTTCTTCTGAAGGTAGTTATTTTAAAACTCCATAAACAGGGCAAAGAGTTCTTTCAGGTTTCCCCTTTCCCCTTACTAGGGCAGATAATCCACGAACCTCAAAGACCTCCTTTGGCCAAGGATTTGAGGGGTTCTCATTCTTTTGCTAAAAACGAAGGAAGGAAAGGTAACAAACCACGGAACTCCTCTCGGAAAACCATACCCACTTCTTCTAGGCATGAATCTCCTAACCCTTTTAAGACTTTGCGGATGCCTAAATCCATGAGAAAGAAGAGCTTTCCCCATCGTAAGAAATTCTTTGAAAGGAGGCTAAATGTGGTGGCTCAAACCTAGAGGAACCTCAGGAAAGAAAACGAAGAACCATGTACCAGATTCCAACTTGGAACTTCGTTCGAAGATTTTCTTGGAAGTTTCAAAAGATATTAATAGTGATCTTTTTTAATTTCGGGGTGGGAAGTGCCCAAGGGGGAGGCGGGCGTTAGACGTGGGAAGATCTTTGTTATTCGAAAGATCTAAATTCCTATTGTCTGAACACAGCAGCCAGACATGCTCCGGTATCCTTTGATAGTAGATTACTGCCAAACCGATTTTTCATTTTTTTCTTGAGGTAAAACTAGGAAATTCTGCTATCTGAGTCAACAGAGGTACTGGAAAGAAGGAAAACTTCTGGGTTCCTGCACCACTGGGCAAAGGAAACGTCGCTTACCCCACTTGTATAGTGAATTCGACTGGTAGGACTTTAAGGGTTTTTCGAAGGTTCCTTCTAGTCTGAGGCGATAGCCTTAAGCAGCTTTTTGTTCAAAACAAACCCCTTCTCTCTGACAAGACTTTTTGACAGTCGAAAGGCCAGTCAGATTGAAGGAGCGGGGAGGTTTCTGTGATACCTTGTCGAAGTGGGGCTTTTTTGAGCAAATCTTGGTCTTTGTGGAACGTGCTCTTGGAAAGTCCACCAAACCATTCCAGTAACCTCTGTGAACCAACTTCTTGGGCGGGCCCAGAATGGAGCTACTATCCATCATTCTTTGTCATCATACGGAGATAGCAAAATTTCTTGAGGGTTTGTGCCCAGTACTTTGAAGGGGGGAAAAGGGCGTAGGGACCATCTAGACCTGGTCCAATCTAGGAGAAAACGCCATTCCACTGATACTTGCTTCCTGGGTTTCTGAAGATCGGGGCGGGAGGCAGTAAAGTTTCGATCCCTTGCTTTGTTCCTTGCTGTTGCAAAGAGGTCGATGTGGGAGTCTGCCCCATCTTCTCCACAGGTCCTTGGCATACCTCTGGAGTGGAGGGTCCACTCGGAAGCAGGAGTTTGATTCTTCCTGACCCTCAGGCGAATCGGACCCTGACGTTTTCCCTTTCTCCCTGTACGAATTGGTGGTTAGAAGACTTGATCTTACCTTGTTTGAGACACAGCAGAAGATCCCTTGCTTTTGTTTCGTACAAAGGGAGAAGGCGTGTTTGTACCCCCCTGTTTTTTTATGGTACGCCAAGGCTGTTGGTTGTTTACCCGAAACTTGACCTGCACTACTGCATTTCGGACGTGGGGTGGCTTGAAGGCTTTCAATGCCATCCAGACTGCCATTCTAACTCTTTCTTGTTGATGTGGCCAGGACCCAACCTGATCCCCCTTCCAGGTGCCACTGACACTTACTCTTGTCCCTCCGAGCGTCGCCCCCATCCCCAACCTGCTTCCGCGCAGTCGGAAAAACAAAACACATGGTTGGGGTTCGGCATGTAAAGGAGGACATTCCTTCCACAAAAACTAAGGGGTGGTTGTTCCACCACGAAGGTGGTCTCTTTTGAATTCCCCTTGAGATCTTGAAGGAGAACTCCAGATCTAAAGGAAGAGAGACGCCTCCAGTTCTGGTATAGGAAAGAACTGGTAGAGGGCCTGAGATGCAAACCTTCCTAGAGAAACGAATTGCTCCAACGGGAGGCGAGTTGTCCCCAGCAGAACTCATCCACTTCCCCACTCGCTGTGCATGCATCTTTCTCTAGGAAGGTCCGTTATTTTTCCTCGTAGCAACGAGCTATCCTCTCTGGTCGACGGAAAAAGCCCGAAAAGCCAGAGAAGCTATCCGGAATTCCCCAGATAGATCCGCTCTTGACTGGGGATTAAATTGAGACTTCTGGAAGTTTCAACCAGAAAGTCCCAGAGAACTTGCCAATGTATGGGTCTTTTTGAAGGTCCTCCAGACTATCTTTCTTGAAGACTCTGCTCTGATTAGCCAGTCGGTCGAGATAAAGCGGACACCCCTCACTCCCTCCAACAAATGTAGCCACTTGCGCCACGTTTTTCATTAACCCGTGGAAAACTTGGGGTGCAGTCGACAGGCCGAAGCACAAGGCCTTGAATTGGAGATGTTTCCTCCCATCATGAATCGTAGATACTTCCGTGAAGAAGGATGGATCGGCACATGAAAGTAAGCTCCTGAAGGTCTAGAGACACCATCCAGTCCCTGGACGAAGAGCCGTAACACTGAGGAAGTTGTCTCCATGGCAAACTCCTCTTTTCCACAAAGACGTTCAGGCGCTTACATCCAAAAACCGGTCTCCAACCTCCTGAGTTCTTCGGAACTAGGAATAGTCTGTTGTAAAAAACCCGCAGAGCGGGGATCTTTCACTAGTTCTATAGCCTCCTTCTGTAGCATGAGATCTACTGCTAGAGAAAGGGCTTGATTCATGATGGGTCCTTGTACTTGGCCACCAAACTCCCTCGGAGTTGTCGTCAATGGTGGTCTTGACAAGAAGGAATGAGGTATCCTTTGCTGACAATCGATAGGGACCAATTGTCTGCCCCTTGTGGGCCCAGACGTCGGCAAATTTCAGTAGTCTGGCACCCACTGATGTCTGGAGTCCTGATCGCTATTTCTTCCCTCTGACTGACCTAGAGAAGGTTTTACCTCTCTTAAAAGGTCTAGTTCCTCTGGTTGAAGAACCTCTGACAGGGGTCCTCCTCGAAAGGGCTCCTGCCTCAGAGGAGTCTCTTTCTTGGCCTTGGGTTGGAAGACAGAGCGAGGTTTCCTGGCCGCCTGGGCTAACATGTCCTGAGTAGCCTTAGCTGAAAGGGCACTCGAGATCTTGAATAATTTTTCTGGGAACAGAAGAGGAGAGAGTTGAGCATACATAAGAGAGGCCCTTTGTGCATGTGAAAACTGCCTTAGTGAGAAACGAACAGTAGACTGACCGCTTCTTAATAACTCCAGCTCCAAACAGTGAGGAGACTCACCTCGAGCCGTCTCTCACTGCTTTGTCCATGCAAGTGAGGACGCAGTTAAGATCTTCAGGAGACAGTGAATCAGGGGTCTGGGTCTTATTAGCCAGAACTCCTAAAGAACCAATCAAGGAAGTTGAAAACTTCCAGGACTCGGAACATTCCCTTCAGTAGGTGGTCAAGTTCGTTCATCCCCACGTAGTCTTGGCGGACAGGAGGGCGGAACGAGGAGCAGAATCCACCAATGAAGAGAAGTCCGAGTCCGCAGACGAAGGGAGAGAGCGAGGCCGCCTAAAGGCGGTTCACCCGATTCGTACCAGAATCCCAATCTGCCAGTCAGTTTAGACGGAGGGAAAGAAAAAACAGTCTTGCCTTTCTCTTCCTTAGAAAGGAGCCATTCCCCAAAAACCTCTAAGCGCCTTCTTCATGGAAAACAGTAGTTTCATCCTTACACAAGACAAAACCTTCGACGTTTTCGAAGTGGAGAATATAGAAAGAGGAGAAGGAGGAGCCACAGGAGAAAGGATATCTCCGAACTCTTGCAGGAGCAAATCTGTCAACCTCTTATAGGAGGAAACAGAGGAGTCTTTTGGTCCTTCTTCTTCTGAGGGATCCTTTTCTTCCTGAGCTGAAGAACCCTCATGATCCTTAGAGGCGCGACTATCCTTATAAGAGTCTCTAGAGGAAGTAAGATGTTTACGTCTTGGAGACAAAGCTCTTTCCAGAAACGTGCCTACTTGCAACATCCTTCTTGTCTGGAGGAGTGCGTTTTCCAGATTCTTAGAGCCTAACAGGAGTAAGGCGGCTGTCAGGAGCAGAGCGCCTGTTTGAAGAAAAACTTCTATCAGGCTCTTGGCGCCTATCCAAAGGAGAGCGGCTACCAGGCGAACAGCGCCTGCCATACGGAGAAGCGGCTACCAGGCTCTTGGCGCCTGAACGATGAGAGAGATCTCTGGGTGACTGACTTCTGGCACGAGCGCCTACTAGGTGAGCGCCTACAAGGGGAGAAAGCGCCTGCTAGGATCTCGGCGCCTGACTCGAGGAGAGTGAAAGTCCAGAGAAGAGCGCCATGCCAGGGAAAGAAACGCGCCTAACAAGCTCTTGACGCCTGTCCCGCGAAGAGCGCCTGTCCGATTTAGGCGGCTTGTCAACAGGAGAGAGGGTTGGAGGCGAAGACGAGGAGCGGCTTACAAGGCGAGTAGCGCCTACTAGGCTCTTGGTGCCTATCAAGGGGAGCGATCCTGTCTCGAGAAGAGCGTCTGTAGGGCGAAGATCTCCTACGAGCAGTCTGCTCCTTGTCTGAAGGAGAAACAAAGACATCCTGTCTGTCAGGCGAATGGCGCTTGGACGCAGATGGGATCTTGTCCGAAGCAGAAAGTCTCCTGCGAGAATCCGAACGCACAGGTGAGCGGGCCGCTTCCGTCGAATAGCGAGAGTCAGGAGAGGGGAGCCTGGACTTCTTTACAGGAAGCGCAAACGTCCTTCCTACGACGAGACGACACGCAAAGAAAGAGCCAGCCAGAGCCGAAATCTGCGCCTGAAGGTTAGCCAACACCCTTGCAGGAGAATTTCACAAACTCTTGAACAGGTGACGAGGCTCGATCTCTGCTCGGGGAACGATACTCCAGAGATCTCTTACGTTTCTTCGCTTCCACCTCAGGCTCTTCCGAAAAAACTTCAGGGCTGGATGGACGGGCGCAGGGAGCGTTCCAGGCTCTCTTCGAAGGGCGCGATCTTCCAAAGAGCTCCATCCTCGTTTAGGAGAAGGCAAGGCGAAGGCGAAGACGAGAAGCTTTGGCGCAATATTTCTCTCTTGGAGCGATCCAAGGTAGCCTGGGAACGATCAACAGGAGCTACCGAGGGGACGCTGACCGGTGGGATGCTCCCTAACCTTCCTGCGGCTTTCGACTTTCCTCCTCCACTGGGACTGGGAGTCTGGAAGATGTCTAGGCCTGGATGCATTAGGGAGCCGATCAGACGCACCCTCCACTGCACTGGGTTCACTGCACAAATCACTATTGGAATCACTCTTACCTTCTAAAATGATATTGTTAAGATACAATAAAGTTTGTTCATACTTACCTTGCAGATATATATATAGCTGTATTTCTCCGAAGTCCGACAGAATTTCAAAACTCCCGGCTCACGGCAGTGGTCGGCCAGGTGGTTAGTACCCATTCCCGCCGTGGGAGGCGGGTGTCAGGAACCATTCCCATTTTCTATTCAGATTTTTCTATTCCCACTGTCTCCTGCGGGGGAGGTGGTGGGTACTTTGATTGATATATCTGCAAGGTAAGTATGAACAAACTTTATGTATCTTAACAATATCATTTTGTTCATGAAACTTACCCAGCAGATATATATATAGCTGAATCCCACCTTTGGAGGTAGGGAGAGACAGAAAAGGATTTTGGAAACATATTACATGCAGATGAATAACATCTTGGTTCCTTACCTGTTAGCATAGCTGACTTCGTGATTACTGTCACCCAAGTCTGCTACTGCTTTACTAGAGTCTCCAGCAAGGTAGTGACCTATATAGCTGGTGAGTTCTAGATGATCTGTCAACGGGAGCGTGACCACAATGTGACTAGACCATTTTGACCATACTATGAGGGCAACGAAGTAAAAATTCACCACCTGACCAGCCTAAACAATTTTCATATCCCACATCCACTTAGCTAAAGGAAAGAAGTCCGGCTCAGGCGGACGACCCTTACAACCATAAAACAATCCATAAAAGCTCCCAACCTACCCATTTCCTACAGGGGTAGGATGAGTGCTACTTCCAGCCCCCAACAAAGTGTCTGCTTGCGACGTATGGTCCAAGCGCATAGCAGTTTTCTCGATGTTCGTCTTCACATCCGCAGGTAGTGTGAAGCGAACACCGAGTTGCTGCGCCAAAAGGTGGCACTCAGAATGTCATTGAGTGCCATGTTCTTTTGGAAAGCTACCGAGGTAGATATAGCTCTCACTCATGGGCATTCACTTTCAACAGCTTAACATCACTGTCTTCGCAAGATGAATGCGCCTGTCTAATGGTGTCTCTCAAGAAGAATGCCAGAGCATTCTTCGACATTGGCAAATCTGGTCTTCTGACCGAACACCATAAGTTGCTAGAAGGACCTCGACATTCCTTCGTTCTTTGTAAATAAATCTTGAGAGCCCTGACAGGGCACAGGACTCTCTCTGGTTCGTGTCCAATGATTTCTGCCATACCCTTAATCTCAAAAAACTTTTGGGCCAAGGGTTAGACGGATTTTCATTTTTCGCTAGAAACGTAGGACTTATGAGCAAAAAACAGCATTATGTCCCCTAAAACCAAATATGCTTGCTAAAGGCTGAAATTTTCACTTAAACTCTCTTCGCCGTCGCCAGAGTCGTTAGGAAAATAGTTTTCTTAGTAAGATCCCTTAAAGAGGCGTTCTGAAGGGGTTCAAACCGATTTGACATAGGAATTTAAGTACTACATCCAAATTCCATGATGGTAACTTAGTTGAGGAATCTTATAGTCTCGAAAGACCTTTAAAAGATCGTGGATATCCTTATTATTTGCCAAATCAATTCCTCTATGTCTAAAAGACCTACAGATAACATACTTCTGTAGCCTTGATTGTTGAGACTGCAAGCTTTAGGTAGGCGTTTCTCAAGTAGAGCAAAAAGTCCGCTATTTGGCTCACAGAGGTCGTGGTAGAGGAAATGCGTGTTCTTCTGCACCAGCTCCTAAACGAAGCCCACTTCGATTGATAGACTCCAAGCGTGGAAGCTCTTCTCGCATTGGCGATTGCTTTTGCAACCGGTCTAGAAAAAACCCCTCGCTCTGACCAACTTTTTGATAGTCTGAATGCAGTCAGACTCAGAGCGGGGAGGTTTCCGTGGTATCTCTCGAATGGGGCTGTTTGAGTAGATCTGTCCTCATGGGCAATGTCCTCGGGAAGTCCACTACATAGGTCATGACCTCTGTGAACCACTCCTTTGCTGGCCAGTAAGGAGCGATTAACGTCAATCTCGTCCCTTCTGACATTGCAAACTTTTCATCACTTCTCCCAGAATCTTGAACGGGGAAATGCGTAAAGATCCATCCCTGTCCAGTCCCAAAGAAGTGCATCTATGCTACTGCTCCCGGGTCGAGCACGGGGAGCAATACAACGGAAGCCTCTTTGTTCTCGCTGTCGCAAAGACGTCCACTAGAGGACGTCCCCATAACTTCCACAGCTCTCGACACACATCCTGATGCAGAGTCCACTCGGTCGGCAGCAGTTGACCCTGCCGACTGAGGAGATCTGCCCGGACGTTCTCCACGCCTGCAACGAACCTCGTTAGAATCGTTACTTTCTGAGTTCTCGCCCATAACAAGATCTCTCTTGCTAGGTTGAACAATGATCGCGAGTGAGTCCCTCCTTGCTTTTTTAGTGTATGACAGAGCTGTGGTATTGTCTGAATTTATCTGCACTATCTTGTTTGAGACTTTTTTCTTTGAAAAACTGAAGTGCCAAGTATATGGCCGCAGTTCTTTGAGATTTATGTGCCAGAACACCTGTTCCCCTCTCCAGATGCCTGACACTTCCTCCCTCCCTAGTGTAGCTCCCCACCCGGTGGTGGACGCGTCGGAGAACAACACTAGGTCGGGGCTCTGAAGTTGAGGGAAGTTCCTTCCGAAAGCTTCACAGGATCGAGCCACCACTTTAGGTGATCCTTTATCCTCTTTGGGATCCTCAAAATTGTCTCCAAATTTTCTTTGTCTCCCAATTCTCCTTCAGGAAAAACTGGAGAGGTCTGAGATGTAGTCTCCCCAAGGAAACAAACTTCTCCAGCGAGGAAATGGTGCCCAGCAGACTCATCCATTCCCTCACCGAGCATGATTCTTCCTTAAGAAGACTGATATTTTTTTCTAATCCTTGCTGTTGCCGTCCCTGGGACGGAAAAAGCTCGAAAAGCCACTGAATCCATCTGAATCCCCAGATACACGATGGACTGTGTGGGGATCAGCTGCGACTTTTCGAAATTCACTAGAAGTCCCAGGGACTTTGCTAGAGTTAAGGTTGATTGAAGGTCCTTCAGACACCTTTCTTTCGACGATGCTCGAATGAGCCAGTCGTCTAGATATAGAGAGATCCTTATGTTTGCAAGATGAAGCCACCTCGCCACATTCTTCATTAGAATTGTGAAAATCATTGGTGCCGTACTCAGACCGAAGCAAAGAGCTCTGAATTGGAAAACTCTTCCCTTCATGACAAAACGCAGATATTTCTTCGATCGGGGATGTATCGGAACGAGGAAATATGCGTCTTGCAGGTCCAGTGATACATCCAGTCGTTTGTCTTAAGGCCGCAAGCACTGACTGAGGTGTCTCCATCTTGAACGTCTGCTCTCTATAAAAAGGTTTAGACTGCTCACATCTAAAAACTGGCCGCCAGCCTCCCGACTGTTTCGGCACCAGAATAACCTGTTGTAGAAACCCGGGGACTGAATGTCCTCGACTTGTTCTATTGCTTTCTTCTCGAGCATTTGTTCTATCAGATCGTACAAGATCTGTTGCTTTTCTCCATGGTACGAGGGTGATAGATCTATAGGTGTTGTGCACAATGGAGGAGGCTTCAGGAAAGGTATTTTGTATCCTCGCTCGATGACGTTGAGCGACCAGCTGTCTGCCTCTATCTTCTTCCAAGCTTCTGCAAATAAATGAAGCCTGGCACCTACTGGCAACTGAAGGACTTCCTCCTCATTTTTTACCTCTGGACTTAGACTGAGCTCTGCCTCTAGAGAGTCCTCTTCCTCTAGGAGAAGGTCTAGAGGATGCTCCACCTCGAAAGGGCTTTACTTTCTTAGAAAACTGGGTTCGTGTTGAAGTCGAAGGAACCGCAGGACGTCTAGAAGATTGTGCTAATAGATCCTGAGTAGCTTTTTCCTGTAGACTTCCAGCTACATCTTTAATCATAGCCTGGGGAAGAGATGGTCAGAAAGAGGGGCGAAAAAAAAGCAATTCTGCCTTCCTGTGTTGGAGACACTGCTTTGGTAGTAAATTTACAGTAGATAGCTCTCTTTTTCAGGAGCCCTGCACAAAAATGTGAAGCTAATTCCTCTGAACCATCTCTGACGGCCTTATCCATACAAGCGAGAACACTGGATAGCTCCCCAAGCTAATTGAGTTCTTGACTACGAGACTTAGTGTCAAGCAGCCCCAAACACCAGTCTAAGAAATTAAATACTTCATGTCCGAAACAGACCTTTGAGATGGTGGTCTATCTCCGCCGGTGTCCATGTTATTTTAGCTGACGAAAGAAGAGACCTTTCTTGGTGCGTCAACCAGACTGGAAAAGTCACCTTGAGCCGATGCGGGAGCTCTTACCCGACATCCTCACCTGTATCATACCAGATCCCAGCCTTGCCGCAAAGTCTTGAAGGAGGCTGGGCAAAGGAAAACTTTCCTTGAGCTTTTCTAGACTCCATCCAATCTTGCACCTTCTTAAAAGCTCTCTTAGTTGAAAGAGACTTTGTCATTTTAACAAATCCAGGAGTCTTATTTGTTTTCGACAACGAAAACTGAGAAGGAGGCGACCGAGGTGCTGCGGTTGAAACTCTTCTCCAAATGAATCCCGAAGCAATCGAAACCAAAACTTGATAATCGGATGAATCTGACACAGCAGGTTGACCTCCTTCCGTTTCCTCTGAAATATTACTTAATCCTTCCTCATCTATAGGAGTGACCAAGGGGACTCCCGAAGCTGGTGTACAAGTCCTTTCACTCCGAGCTTTAATGAAGATCGTTGTTTTGACGTGCATGGAGCATTCTGAATATTAATATCTAAAGATTCAGATAAAGCGGTACCAATTTCTTGCTCATTCTCTCGATGGGAGTCCCTTCGAAAAGCCGATTGCAGTTGAGGTTCCATACTAATACCTTGCTGTGATACCTGATTGATATGAAACAAAGCGTCTGTTTGAACGTCTCGCTTGGCATCCGTCGAGCGGTCAAGCTTGGCGTCCAGGCGAAGCGTCACGCTTGGCGTCCAGCGAGCGCCACGTTTGGCGTCCAGGTGAGCGTCACGCTCGACGCTCCAGCGAGCGCACGTTTGGCGTCCAGGTGGAGCGTCACGCTCGACGCCTCAGCCGAGCGTCCCGCTTGGCGTCCAGGTGAGCGTCACGCTCGGCGTCCTCCGAGCGCCACGCCTGGCGTCCAGGTGAGCGTCACGCTCGACGTCTGTCCGAGCGTACCGCTTGTCTAAACAGGCATCCCTGTGAACACTCCGCTCCTTCCAAGCCGAACTAGGAGCGTCGAGTTTCTCAGACTGTATACGGCCTCGTTTCGTAATCATAGAATCGTCCGTTCTTGTATAAAGTGAGCCTCGAGAGTCTGGGCGAATCCTCGTAGGAAGTTTTTCATGCCCTTTCTCCAACTGCAGGTGAGACGTACGAAATCTAGAATGAGTACTCACAGGCGAAAGAGACGATCGGTCCACCCGTGCGGGAGACCTCTTAGATCTTTTAATCGGTAATCTATCATCTTTTCTTCTCGGACGATTTTCTGATTCTCTCTCAGCTAGCAACGAAGCAAGTTGTTGTTGCATCGACCTGATAACACTCTTTGTAGCAGAAGATTCTTTTTCAGGAGAAAAACTGATCCTCTGAGAAGGTGAGGGGCGAGGGGAAGCCCTATCCCTTCTCACAGGACCCGTTCTAGTTCTATTCCTAGAACGACTAGGCCGCTCCAAGGCGTCCTCGTCAGATGACATCATAATTCTCCTTTGAGGAGTCCATGCAGCAAAAACTCTCCGGTGAAGACCGCAAAACTAACAGGAGAAAAAGGACGTGAAGCGTCTTCTTCACTGCGATCGAAGACTCTGGCCGCTTGTGCGACAACTTGAGTTTTCGATCTTTTTTGCGGTGGAGAGTAATCCAAGTCTCGAGGCGACGCCCGTAACGAAGAAGCAGCGCAAAGAGACTCTGCGCCCTCCTCTGAGAGACTACTGACGATAGCCGCTTGTGCGACATTTAACGTCATAGCTCTTTTCAGAGGACGTGAGCGTCTTCTCATGCTCCAACTCCTGTTAGGGGAGGACGCCTCCGAGGACGAAAAGCACTCGCGGAGGATATGCGCACTCGCACACTCTTTGGCAGCCTGGGGATCGTCTACAGGTTCTGCCGAAGGGACGCCAGATCGGTGGGGGTTCCCCGTAACCCTCCTGCGGCTTTCGACATGTCCGTCTTCCTGGGTGGGCTTGGAAGTTCGACAGAGGTCCAGGCCTAGAGGCATTATAGGGCGCCGATCTGACGCCCCCTCCACAACACTGGGGGCACTTTCACTGCACTTTTGTTCACTAATAATGCTTTTACCCTCCCAAACGAGCACTTTAGATTCTAGGTTTCGTATTGGATTCCAGAATCGTAGAAAGGGCATTGTCTTCCACTGATTTTTCAGGTCCCGGAAGGCACAAACATTTTCAGGGCCCGAAGGCACAACATTTTCAGGGACCCGAAGGCACACAGATTTAGGTGTACCAACTATGAATGTATAGTAGGAGAAACCTTACTACCTTACTCTACTGACTGATACACTCCTGGAGGAAGATTCTCCGTATCCTATCACGCTCCAATTTCCGCACATAGGATTCATAAGCCTTCCAACCCGAATAGACAGACATTCACACTCCTTACAACGGTCATTTATAACACACGTATGTTCTCTACAATTATTACATATTGTGTGGGTCTACCGAACCCTTCGGTAGCCTCACTTACAACCTTCCATACAACCACACTGGTGCTAGATAAACTAGTCCCAGACATCTTAGTTAAAGGAAAAACCAAACCAAATTCAAATCCAATCCACTATCAGCGTAAGCCTAGTCACAATCCACGTTCGATAACCAAAAAACAAACAGGATACTCAAGTAACAGAGAAGTTTCGAAAATCCTAGACGGAGGTGTTGAAAACAGTTGTTATCAACACCGGCGACAGAAAAAATCTGAATAGAAAATGGGAATGGTTCCTGACACCCGCCTCCCAGCGGCGGGAATGGGTACTAACCACCTGGCCGACCACTGCGTGAGCCGGGAGTTTTGAAATTCTGTCGGACTTCGGAGAAATACAGCTATATATATATCTGCTGGGTAAGTTTCATGAACAAATGTTTAATTTTCATCTCCATACTGCGAATGGTGGCTTTCATGGAGGCCACTTCCGAAGGCGCATCTTCGGCTTCGGTGCAGGGAGCAGGAGCTGAAACTGACAAAGGAGCTACTTCTAAAATAGGATTATCTATATCCAACTCGCTAATACGAGATCTACTACTGCTCCTAGAAGAAGCTTTCCTAACTTTATCCTTTTCAAGCTTCCTCAAGTAGGAAGACAAAGACTTCCATTCATCCTCATTCAGCTTTTCACATTCATTACAAGGATTATTAAAGGTGCATTCATTCCCTCTACACTTCAAACATACTGTGTGAGGGTCTACCGCAGCTTTCGGTAGCCTCACCTTACACTCAGTCATACAACAAACTCTAAACATAGCAGTTTTCTTAGTATCAACATCAGACATCATGAATCCAAAGAAAAATCCAAAGAAAAGTCAAATAACTGTCCACAAATCGCGAATGCCAGGCCAAAAGATCGGGTACTTCACCAAAAGTCCGTAGAAACAATCCAGGGCGAAAACGAGAAAAGAATCCAACTGTCAAGAGGTACCGACAACAGGTGTGGTCGACACCGACGACAGAAAAAATCTGGCAAGAAAGGTATGTTGGTTCTTACACCCGCTTCCCAGCGGCGGGTAAGGTAGATCACCTGACCTACCTGTCGCGTTTGCCGCGAGTTTTGAATTCTGTCGTGACGTCAGAGACGTAAGCTAAGTATATGTCTGACAGGAAAGTTCATGTACAAAAATAATAATAAGGATTAGTTTTTCCAGACGTCCGAGTCTTATATAAACTCTTCCTGGACTGGTAAACAATGAGGGCTAGTAAGGCTATGAGAGCCGGAGTCAGGTTGTGACTTGAAGGATCAAAGTAAAGCCTAGAACTGCAAAAGCCAAATGCTGGTGCCGCCTGGAGGAAGTCTGAGGATATGGGCTGAAAAAAAAGAAAAAGAAAAAAAAAAAAAAGGGAGCAAACCAATATTCCCAATAGATCTTACCATTTCTTACCATTTCCAATCTCTTATTTTGGAATGAAAGGTTATTTTTATAAAAAAAAAAAAATGCACTTTACTGTTCTTTTAAAAGATATTTTCAAAATTTCTATTTACAATGCTATATATTACTATAGGGTACATTAGAACTTTATAAGCTATTTCAAAGATATTATTTGTGCATACCCTTATGATAGGTTGAAGCAGCTTCAAACAGGTTACATTAATCATAAAAATGCATCTGCAAAAAAAACTTTAATCATTGGGAGGGAATCTGGAGACTTAACCACCATCTAAATAAAAAGTGATTGCAGTAATTTATAAAGCAATGATGTGAACTCCAAATTGAATGCATCTTACTAAAAGCAAAATATATTCCCCATACCTTAATTTTTGTGGTAGCATCTTTTTTGGTCATTTTCCTCAGGGTAACCCGAAATTCAGTTGAAACAGCACTGTCATCTGTAAGTACTCCCTGTGAAGCAGCAGGAACATAACCCAAATCCTGTAAGGCACTAAAGCCGACGAAACCAGTGGCACCACCCAATAACTCGGCTGTTCTCCCACTACTAGAAGGCTGTAAATAATAAGTATAATAAAAGAATAAAATAAGTTGATGAAAACCCTATAAGAGAAATTAAATCAGCATAAATTCAAAAACACTGAAATAGTAATCATGAATAGATTCACACAGGCCTAATATGGCTTTAAATTACTACTTTGCTATAAAGAATATTCTCATTTAAAAACTGACTTGCAAGGAAACTTTTTTTGACAGCAATAGAATCAATCTCCTTTAGTTTTTTACTTATTCAAAATATGCAGCTTTTTATCAATTGCAAAAGACACGGCTCATTCTTCTTAACACAACGTTCAGGAATGATGCTGCCACTAGCCTTCATTAGGTATACACTATTTTTCACTGGACAAATTGTAAAATGATAAATACAGTAGTACCTCGTTTCTCGAACGTTTCTTATATCAAACTTTCTGTTTTTCGAACAAAATTTTCAAGAAAATTTTGTATCATTTGATGAGCAAATGCTCATACTTTGAAATGATTGATTATCTAGTTTATATTTGTATTCGATGGCCTACTGGGTCTTACAAGTTAAACTGTTATTATTTTTTTTTCATTGACAATATATAGTTTAATGATAACCATATTCGACAAAATAAATACAGGGAGCGATGATATGTTAAGGAGAGAAGAAGAAGAGAGAGTTAAAATATTACTGTATGTATGTAAAAGCAATAACAATTCACATAAAAAAGGGAATTTCCCAATAAATTCAACTTAATGATAAAATATAAAAACAATTAATTGCAATACACAAGAGAAAAAGAAAAAATGTTTTAATTGAGCCAATGTTCGGTGCACCAAGTGAAACGGTGTAGTTGAACAATATTAACAAAATAGTAAATGAAAGAACAAAGCTTTTTGCAATAAAATTTAGCATAAATGATTAACAAATTAATTCATCACTGCAGTGATATATGTACAGCTAACTTGAGGTAGAGGGAGGGAGTGTTTATATTTATGTGGAATAATGAATGAATGATTTCAAGTTATTGTACGTCATGGTATTGTTGAGGAGAAAAGAGACAGTAAAATGTTTATTATAATATGTATGTAAAAGTAGTGGCAATTCACATAAAAAATAAAATGTTATTTCACAATAACTTCAACATAATGATAAAACATGAAAACAATCAAATGCAATACAGTTAAAAAAAAAAAAAAAAAAAGCTTGCTCGAGTCAAGTGTTCGGTGCATTGAGTGAGACGATAGAGAGAGAGAGAGAGAGAGAGAGAAGAACGGCTCTGCTTCCCACTGACTTATCAGCTGGGTTAGCATGATTATTCACCCATTTCTTTCACTTACACTCAATCTGCCCAAATCATTTTTTATTTTTGTTACGGTAAAATACCTATCTAATGACAATTGCTTTTTACGATTTTTTACTACTGTAAAAGAAACTCAGCTTGTGATAAACAAACTGGGGCCGCTTTCAGCTTCTGCATGCCTTCAATTGTTTGTTTAAAGGCCTTCCTTGTGAAAAGTTATTTTATCTTTTTCCTTTTCTTGCATTCTATCACTTATTTGTTTGCAAAATCCTCGTGTTGGTTTAAAAGTCTGCTGTTTGCCAACAGTAAGTTGATGTATTGTGGCATAATTAAGCTCTTTCATCCAATTAAGATCCAAGTGTAAACACGCTGATTATGCACACTCTCTCTCTCTCTCTCTCTCTCTCTCTCTCTCTCTCTCTCTCTCTCTCTCTCTCTCTCTCAAACACACAATCAGACACACACCATCAATTCCTTTGATTATCTTTGTACCTAATATGTGAATAAAATTGATATGATTATCAACCTTTGCATACTGCAACCAATTCGGTTTGCTCGAAGGGTTCCCGTTTCTCCTCCCTCCATCCGCCAGCTGGCCGGTGCCATTTCTACCAAACAGTTCGTAAATCGTACACAGAAAAAAATAAAATGTCTAAAATTTTACTTCATATAACGTACTGTTTCATTTCTTTAAACTCTTAATTTAACTTTTGAACAACTTAATAATAGAAAAAATGTGAAAAGGGGGACTTTTTGGGTTGGCTGGAAGAAATTATCCTGATTCCCTCTATTTCTTATGGGGATATTTGTTTCATATTTCGAACATATCGTACTTCGAACAGCCTTCTGGAACAGATTACGTTCGAAGTACAAGGTACTACTGTATAGTATATTAATCTGACAACCACATCAATTATTGAAAAATAATTCAACCTGATACATCAAGGTATGTAAACATGTTTACGTATATTTAATAGAGTTCAGCACTTTCTGTTTCTAACTTGAACATAGTACTCTTCATCCTTGGATGGGGAAGAGAACTGTGCAAAAAAAAAGGTGGCCTCCCCACACTAACATTCATGTGCACCTGTGAAGGTCATTTCAACAAAAGCATAAATGGTTAAGAACTATTTGTTCAGGTCGCCTGAGCAGGCAGAAAAAAACTGTGCAGATTGTCCACATTAATATTCTAGTGTGCCTGCACGGGTCGACTGCACAATAAACCTGCAAAGGTCGACTCCATTGTAAAATTTTTGTCACCATTAATGATCCTTATATTTTTTCTCTCTCTTGTGTTGTGTGTTGATATTCACAAATTAGGGTGTTCACTACAGTACTATTTTTATGGGCTTAGCATTCCACTGAAATTATACTCAATTGTAAGTCAGACGTCATAAAATGTTAAAATGATAAACTGCTTTTGTACTCCAAAATAACTTATGTAATTATACTACACTGTAAGAGAAACACAATAAACTGTTAGGCCCCGTCCACATGGTCGAGCTTTGCTCTGCGAACTTTGCTCGGTGTGACGTCAGAAACGGAGAAACGGCGAACAAAACTTCGTATAGGGCTTTCCTAATGTTTATTGAAGTATCAAGGCTTTGCCTGCAGCCGGGCTGTTAACTATCAGAAATATTTCTGCTAAACAGATCAAGACGTCACCTACGGAAAAGTTTCTGTAAAGTGCAATTTCATGTAAAACCTTCACAAATAAATAAAGGAAAATAAACAAGTTTCCCATTATTTTGCCCTTCATAATGAATACGTCAGGTAAGTATGACTTATGGGAACTTTGAAAACCAAATATATTGACATCCTTTATTGTAATGCTACGCTTAGTAAACAACAAGGCTTGAAGTCAAGCACGACTGGGAACTACGATTTACGAGCATCGTAAATCAAGCATGACTGGAAATTGCGAGTAAAGATATGAGCAGACTGCAAAATGTTTTGGTAGGCAAAAGCATTGCCTGAAAAAAATATAGCACTTTATCTAATATATAGTACTACGTTTATAAATAATGTAGCTGTAATTCTTAAACCCAGCTTTCTTTCGTAAATTAAGTTCCATTCGGCATCTTGACAGTGATCATATCGGTAAAATGAAATCAGCTGATATTTTCCTAATGTAAACAAAACCAGAATGCACGTCAGATCGTTCTGTTTGTAATATAATTTGATAATATGGTAATAATGCATGCAATATGATTAGATACAGTAAAATGACAATTTGTCGAAAATTGCATTTTTCCTAACTATACAAACCTGAGGTCCTTTAACAATAGGAAGTAGCTAGCGGCAGCTGGAACGGTCGTAAGCTTCGAACAAGGGGAGAACGGTAGTTAACTGCTTGTCCGACAGTCGCGCGGGAGGTAAACAAATCACTTTTGCTTTTGGCCCATGCAAAATACGCAGAGTGAGGGGTGGCATGAGGAGGGACTATATGTAAAGGACCTCAGGTTTGTATAGTTAGGAAAAATGTTATTGTTATAATACAATTAAGTTTGTTCATACTTACCTGGCAGATATATATATAGCTGTATTCTCCGAAGTCCGACAGAATTTCAAAATTCGCGGCACACGCAGTGGGCGGCCAGGTGGTAGTACCCATTCCCGCCGCTGGGAGGCGGATATCAGGAACTATTCCCATTTTCTCATTACATATTTTTCATCAGTGCCACTGTCTCCTGAGGGGAGGTGGTGGGTGGGCACTTTAAATATTATATATATCTGCCAGGTAAGTATGAACAAAACTTAATTGTATTTTTTTATAACAATAACATTTGTTCATGAAACTTACCTGACAGATATATATATATGCTGAATCCCACTTCGGATCGGATGGTGGGAAGAGACAGAATAGGATTTTTGGGAAACTAAATAAGTAGATGATATACATCTTGGTTCCTCACCTGTTAGCATAGCCGACTTCGTGATACTGTCACCAAAGTCTGCTCTGCGTAGAGACCTGTAATGCTGGTGCGCTCTAGATGATCTGTCAACGGGGGCGTGACCACAATGTGACTAGACATATGACCATACTTCTGAGGGCAACGAAGCTAAAAACCACCACCTGACCTAACCTATCAAAGTTAGTTCCATAACTTCTAGGCTAAAGAAAAGGAACGCGCCTCAAGCGACCAACCCTTCAAAGTTAAAAGCACACCTATCCCTTTTCTATAGGATAGGATTCGTGTTGCTTGCTGCCCCCAATAATATATCTACGGATATGTATGGTCCTAGCGACTTACAGATCTGAAATGTCGTCTTCACATCCCGTCGGGAGTGTGAAGCGAACACAGAGTTGCTTCGCTAAAGCGTGGCCACTCAGGATGTTACTGAGTGTCATGCCTGTTGAAATGCTTCCGAGGCGCGCCCTCACCTCTTGAGCATTCATATGAAGAAAAAATCTCAAAATCTTTATGCAAACATAATGAATGAGACTTCTTAAAAAGAACTCCTTGACTATAATGCCAGGGTGTTCTTGGACATGAACCAGTCTGGTCTTTACGGAACACCGCCAGATTGTCCGTTGACTCGATTTTCCATAGTTTTATCAAGATAAAACTTGAGAGACCCGACAGGGCACAGGACTCTCTAATGCCCTTGCCCAACAAATTTGTGCTATACCTTGGTCTCCAAGCCTTCGGGTCAAGGGTTAGACAGTTTTCGTTCTTATCAAGAACGGAAGGCTTAGAGACAGACCGCATTATGTCCTTTAAAGCTAAAACCTCTGATGATGGCTAAAACCTCACTAACCCTCTTTGCCGTGGCTTAGAGCGGTTAGAATGTTATCCTTTCTGGTCACGTATTAAGTTCGCAGAAAGGATAGGTTCGAAATGCTTTGGCATCAGAAACTCAGACTACGTCTAAGTTCCATACCGGAACCTGCGATCCAGAGAATTTCAAGATCTCCCAGACCTCAAAGATCGTGAAGCTTGTTGTTGACAGAACCGAATCTCTGAGCCTAGAGGCCGTCAAACAACATATTTGCATTATTTTTTTTCTACAATAGTTTAGGACTTCTATCTTATCTCATACTTCATACGGAAAGATAGAACCATAAAGAAATTCACAGAGGTCGAGGTGGAGGAACAGTCATTTCCCTTCACTATCTCCAGAAACGGCCCCCTCCGATTGAACACTGAAAATAGGCAGCACTGCTTTGCCTTGGCCAAGAGACTGCCATTAATCTTGAAGATCTTATCGCTTCTCGATAGTCTGAACGCCTTCAGACTCAGAGAGGAGTAGATATTAGATACTTCACTAAGTGACGATGTTAGATTACACCGTTTCTCTCGGGTGTTTTTGGGTTTTCCCTTTTTTTTTTGGACAATTCTACTGAATTACCTGACCTCTGTGAATCCAACCTCTTAGAGGCCAACATGTGGCGACTAAAGCTAATCCTCTAGGATCATGAATAAGGGAACAACTTAAGAGGAAGCTCCTTCGTCTTCAATATGACGAAAAACTTAACGAAAGGACGCCCTCGTCTCTCCTCACTTTCGACATCCTTCTAAGTGAGGATTACTCAGACGTCAGTAGTTGTTGCCTTCGATCGAGAAGGACCCGCACGGACGTGCACTAGTTTAACGAACCTCTTGAGGATCGTTACGTTCCGTGCCCAAGCCCATAACCAATTCTCTCTTTCTTGAGCTATGAGAGAGCTGAGAAATTATACCGAGATGATTTGGGCCACCGATCCAAACTCACCCTTCGAGGAACTGGAGAGCCGACCAATTTGGCTTCCAACTTCTTTCAGACAATGTGCCAGAACATCTGTTCCTCTGTTCGGATGTCTGGCACCCTCTCGCTATCACCCGAGGTGATCCTCAAGCCGTTGAGAGAAAATTAGAATTATTACAGATCTTTGATGTTATTCCAATTTCTTCGTGAGGAAAATTGTAGAGGTCTGAATTGCTGTTTATTCAGGGAAAACAAGCTTCTCCAGCGAGGAAATGGTCCCCAGCAAACTCATCCATTCCCTCACTCAGCCTGCTTCCTTCCCTAAATAAGGCTGCGCTTTGCATAAGCAGGATGGAGCTTATTTTATAGTGCTATGCCGCGGTAGATTCGTACAGAATTCTGTTACCGTGCGGTAAACCCGCACCGAACAAGTATAAGATATATCTTGTTGAAATTTTCTAAGTAAACGGAAGGCATGTTCATTCATGATTACTAGAAATTTCCTCAACCCGAGGCTAAAATCCATGATTGTAGGGCAGAGAGACGGTTTATTCAGCCATTCCCGCAAGGAGAGAGACGTAAACCAACGCGCATGACACCTAGCTAGCCGGTACTGCGTAGATCATCATCACAGTAACAGCAGCCTTGTTCATCGTCTCGCACTATCTGCCTGAGTTGCCAGCTACTCCTTTTACGAAGGGATAGGTATGAAATTATCGAGCAAAAGGAAACTCTCAAGCAGGCATATTTAAACGAAACAAAATTCGCTAAATACAGAAGCTGAGTTGGTGTTGCAGTTCAATTAGAATACTTCTCGTCTAACCTGAAGAGTTGTTCTTACTCCGAACTCTTGGAAGGTTGAAGGAGTGTCAAATAAATACATTAGAACAACAGTTCTTTCGGCTTCATCCGCAGAGGTAAATACGATATGCGTATATGACTTGACCCATGCGTTAGCAAAATGACGCAAAGATAAACTACGTAAGTATTGTAGTAATTTGAACATCGAATTCTCTACTACATCTTTCCTCGACGAGGAAGAGAAAGAAAGGAAACGACTGTCCACGTTCTAATGAATGAGACTTTTTAAAAGAACTCCTTGACTCTTTGCCAAGAAAAGGGAGTAATATTCGAATAGAGATCATCAAGAGAGAACCGAGGATCGAAAAGGACCGTTCAATGTTCTTATGATATTGGACATAAGACTTCCTGGATCTAGTCTACAAGTCTTTTTCTTACTCCCCGGATGAGCCTCTGAAAATGAATGAGAGCTCTTCCGAAATTTGTTAATGAGTTTATCCGCTTAAACGATAAAAACGTTAAAATCTATGTCAATGAGAACTACCCCATTTTATGAGGGGTCCCCCACTTAAATGACAAAACGTTTAGTATCTTGACAATGGGGAAAACGTCCTTACTTGACAAAACTATTAGCACTTTGACTAATAGGGGAAACCCCTTTAACATGACCGAAAGTCACCCAGGAATCGAGTATATAACTCTTCCCGATTCTCAGAGAAATCGAAGAAGAGGAAAGAGGGATCGAAGAAAAATTCGGGTATGTCTCTCCGCTAACTCCGAATCCTTTTTTAAAAATTTCTGTGAAGGAATGTCCTGTGGAGAGTCCTGAAAAAACCTCCTCTTGACGAGCATTTAGAAAGCGTCAAGCGTCCTAAGAAACTCCTGAACAGCAAATAAGACGCCTTCTACAAGTCTTTCTCTCGCAAAGCGTCTGCCTAGCTTCCACCGAAGCATCCTGGCGAATGTCCACAAAAGCGTCCTCATAAGCGTCCTGCCGAGCGTCCTCAAAAGCGTCCTGCCGAGCGTCTGGAAAGCGTCCACTGAGCGTCCTCAAAAAACGTCCTGCTTAGCTACGACGTGTCTGAGCAGAACACCAAGTCTTCTGAACGACGCTTCAGAGAGGAACTCGTTGAGCGCCCTGATGCATGCAAGGCCCGCCAAGAGGCGTCCTGGCGAGCGACCTTGTCCAAACATCTCAATGTTATGACGAACCGCGTTTTGCGTATGACGTTGAATATTTTCAAGGGACGTCCTCATGCGAGTCTCCATGGAGAGCCGCATGCTGCTCCTGAAGTGTGTGAACACTAAAGGACGACGTATGGCTTTCGTCTTCAAGACGGGCCTTAAAGACCTTCATACCTTCTTACAAAAGACAGTGGCCGCCTGTGCGACAACTTGCGTCTTAGTAATGCAAAAGAACATCTCCAGAAACGCACTCAGCAAAGGAACGCCGAGCGTCCGAAAGACACCCTCGCAAGGTGCTTGCCGAGCGTCCTGGAGAATCTCTACTTATAGGACGTCGAGCACCTCCAAAGCTTCCTCACATCTAAAATTGCCCTTCTTATGCCGAACCAGAGACATAAGTTGTTTTGACTGTGCAAAGCAGCTTGCCGGACGTCAAACTTATCAGCTGTTTTTCGAAGTAAAGCGAACGTTCTACATAACGTATACGGAGCGCCATGAGGAGAGGAGACGAA
>NC_061094.1:34565823-34805616 GCF_015104395.2 Macrobrachium nipponense
CATAATGCGGTCTGTCCTCTAAGCCTTCCGTTCTTGATAAGAACGAAAACCTGTCTAACCCTTGACCCGAAGGCTTGGAGACGCCAAGGGTATGGCACAAATTATGGGCAAGGGCATTAGAGAGTCCTGTGCCCTGTAGGGTCTCTCAAGTTTTATCTTGATAAAACTATAGAAAGTCAAGGTCAACGGACAATCTGCGGTGTTCCGTAAAAAGACAGACTGGTTCATGTCCAAGAACACCCTGGCATTATAGCCAAGGAGTTCTTTTAAGAGGCTCATTCATTATGTTTGCATAAAGATTTGAGATTTTTTTCTTAATATTGAATGCTCAAGAGGTGAGGGCGCGGCCCTCGGAAGCATTTCAACAGAGCATGACACTCAGTAACCTCCTGAGTGCCACTTTCTTTTAGCGAAGCAACTCTGTGTTCGCTTCACACTCCGACAATCTGCGGTGTTCCGTAAAAGACCAGACTGGTTCATGTCCAAGAACACCCTGGCATTATAGCCAAGGAGTTCTTTTTAGAGGTCTCATTCATTATGTTTTGCATAAAGATTTGAGATTTTTTCTTAATATGAATGCTCAAGAGGTCGTGAGGGCGCGGCTCGGAAGCATTTCAACAGAGCATG
Organism: Macrobrachium nipponense; assembly: GCF_015104395.2. Taxonomy (NCBI): domain Eukaryota; kingdom Metazoa; phylum Arthropoda; class Malacostraca; order Decapoda; family Palaemonidae; genus Macrobrachium; species Macrobrachium nipponense. The sequence goes on from NC_061094.1 coordinate 34,566,451, forward strand.
ACACTCAGTAACATCCTGAGTGCCACGCTTTAGCGAAGTCAACTATGGTGTTCGCTTTACACTCCCGACGGGATGTGAAGACGACATTTCAGATCCGTAAGTCCGCTAGGACCATACATATCCGTAGATAATTATTATTGGGGGCAGGAAGCAACACGAATCCTATCCTATAGAAAAGGGATAGGTGTGCTTTTAACTTTGAAGGGTTGGTCGCTTGAGGCGCGTTCCTTTTCTTTAGCCTAGAAGTTATGGACTAACTTTGATAGGTTCGGTCAGGTGGTGGTTTTAGCTTCGGTGCCCTCAGAAGTATGGTCATATGGTCTAGTCACATTGTGGTCACGACCCCGTTGACAGATCATCTAGAGCGCACCAGCATTGCAGGTCTCTACCTCGCTGGCAACTCTAGTAACGCAGAAGCAGACTTTGGTGACAGTAATCACGAAGTCGGCTATGCTAACAGGTGAGGAACCAAGATGTAATATCATTCTACTTTTAATTTAGTTTACCCAAAAAAAATCCTATTCTGTCTCTTCCCACCATCCGAAGGTGGGATTCAGCCTATATATATATCTGTCAGGTAAGTTTCATGAACAAAATGTTATTGTTATAATACAATTAAGTTTGTTCATACTTACCTGGCAGATATATATAATTAAAGTGCCCACCCACCTCCCCTCAGGAGACAGTGGCACTGATAAAATATGAATAGAAAATGGGAATAGTTCCTGATATCCGCCTCCCACGGCGGGAATGGGTACTACCACCTGGCGCCCACTGCGTGTGCGCGAATTTTTAAATTCTGTCGGACTTCAGAAAATACAGCTATATATATATCTGCCAGGTAAGTATGAACAAACTTAATTGTATTATAACAATAACATGTTTTGATGATCTAGCGTGTTCTCTGAAAACTAAGAGAACACTGAGCAAGAGCCAGCCAGGAACTCAGGATGCCGCGTCCAGCAAGCAGTGACCGCGTTCCAACCAGCAAGCCAGCGTGAGCCACGTTCCAACGCCCAGAGCCGGTTCCAGAAAACAGACTAGCGCGAGCCGCGTTCCTACACCAAATGCGAGCCGCGTTCTAGCAACTGAGGCGAGCCGCGTTCTAGAAAATTTTTCTTGGCGCAAGGCGCCTTCAAAGAGACGAAGCGCCAGCCTGGCGCAAATTGCGCCAGAAAACAGACGGCTAGAGCAAGGAGCCCTTATAGTACAGTGGCAATCAGAACGATCCTTCCATTGAACGTTTCCGGGCAAGAGGCTCTTTCTAAAAGGGGTCTAGTATGCGCTCGGAACTATCAGGGCACACGGGACCTTCCACGCAAGCGAACGTTCCAGGGGCGAGCTCCTTTCTAGCGTGCGGAACATTCCAGGCGCGCGGAACTATCCAGGCGCTAGGCGCAAGGAGCCAGGCGCCAGAATATTCCAAATCTTCTTATGAGAGAGAGGTCAGTCGCGAGGCTCCTCTTTGAGTTTTTAACTTGAGCAACGCCGTCGCGTTTGTCAGAAGGATTCTGATACTAAGAGAAGCCATTTTTTCATTATTCAGAAGACTCCTGTGTTTGGCAGTTCCTCTCAATGCGGACTCTCTCCTTCATTCATGCTCTTCCCTCGTTATGAAGAGGCAAGAGCTTTGGGATTTTTGTTTTTCTTATAAGAACCTCATCGACGTTTGGGTATGATGGCGGATAGGAAATATCTACTTCCTTCCGTAAACCCTACAGATGAACAGGAATTCTGTCTCTTCCGCGATTTATGAGGAAATCACGAAGATTTAAAGAGTTCCTGGATTAACTTCCTTCCTTCCAAGGAGATATATATACTCTTTCTATCATTCTATTAACGCAAGAACGAAGACAGTAAAAATTTTCCTTTCTCTATCTGCCTCGCAGGGAAAGAAGTAGGTGAGTCTCTGCTGTATGAGATACGATACGGCAAATCACACATACCGTAGTTACTTCTTTGCAGAGCAACTCAATTACCAGTATCCTTCCAGGAATTTCCTAGGAAGGACTACGCTTAAAGGGATTGTTAAGACAACACCTACTTAGCTTCTAGATTTTATCGAAGTCTTGTTTCGCTTAAATATGCATGAATAAGAACTTCCTGAAGTTCGATTATTAATTAAATAAGATTGCCTTTATTTAATGGAGTAGCTGGCAACTCTAGAAGAGTAAGGCCAGACGGCTAACGGAGACTGCTATCGCGCCTTAGAGACAACGCAGTAACAGTAGGTGTCGGTCATGAGTGGTTGGTTACATGTCTCTCTCCTGCGGGATGGAATAACTAACCGTGTCTCTCCCCTACAATCTCGGATTGAGGGGATAGTTAAGCAAACATAAATAAAATCATTGTCTGCCTTTTGCTAAGAAGCTTTCAATAAGAAAGATATTACAACATTTCAATGCTGTTTACCGTAGGTAACATTATTAAAGGATTCTAACGCAGCGGAACTCTATATTATATGATGCTCGCATGCTTACGAAAGCATGGCTTATTAGAGTACATGCTTAGTGAGAAGATGAAATGTAGTGAAAGAGAATTCACTTTAAGACTACGGTATGGTCAAGTCTTATGGCATACCGAGGTTAACTACAGAATTCCTAGTATCCTTACAAAGGTTTCCTAGATTAATGCTGTTTACCTCAATGTGACAGTATTATAAAGGATTCTAATACGGCAGAGCACGATATAATATAATTCTCTCATCCTTTCGAGAAACCGCACACAACCTTTTTAGAATCGGATATTGCTCAAGAGAAGATGGGTGTAGTCGGATGGGAAACATTCTCTTAGTGGCAGAAGTTGTTTCCCTGAATGACTATACTACGCATATAAAAGTTTTTTCCTACTAAGAACGGAATTAACACGTGAAGGATGTCGGGTACCATAAGGGCAACGATGTTCTGGCACATAACCTTAAAAGAACTAGAAGGGAAAGCGCCAGCCTGGCGCAAAGCGTTCAGAAGCGCCAGCCTGGCGCAAATTGCGCCAGAAGCGCCAGCCTGGCGCAATGTGCCAGAAGCACCATCCAAGATATTTTTCTCGTTTTAGCGAGTTATTAACCTAAGAGTCCAGTAGTGGTTGGTTTGGTGTTTGCTTCTCACCTCGGTGGTCGCGGGTTCGTTTCTCGGCCATTCCATTGAGAGTGAGAGATGTGGATTTCTGGTGATAGAAGTTCACTCTCGACGTGGTTCGGAAGTCACGTAAAAACACATACAACAAACAAACAAACCAGTAGCCTCTCGGAGGCTCGGTAACGGCAAGATTCGTTCCTGATTTCGTTACTCATTTAATCGGAAAGGGGTCGCTTACAAGGAATGATGAATGATTTATTTTAATCACTTAGGCCAATTCCACGGATCTCTCACTCATATCGCAAAGAGCATCGAGAATCTTTTTTCGCCCCTCCTGTTTCGTGTTAACAAAAGAGAACCTATTTGGGAACAGACACGGAACATAACGATCCTTAAAGGTTCGATGCAAGATTTTGCATGTCCGTGAGAACCTTCTCGATCGAAGATAATAACTGTTAACGTATGTCTAACATTTATTGAAAAGAGTTTTGAGAACCTGCGGAAATGCAAAGTCTTCTTCATAGATCTCTTCGCAAGGTAGAAGACGAACAGGCTTCCTATAGACTGCTTCCTTTTCCTCGAACCAAGAGAGTAGCAATATACGACATCTTTAATTTAAGAAGGGGAATAAATTTTAGTCTTTTTTCCCCTAGTTATAAATTCTTAACAGATATTAAGATAACATGGGCGTCAAAGGAAGAGAGGATGAATGCCTCATTTTGGCCTTAGAGAAGTTGGATTCACCAGAAGTCACGTTCTTCTCACAGCATGTTCGTAAGGCTTTTCCAAGAGTATCTGGATATTCTATCAGAATCTATTATAAATAGACCTGAAAAACCTCTCCACTCTGAGTATTTCCGCGTGCAGACTGACCATAAGTGGACATGAATGAGAGGATTTTTCAAGGTAAATGACAATAGTCATGGCTAAGACATAGAATTGCTGCAGATCGTGCTAGATGGAATGAGGAAACTGTCCTCTTCCGATACCTCTGTGAACCCACATAGCGAGGTTCTTTCTTCACAAAGGCTATACTCTGTCTCTACAAGGGGAATTAGAGATAACAGAAGATTAAGATCTTCGGGATCTTATACGATACCGCAATACGACAAAGAGTAGGATATCATGTACTTCGAATGGGATCTTTGTGGCCACAGATCCGTGTTCCGACAAAATAGAACTGCTCCTCATCAAACTTCTTTGAGAAAGTTTATGAAGGAATTCTTTGTTTCTCTTAGCCCTAAACGACCAAGAAGACAAGTGAATTTTTTGTGCATTGGAATCTCGCATCAGATTCAATGGAGACTCGGCAATGGGTTCTTGCCAGCATAGTATGTCTGGCAAAAGAACTAAAACCCTCTATTCCTGACGCAACGCTTTCAGATAGAAGTTTCGTTGCCCAGGCAGGGTACTTACTTTTTACTTTTTATCTACGAAGAAGAGATGGTTTAAACGTTTGCCTACAGAGTCTTCGGGGTGCGATGAGGGTTCGAAATGCTTCCAGAAGGTATTCAGAAGGATACAATAAGAGCTAGAAATCAGGTTCCGCCCAATTTCAGCTCGGAGTCTCCTTCGACTTCCAGACTCCTTCCCTTCCTTCGGGCAAGGATAGGGAAGATTCTGCAACGAGGAACCTCATCAACATGTAAGAAAGGATCTCGTTAGCAAAGGAAGTATTCACGAAGGATCCTCCTCGGAGGAAGACTCTTCTCTCTCGTATTGTTAGATATCCTGTCGTCTACTGGATGTAGCTGACTACAATCACCTCCCCGCTTGCCAGGGGCCAAAAGATCAAAGGGGAAGAATTTCTTCCACCCTTCTCCAGTCTCCTGATAGACTATGTGGTTGTTCAGGACTCTCGGACAATGTAGCGCCAGCCAGGCGCCAAATGCCAATACAGGCGAAAAACGCCAGAGGCGGACAGTTCCAAGGAACTCTGTCATGGTCGGATACTGAGAAGGAGCGGGCCTCCAACCTGGCGCAAATGCGCTAGAGGCGAACAAATCGGACAGATATAAGAGTGTCCGATGTGGACATCGCCAGACAGCCTAGAGACTCTTCCAAGCTCGAAGCTCCAGCAAGTGTGGAGGAGCCAAGCCAGGCGCGAGGCGCCAGCCAGGCTCTAGGAGCCAGCCAGGCGCCATCCGGTGCCAGGCTCCTTCAAGGCTAGGCTCCAGTCAGGATTGAGGATCCATCCAGGCGCAAAGGCTCCTTCCAGTAAAGAGAAACCTAAAGCTCTGTCATGTAAAGAGGGCTAGTCCCCATTGATATGATACAGGTAAGGCTCTGCCATGTAAGTGGGTCAGCCCCCATTGGCACGATCCGAGAAGGCTCTGTCGTGTAAGCGGGCTAGCCCCCATTGACATGATCCAGAAGGGTTTGTCAGTCATAGGTCCCTACCTCGCTGAAACTCTTGAGGCATGCAGACTCATAGACAGTAATCATGAAGTCTTCTGCCAAGCTCCAGGCGCAAGGCGCCAGCCAGACACAAGGCTCCAGCCAGGCGCGAGGCGCTAGCCAGGAGAGAGGAGCCAATCAGGCGCCAGCCAGGCGCGAGGCGCCATCCAGGCGCGAGGCGCCATCCAGGCGCGAGGCTCCAGCCAGGCTCTAGGCGCCATTCAGGCGCAAGGCTCCAGCCAGGCGCGAGGCGCTAGACAGTGCTAGGCGCCTGCCAGGCACGAAGCGCTAGCCAGGCTCCAGGCTTCACCCAGAAGAGATCTATATCAAGAATGCCCTGGCCTTCTTTGAGACAATGTGATCTCCTAAGCACTTGACAAGTGCATTGATGATTCCTTCAAACAGCTGGAGAATTAAAAGCGCATGAAGTGCGAGCTTTTCTGAATTCTTGTTCTTTCCTTAACAATATGTCATAAGGACATATTAGCTGTCACATACGGGAGATGCAACTCTGTGTTGACTTCCCATATCCGAAGGATGTCAAGATAACCTACGAGAGATCCTTCTCTCTTGGTTGATACGTGTCTGCGGATACATTGCTGGGATAGGGAGCCGATACTGATCCTTAACTAGTGAGTTCAATTTATTTAACGTCGTGTTTTTTCTTTGGGTTGTTTGAAAGGAGTTTGGGGATAAACTCTTTTCAACTTAAGCACTAACCCTCGTGTTAGGATCAGGTGATCGGGATCGGTGTTGTGCTCCTTAATTATGCCACTAGGCATAGGCATATTGTCATGTAAGAGGCTCTGTCGAGTAAATGGATAAGACCCCATCGACAGACCCACAAGAACTCTTAGCCATAGGTCACATCCTCGCTGAGGCTCTTGAGGCGAAGCAGATTCCTAGGCATTAGCCATGGAATCTTCCGTCTGAACAAGTAGAACCAAGGTTTTATTTTTTTTTATTACCTACAACGTATGTTTGTTTACCTGTCTATTCAGTAAATAGTTGTCTCTTACCCACCACCAAGGGTGGCAATCAGCTAAGTATATATCTGCCGGGGAAGTTGCATGTACAAAAATGATATTGATTAGAATACAATAAAGTTTTGTACATACTTACCCGGCAGATATATACGGATGAATGGCCCACCCAGCCTCCCCTCAGGAGACAGGTGGAAGAGAAAATCTGGTTCTAGAACGGGAATGGTTCCTATTCCTGCCACCCAGCGGCAGGGGGGTGGGTAGATCACCTGACCTACCTACAGCGTGTGCCGCGAAATTCGAATTTCTGTCGGACGTCAGAGACATAAGCTAAGTATATATCTGCCGGGTAAGTATGTACACTTTTATTGTATTCTAATTTTCTAACTATCATTTTTATGTGAATTGTTATTGCTTTTACATACATACAGTAATATTTTAACTCTCTCTTTCTTCTTCTCTCCTTACTATCATCACTCCCTGTCATTCATCGTCAAGTCAGCTGTTTATGCTGTTATATTCAATTCTCTATAGTACTTGTATTTTTTTTGTCGAATATGGTTATCATTAACTATATATTGTCAATGAAAAAAAAAATAATCAGTTTAACTTGTAAGACCCAGTAGGCCATCGAATACAAATTTAAACTAGATAATCAATCATTTCAAAGTACGAGCATTTGCTCATCAAATGATACAAATTTTCTTGAAAATTTTGTTCGAAAAACAGAAAGTTTGACATGAGAAACGTTCGAGAAACGAGGTACTACTGTATTTATCATTTTACAATTTGTCCAGTGAAAAATAGTGTATACCTAATGAAGGCTAGTGGCAGCATCATTCCTGAACGTTGTGTTAAGAAGAATGAGCCGTGTCTTTGCACTTGATAAAAAGCTGCATATTTTGAATAAGTAAAAAAACTAAAGGAGATTGATTCTATTGCTGTCAAAAAAAAGTTTCCTTTGCAAGTCAGTTTTAAATGAGAATATTCTTTATAGCAAAGTAATTTAAAGCCATATTAGGCTTGTGTGAATCTATTCATGATTACTATTTCAGTGTTTTTTGAATTTATGCTGATTTATTTCTCTTATAGGGTTTTCATCTACTTATTTTTATTCTTTTATTATATACTTATTATTTACAGCCTTCTAGTAGTGGGAGAACAGCCGAGTTATTGGGTGGTGCCACTGGTTTCGTCGGCTTTAGTGCCTTACAGGATTTGGGTTATGTTCCTGCTGCTTCACAGGGAGTACTTACAGATGACAGTGCTGTTTCAACTGAATTTCGGGTTACCCTGAGGAAAATGACCAAAAAAGATGCTACCACAAAAATTAAGGTATGGGGATATATTTTGCTTTTGTAAGATGCATTCAATTTGGAGTGCACATCATTGCTTTATAAATTACTGCAATCACTTTTTATTTAGATGGTAGTTAAGTCTCCAGATTCCCTCCCAAGTGATTAAAGTTTTTTTGCAGATGCATTTTTATGATTAACGTAACCTGTTGGAAGCTGCTTCAACCTATCTAAAGGGTATGCACAAATAATATCTTTGAAATAGCTTATAAAGTTCTAATGTACCCTATAGTAATATATAGCATTGTAAATAGAAATTTTGAAATATCTTTTAAAAGAACAGTAAAGTGCATTTTTTTTTTTTTTTTTTATAAAAAATAACCTTTCATTCCAAAATAAGAGATTGGAAATGGTAAGATCTATTGGGAATATTGGTTTGCACTTTTTTTTTTTTTTTTTTTTTTTTTTTTTTTCCCCAGCCCATATCCTCAGACTTCCTCCAGATGGCACCAGCATTTGCTTTTGCAATTCTTGGCTTTACTTTGAATCCTTCATGTTACAACCTGACTCCGGCTCTCATAGCCTTACTAGCCCTCATTGTTTACCAGCCCGAATAAGTTTAGTTTATATAAGACTCGGACGTCTGGAAAAACTAATCCTTATTACGATTTTTCTATACTAAGTAACCAATCACATTTAGCCTTTGAGTGTACAAATTCCAGTTGAATGAAAAAAGTCATAACATAAATGACCCAGCTCCCCACACTGCTGTCTTGCAAACTGACACCTCCTATTCCTCAGCGCTAACCTCCATTTGGAAGAAGTGTGGGATCGGAGGAGGACAGTGAAGATTATGATTAATGAGTTTGTACAAAAATGCAACCATCACATGAATTGCTTTTTTACCCTGTCAGACTACTACTTTGCAGTCTGAAAATGTCTCAGACCGGGGTGCTGAAGACTTTTCCTTATTATTGGCCGGAACAGGAGAAAAGTGTCTAAGAATACGATCTCCTTATGTCTTCATGACTATACCAGACAAACTTTTGGTTTGATTTCATACCCCAGTCATAACACAGTGCAGGCAAGAACACGTGATGTTAGAGGGCTAGTCCCTTTTTCCTATTCAAAGGATTTTAAAGGCTGGGCACTTGGCTTCATCAGACAACTATCTATGGGACGTTGCCCATGGTCCTTGGACACTCTTTCCTTGGGTTTGGTAGTGGCTGCTCAACAGTTGTGTAACTCTTCCAGTGCCCCTAGCGGAACAGTTTGTATCATACCTAAGATGTTAGTACGAAAGTGAGAATGGAATAAGTTGGAATGGTCTCTATCCTTTACCTTTTCTTCTTCTCTCTACCCAGCGGTCATCCCACATGTGCTGGATTGGGTTTGATGCAGGTGAGACTGCAGCAGTTTGTTTGAGTTATGCTTTTTCTTACATAAATATAAAATAAACTTCCAAAAACAAGTCTCTCCTCTTTCTAGCAAGGGAAGAGAGGATTGATGGTGGCTACGAAAGAATTGTTATCTACAGATATAGTTCTTTAACTTCATTGTACATTGTTGCAACACATTGTATGAAGGCCCAGTAGTCTGACTGATAAATAATCGCTTATATATTATGTCAAAGTCTTTTGGTTCCCATCCATAGGCTTCTATAAGCCAGGAAGAGTGACCAGGTGTGCTGAATCTCCAGTCGGTTCCGTATTATCTTTCCTCCCTCCAAAAGTGAGTATCAATAAGTGAAGACCCAGGTTTGTTCTGCCTATGAGCAAATGACAATTTTTTTAATCAATTTGTATTTTTCATGGCTGATAAACCTGCATTCTTAACCTATAGCGCCCACACTGTAGCCACCCTTCAATCAAGTTACGTACTTGGGTCTCAAAGAAACTGAGGTGTCATCTTTGACTCATACACGAAGGGGGTTGATAGTTCCCACTTAGGCCCTATCAGCGACCTTGTTGCCACCAATTTCTTGTTAGTTTTTTTTTTTTTTTACTGGTTTTCTAATTGTTTGTTTTATTTTTACTGATTTTCCACCTGGTGTTTTATTTTGACTGATTTTCCAGCTGGCACTAGAAGAATTATCCATAAGTTAAGATCACAGGTTTGTTAGCTATGAAAAAATACAAATTTATTAAAAAAAATTTTATTTCAGTGCTGAGGTAAAGGAGGATTGTAAGGTTTGAATTCACAGAATTTGTAAGTTGGCTTTTTTTTTATCAGATGGGTGGACTAAGTAGTTTTTTTTTTTTTAATACTTTCAATTATTCATTTTCAGGCATTACAGGAGTTTGAAACCCTATGTGGAAGTGAAGATCTGGAATCGGTCAAATCAGCACTGCCATTCTGGCCACGGATATACGCTAAATTGTCAATTGATGCAGAAAGGAAGGGTAAGAACCATACTGGTGGATCACTGTCCATGGGGAATGTGATACTACTGTTAATCTGAATTGTAAATTGGTAATACAATATGTATCGGTTCACATTTCCCCTCTGGTTGTTCCTTCTTTTCCAGCTCCATCTTTTTCTTTTGTATAACCGCATCATGGTTAATCTTGGTATTCCCCATGTTTTTTTTACAATAGTAACACTTAAATTGCAATACACCCCCTGAACACCTGAACTAGCCCTGGTCACTTACCAGCCCGAACCATCATTATTAAAAATTTTACCAAATCTTTGGTTTTAAAATAAACGATCAGTGTTGCCAATCTCCTGGCAAACACCCTCGTTACCTAGTTACCAGCCACCGCTAGTAGCCCTGCCTCACGGCCGGTCACACCTGCCCTCTCACGTCAATCACTTAATCGTTCGCGGTGGAGTACAGATGTATCCACAGCGAACTCCTTTTTGGTTTTTTGGGGGTCTTGCCCGCCTTCATTTGCACCTTTGATTTGATTGATTTTGGTGACGAATTACGCATCCCTTTGGATTACGGTTGGATTGCTCTAATACCTTGTCATTAGACATTGATTCTGCAAAGGAAGAAACAACACAGGCTACGACAACGACTACTGCATCCTCGGCCACGACATCACAGAAAACGACGAGCGGAAGTTCAACAACGTATCGTCTTTGCCAACAATGCAAGAAAAGGATGAGTACCTTATTACACGATAGTCATTCCTTATGCGTAATTGTAGGCCTGTTCAATATAATGTAAAGACCAGATGTTTGGAATGTCAGGAGTGGTCTTTGGACCAGATGTTAGGATATCTCAAACATAGGAAAGGTCTCGTATTAAGAAGTAACTGTAGGCAGGAAGAGACTAACGTAGATCAAGATAAAGACTTAGAGCAGTGCTCTTTAAGAGACTTGAGAGTACGCTGACATCGAGTATGACATCTCTGTTACCGATTTTATGTCAAGATTATGTGAGGATAGATCGAGCAATAGGGATACTGAAATTACTAATCGTTCTTTTCCAGCTCCCCTGCCTGTTCCAGAATCAGCCCTAACCGGTGCTGGGGGTTATGGGGATCCGCAAGCCCAACAGGGCAGGATCCGCCGTCCCCCCCCCCCTGGCGCGGAGCAGGCAGTGTTGGCAGCAGATTCCCCTTCCCTCGATGACATCTCTGTTACCGATTTTATGTCAAGATTATGTGAGGATAGCTCGAGCAATATGGGATACTGAAAATTACTAATCGTTCTTTTCCAGCTCCCCTGCCTGTTCCAGAATCAGCCCTAACTGGTGCTGGGGGTTGGGGGTTATGGGGATCCGCAAGCCCACAGGGCAGGATCCGCCGTCCCCCCTGGCGTGGAGCAGGCAGTGTTGGCAGCAGATTCCCCTTCCCTCGATGTGTAAGTTCTCAGGATGATAAAAACTTAGGTCAGATATAGACGAGTAGGGATAATAGGCTACATAGTGTTTAGTTTAGGAAGAGAAGTGCAGGCTTCTTCGGGTCGGGTATCTATTAAAAGTAGTAGTTTTAGAGGTACAGTGTCCTTAGAGCATCTTTAGGCTTCTTCCTGCTTCGAGTTCCTTGCATCAGAAGCTTTTAGGCCAGGGTTGGTTTTTCATATTGCTCCTTCGTCTTTAAGGTTACTTTCCTCTACGTATACGATACGATAATTGTTTAATATCAACTAATTCTCCGTTCAATGCATATTGACTTACGATATTCAGTATGAAGAGAAATCGAATAAAATTAACTACGGTTAGCCTAGTGTTCACGATGATATCGTATGCATATTCAGTAGCCTAGCCTAACCTAAAGTATTCGCTGTACAACATATCGGTAGTTATTTTTATATTGGCTAACGCTGTAGGCTTAAGGCATTCTTGACTTCGGATAATTCAATACAGGTGTAATTGAAAACGAACGAGAATCCGATCTGAGGATAATTAATATGAATGTAATCGAACAGAATGAAGATCGGATTCTGTCCGACTAAAGCATTATAATTGTATTGTGTATCATCATATTGGCGTAGTATAAACACTAAACTCGGCAGTCATTCACGCTGGAATCAGCGGATGACGAATACGGGTTTGCGTCGCCGTATCCATCTCATTCTCTCCTGATTGACTAAAATGACTAACGTAACAACACACTCACTTATGCCAAGTTTGTACAAACGTCTTAAAGGAGACGTGTCTTCAACTATGTTGACATTTAATATAGTCAATGAGGTATCTATCTTGGGGCATATAATCAGATGTCAGATATAAGGAATTGTATGTATGACGTCTTCATATGTTTAACAGACTATTGCCGTCAGTATTTACATTGAGCTTATGTCAATTACAGTTACAAATTATTACCAGTCGTATTATCAAATTACAATGCACTGAAATTAATATTAGGCCTAATAAAGTTAATTTAATTACCTTTAAATATTATTTTATTACTTTTCAATTAAATTACAATTACACTAGCTTGTCGTCAAACAGCACTATTGTAAGGAGGTGTGGTTTAGACAGACAAGGATGCCGGCTAGTCTCTTTTTTTTCCCCTTGCTTCAGATTCAACCATATCACTTGGTCTCGGCTAATGTTTTTGTCCTTAGTTAGCATATTAATGAATATCTGGATACTTAACTTATGTAACGAAGTCATACTGTTTCGTCTTACCGATGTAATTTAAGACCAAAATTTGACTGATAAGTCTCATTGGAAGCTAGATTTTCCCTCGGGTTAGATGGCGTTAAATTTAGGAATTCCGTTCGTTTTTCACTCGTTTTCATAGGTATTACGAACCTTACACTTTATATACGTTATTAATCCTTTGTCTGTGTGAAAACAACAGTAATGAGCTCTTTCATGCTATTAGTTTCTTTTACCACGGCTGCGTTGAAATTCATACAAAATGCTCGGGACTTCTGTCCAGGTTGCTGATGAACGTAATTTTGCCTTATTAGCTTCAGCTGCTATCGGATTCGATTACTGTCACATACGCTGATCATACAATAAAGTGATGTTGTTATAGGAGTCGATCGCATTAGCAACAAGTTCTCGTTCGGGTTGTTCATAGCTGTACGGAGTTATACGAGTATTATCGTTAAGATAATACCCTTTTAACTTGCTGCAATTTGCGGAGGTGGAGATGTTAGACGATCGTAATCTCTCTCTCTCTCTCTCTCTCTCTCTCTCTCTCTCTCTCTCTCTGCTCTTTTATTCCCTGATTTTATCTCTCTCTTTTCCTGATTTTATATTCTCTCTTTATCCTAGACTAGACGATTGTGTTTCTCTCTCTCTCTCTCTCTCTCTCTCTCTCTCTCTCTCTCTCTCTCTCTCTCTCTCTCTCTCTCGTCCTCTCTCTCTCACTTTTCTGATTTCATATTCTCCATATTCTCTCATCCTATTTTCCACGCTCTCCTAACACTGGACTCTTGTGCAAACAGAGGTTTTTCTTCCTTTCACACCTTTTCAAACTTTCTCAATTTCCCTTCAGCGCTGACTGACCTCATAGGTCCCAATACTCGGCCTTTGGCTTAAATTCTATTTTTAAACCCAACAATCTTGCTGTCTGAGTTAGTATTAGAGTAGGGAGCGACTATTAGGAATATGTATAAGGTATTCATGATATGATATATCACAAGAGGATTTTAAGTATTAGGACAGATAGGAAAGAACATGTCTAGGTCTATCTGAGGGTATTCTTTCAAGTGCCAACCAGGCAGAGTACAGACAGGCAGGTACAACACTACAAGAGGACATCACTACGATCGACGACACGTCGCAGACGCACCGATGGACATGGTTGTCTCCTCCGTACATGAGAGGCCTAAGGCCACATGGGAGGTCTTCAGTTAACCTCCATACAGAGGTGAGAGCCACTGGAGGTCTTCAGATTCCCTCCTACATGAGAGGCCGAGCATGGGAGGTCTTCAGATTCCCTCCATACATGAGAGGCCGAGAGCCACATTGGGAGGTCTTCAGATTCCCCTCCCCATACTGAGAGGCGAGACATGGGAGGTTTTCAGTTTTTTTCCTCTCAGGTGAGGCACATAGCCAGCTGAGAGGAAACAGGTTTGTATCCCTTCCGCACTCAATGAGTTTTGGACCTTAGGGTAGAGGTGCAGGGAGTTTTTCCCTCCACATATGGCAGGCCTAGAAGGCCACACATGGGAGATTAGCTTGGACGAGTGACAAATGAACTTGAGACTGACTCGCGTACTCAATTATATTGACTGACAACTAGTACAGTGGAGGGCCGGGCAGATTTGATTCCCCACCTCCAAATTAATGTTGTTAATCGGGCTAGTTCAGTGTTCAGGGGGGTGTATTGCAATATGAAGTTTTTTATTGTAAAACTAATATTGTAATACCTACCTGAACACCTGAATGATTCCCACCCTCCTCCCCTCTCATACAGAGTTATTGAGTTATGATTGACGTGAGAGGGCAGGTGTGACCGGCCCGTGAGGCAGGGCTACTAGCGGTGGGGCTGGTAACTAGGTAACGAGGGTGTTTGCCAGGAGATTGGCAACACTGATCGTTTATTTTAACCAAAGATTTGGTAAATTTTTAATAAATGATGGTTTGGGCTGGTAAGTGACCAGGGCTAGTTCAGGTGTTCAGGTAGGTATTACAATATTAGTTTTACAATAAAAACTTCATACTTCCACTTTCAGCATTTTTAACTGCTTTACAGTGCTAACTTGGATTTCATCTTGTCCCTCTTCTTTGTTGTAACATTTGAATATTTTGTTGTTTATTTTTATATTTTTTTCTTTCTTATTCCCGTTTAACTGTGCAATGCGATACCATCAACACCCACCTCCAGTCAGAGCATTTTTGCTAACTTCAGAGCCTATTTCATGTACTAGTGCCTCTTTTTAATGTTGATGTATGGTTTTGGTAATTTCTACAGACACTACTCTTTACTTAGCTTTTTTATTTAGGTGGTATATATATATATATTGTTTCATCACAATCCCTGCAATCATAAAGCCCTCACTTTGTGTTGGATTTGTTTAAGCACATATGCTATTATATCTTGTAGACAGAAAAAAGCAGAATAGCTAAAAGGGATTTTTATGCATGACACTTACCTGGCAGGTATATATATAGCTTATCCTCTTGTCGCACTGGCAGAATTTCAAAACTCGCGGCAACCGCTAGTACACTGGTAGTTCAGGTGATCGCCACCCCGTTCCCGTGGTGCTGGTGCTCGGAACCATTCCCGTTTTCCTCAGATTTTCTCTGCCATAACATCGTGTTGGTTCTCTGATAGAATTTCCTGCTCGTTGGATGACTGGACTTTTTGGATTTTGGTATCGTCTTCGGAAAGTTAGCTTGGCAATCGCAATTGATCGTGCATTAGTATGTCTGATTCAGGGAGTAATGTTTTAGAGTTTGTGTGAAAGAAGGGTGTAAAGTGAGACTGCCAAAAGAAAATCATTGGTGGATTCCCCATACTGTATGTAAGAAGTGTCAAGAGTTTTTATGTACGTGGGAGAATAGGTGTAATGAATGTGAGAGTCTAAATGAGAAAGAGTGGAAGACTCTTGTGAAGTATGTTGAAAGACTGGAAAAAGATCGGGTGAGAAGATCAGTGTCTAGAAGTGAGAGATCTGGTTTCTTCGGGTAAACCTTTGAATGATTCTATTTCTGTGTCTTCTCCAGCTCTTTCAAATGTAGATTTAGTAGCACCTTCCCCCCAGGTTTCTCCTGCGCCCGTTGCTGTATCTGAGGACACTACTGACCCGCAAATTGTGAAAGTGTTCGCTGCCCTGGCTTCCATGGGTGATCAGATCAAGCGATTAACGGATAAAGTGGAAGTGATTAATGTTGGTGACAGTGTAGTGGAGGGGGCGCCTGATCGTCCCTCTCGTGCTCCTAGACCTAGACCTCTGTCAAGCTCCCAGACCCAAGGGAGAAGGCATTTGCGAAAGTCGAAGGGAGGCGAGAGGGGGGGTTTACTCACGATCAGTCGTCCCTTCAGGCAGTCCTGTTGTTTACGTCCCAGGCTGCAGCAGTACGCCAGAGAAAATGCGTGACTGGGAAGTGCGTTTATTCTTCTGATAGTTCGGCTTCAGGAAGGAAGAGACGTTTTTTTGGAAGAATCGTCCTCTCAAGAGATCGTACATGCCGACTTCGTCCCAGGATGAAAGAGTTTACGAAACAGGAGGGTTGGAGTAGCCCTGAGGTCTTTTCGTCGGAAGATGAGGACGCAATCCCTATCAAAAGGAAGAAGATTTTTCGTCCTTTAGACGTGTCTAACCGCGAGATGGGCGGTTTTTCTCCTAATAGAGAATCTGCGCTTCGTAGACGTCAGGATAGCTCACCTATCCGTAGCAGCCCAGTGCGTCCTCGTTCGCCGCCGCCTCAGGAGTTTCGTCAGGAAGCGGAAACTAAGGAAGTGTTACGAGATATGCAGGAGAAATTAGCAGTCCTTGTTAAATCCTGGGAAAGACCAGAACAACCTTCGGTTAGACGTAAGGACGCTTCTCTTCCAGTTAAGTCCTCCAAGAGGACGCAAGATAAATCGTTGCCCCCCTCTTTCTCAGGCGGCATTATCTCGTAATACAGGACGCAGTGTGTCCTATATGAGGGACGTTTCTCCTACGCTGCAGGAAGCAGGACGCAAGAGGAAGAATGATGGACGCATGGTGGACGCAGCGGTTGCGGTGGACGCAGGACGCAGGCGGCAGCGCGCTGATCCGCCTTATTCCCGACAAGACGCGGAAGTGCTTGATAAGAGGCAGTTTCGCATTCGCTTTCAGACAAGCTTTGGAAAAGGAACCCGATATGGATTGTTTTCAACATCTGGATTTCCAGGATATTTCTTCTCAGGAGGAAGACTTAGTGGATTTTTCGGAGGAAGACAAGAATGTGGAAGCTCCTTCCTCGGATTACAAGAAGTTAACTGAGTGCCTTCTTTCGTTGTTTGAAGGAGATTTTCAACCTTCTGCTCTCTTCTTATCTCCGCTGTCTCAATTCTCCAAGACGAAAGCACCCAAGAAATCTACTTTCTTGAAAATGACGCTGTCGATCACAGCTAGGAAAGCCCTTCAACGCATAAATGAATGGTTGAAGGAGAAGAGAAGAAGGGGGGAAAACTTCATTCGCATTCCACCGCCAAGTTAGCTTCGAAGTCTGGTGTGTGGTATGCTACGGGGAAAGTCTTGGCCTGGGAGTTCCTGCCTCCTCCCAGGGGGACTTTTCTAATATCGTGGATAGTTCCCGTAGGCATGCCCTACACGCAGCCAAGGTGTGGTGGACTTCATCAGAGTTCGATCATTTGCTGAAGGGCATTTATCGGACTTTTGAAGTCTTTAATTTCCTCGATTGGTCGTTGGGGGCTTTGGCACGTACTCTAGAGATTGAAGAACCTTCTGATTTGCATTTACCCAGAAGCATTAGTCCTGTATGGACAAAGCCTTGAGGGATGGGCTAATGAGCTTTCTTCTCTATTTACGGCAGGTGTGCTGAAGAAAAGATCTCTTTTGTGCTCTTTCGCTGCGAAAGAGTTTCGAATGCGCAAAAGTCGGAGTTGATGTTCTCCCAGTTTCAGACATTTTGCTTTCCCACCGGACATCATTAAGGATATCGCGCTTCCCTTACACAGAAGGCTACACAGGACCTGCTGACATCTTCAGTAAGGAAGATTTGCCCTCAAAGGTATGAAGAAGACACCGAAGGAAACAAGGACAGCACAGCAGCCCTTTCGGGTAGGACTTTTCCCGACCAGCCTTTAGAGGGAAAAGAGTTACCTGCCAAAAGAGGTCGAAAAACCTCAACCAAACAATGAGTTCGAAGTCCTCCAGACGTGTGTTGGGGCCAGACTTTTAGACCTCTGGGAAGTCTGGCAAAGCAGAGGAGCGGATCCTTGGTCTGTAAGTGTAGCAAAGGAAGGCTACAAGATCCCCTTCCTAAGAAACCACCTCTCGTACAGCTCCGAGAGCCTAGGGGCTCATGACATCGATTAGAGAAGAGAGAGGCTCTTTGGCATCAAGTTGTCAATATGTTAGAGAAGGGAGCTATAGAACCTGTTCTGGATCACGAATCCCCAGGTTTTTTACAACCGTCTTTTTCTGGTACCGAAGTCGTCAGGAGGTTGGAGGCCAGTACTGGATGTAAGTCAGCTAAACTTGTTCGTAGAAAAGACCAAGTTTACGATGGAGACGAACGATTCAGTACTGGCAGCGGTATGTCCAGGGGACTGGATGGTGACGCTGGACCTTCAGGATGCGTATTTCCATATTCTGATTCATCCAAGGTCCAGGAAATATTTGAGATTTGTGATCCAGGACAAGATATATCAATTCAGAGCCCTTTGCTCTTGGCTTTGCACGGCCCCTCAAATCTTTACAAGGATGATGGCGAACGTGGCGAAGTGTCTTCATCTGTTAGGAGTCAGAGTCTCTCTCTACTTGACGATTGCTCATAAGAGCACAATCAAAGCAGCAATGTCTGGAGACACGGACCTCACATTGGATTTAACAAAGCAGCTGGGTCTGATGTCACGTGAACCTGAAAAAGTCACATCTGATCCCCACACAGGAGCTAGTTTATTTGGGGATTCTGATATCCTCAGTGACTTTTCGGGCTTTTCCGTCCCCCGAAAGGCAGACCATGTGCCTTCGGAAAGTGCAAGAATTCCTATCGAAAGACCATGCTCGGCGAGAGAGTGGATGAGCCTGCTGGGGACACTCTCTTCGTTAGAGCGGTTCATTTCCCTAGGGGAGACTTCACATGAGGCCCTTACAGTTCTTTCTGAACGAAGTCTGGCCAAGAAGATCGCAACCAGATTCCTCCTGTTTCCAATTCCTTTAAAGATAAAGGAGGAATTAAGTGGGGCTAGCCCCGGGAAGGTTAGCAGAGGGAGGTACGTCACTCCAGCAGAGGAACCCAGACCTGATATTGTTTTCCGACGCGTCAGACGCAGGCTGGGAGCGACGCTGGGCCCTCGAGAGGAGTCAGGCCTTTGGAACGAAGAAGAGAAGCTTGGCACATAAAACAGGAAGGAACTGATGGCGATTTTCTTGGCTCTGAAAGCGTTTCAGGGGAACCGTGGATCAGCGGCAAAGTGGTGCAGATCAACGCGGACAATACCACAGCTCTGGCATACATACGCAAAACAAGGAGGGACCCACTCGTTTACTCTTTGCAACTTGGCGAAGGAGATTCTTCTCTGGTCAGAGAGAGAAGAACGTCACCCTGCTCACCAGGTTCATTCAAGGGGAGAAGAATGTCAGAGCGAACCTGTTGAGCAGGGAGGGACAAGTGCTTTCGACGGAGTGGATCTTGCATCAACAAGTATGCCAGAGGTGGTGGAAGCTTTGGGGCAGGCCAGTGGTGGATCTTTTTGCTATCGCAGCGACGAAGAGGTTACCGAATTACTGTTCTCCAGTCCGGGACCCTCTTGCAGTCGCAGTAGATGCCTTCCTACTAGATTGGGACGGGGCTAGACGCGTACGCATTCCCCCGTTCAAGTTTTTAGGAAGGGTAATGGAAGAATTCAGAGAAAGTCAAGGAACAAGGCTGACTCTAATAGCTCCATACTGGCCGGCCCAAACGTGGTTCATAGAGGTACTGGAATGGACAGTGGATTCTCCGAGAAGTCTACCCACGAGAGTAGATCTTCTCAAACACCCCACTTCGACAGGTTCCACAAGAACACCCTCGCTCTGGGTCTGACTGCGTTCAGACTATCGAAAGACTTGTCAGAGCGAGGGGGTTTTCTAGAGAAGCAGCGAAGGCAGTTGCGAGAGCACGAAGAGCTTCAACTATCAAAGTGTACCAGTCGAAGTGGGAGAACTTCCGTAAATGGTGCAAGAATCGGAAGATTCTTCATCCAGTACTTCTGTGACCCAAATTGCAGATTTCCTTCTGTATCTGAAGAAGGAAGTGGGTTTGGCAAATCAAACCATTAAGGGTTACAAATGTATGTTGTCTGCAGTGTTTAGGCACAGAGGATTAGATCTGTCCAATGCCGCAGATCTTAGAGATCTTCTCAGATCTTTTTAATACGAAGAAGGATCGACATTGCAGAGCTCCTTCTTGGAATCTTGATGTCGTACTCAAATTCTTAGAACGGATAGGTTTGAACCTATGGACAGTGCTTCTTTACTAGAGCTATCGAAGAAGACTATTTTCTTGGTTAGCCTAGCTACAGCTAAAAGGATTAGTGAGCTGCAAGCTATTAACAAACAAGTAGGATGGAAACACAACAAAGCAGTTTGTTCGTTCCAAGAGGAATTCTTAGCCAAGAATGAGAATCCTCACATCCGTGGCCAAGGTCATTTGAGATTTCAGGATGGCTGGCTGATCTAGTAGGTCAAGAACAGGAAAGGGTTCTTTGCCCAGTAAGAGCCTACGTTACTACGTAGAAAGGACAAAAAGCATAGAGGGGCTTCAGGTTCTCTCTGGTGTTCTGTGAAAGATCCTACTAGACCCATGTCTAAAAATGCTATGGCTTTTTTTCGTAAGAGAAGTCATTAAGAAAGCACATTTGCTTTGCCAGGAAGAATGCTTGGTTTGCTTAAGGTTAAAGCTCACGAAGTGAGAGCGGTAGCTACGTCCTTGGCATTCAGAAAAAAATTTAGCCCTCAAGGACGTTAGGCCCGTACGTATCCTCAGGTACAGTACTGGGCAAAGGAGTTTCCACCCCATAACCTACTAACATGCTAGGCTATTATTTTAATTAGGTTATAGTGTTTATGGTTGCCTGAGAAGGTTATTACCTGCTCAGTTTTTTGGTGTAGTATTTTGTTATAGTGATTGTGTGTGGTTCAGGTGACTAACTTTCCTAGCATGAATGCCCGTGGTAAATGAGGGCTAGGGTTCTCTGTCAGCAAATTGGTCATGTCCAGTTGTCAGACCCTTGTTATTAGCTTTCTCAACAAAACAGGTCAATCCTAGTTGAGAGCTACTAAGGTTTAGCAGGCTAAGAGGCAGGACCTACGAAGTCAGCTACCTTAGCAGGTAAGGAACCTAATAGTAATTTTAAAAATTAACTATTTTAAATTATGACGATGTTGCTGTCTTTGACCACCTCCAAATGTGTCAATCAGCTAAATATACCTGCCAGGTAAGTGCCATGCATAAAAATGATATTGTTATGATACAATAAAGTTTTGTACCATGAACTTTCTGTCAGACATATACTTAGCTTACGTCTCTGACGTCACGACAGAATTCAAAAACTCGCGGCTAACGCGACAGGTAGGTCAGGTGATCTACCTTACCCGCCGCTGGGAAGCGGGTGTAAGAACCAACATACCTTTCTTGCCAGATTTTTTCTGTCGTCGGTGTCGACCACCACCTGTTGTCGGTACCTCTTGACAGTTGGATTCTTTTCTCGTTTTCGCCCTGGATTGTTTCTACGGACTTTTGGTGAAGTACCCGATCTTTTGGCCTGGCATTCGCGATTTGTGGGACAGTTATTGGACTTTTCTTTGGATTTTTCTTGGATTCATGATGTCTGATGTTGATACTAAGAAAAAACTGCTATGTTTAGAGTTTGTTGTATGACTGAGTGTAAGGTGAGGCTACCGAAAGCTGCGGTAGACCCTCACACGGTATGTTTGAAGTGTAGAGGGAATGAATGCACCTTTAATAATCCTTGTAATGAATGTGAAAAGCTGAATGAGGATGAATGGAAGTCTTTGTCTTCCTACTTGAGGAAGCTTGAAAAGGATAAAGTTAGGAAAGCTTCTTCTAGGAGCAGTAGTAGATCTCGTATTAGCGAGTTGGATATAGATAAATCCCTATTTTTAGAAGTAGCTCCTTTGTCAGTTTCAGCTCCTGCTCCCTGCACCGAAGCCGAAGATGCGCCTTCGGAAGTGGCCTCCATGAAAGCCACCATTCACAGTATGGAGAGGAAAATCAAACAATTAGAAGGTAAGAGTGATTCCAATAGTGATTTGTGCAGTGAACCCAGTGCAGTGGAGGGTGCGTCTGATCGGCTCCCTAATGCTTCCAGGCCTAGGACCTCTTCCAGACTCCCAGTCCCAGTGGAGGAGGAAAGTCGAAAGCCGCAGGAAGGTTAGGGAGCATCCCCACCGGTCAGGCGTCCCCTCGGTAGCTCCTGTTGATCGTTCCCAGGCTACCTTGGATCGCTCCAAGAGAGAAATATTGCGCCAGTGCTTCTCGTCTTCGCCTTCACCTTCTCCTAAACGAGGATGGAGCTCTTCGAAGCCTCGCGCCCCTTCGAAGAGAGCCTGGAACGCTCCTGCGCCCGCCCTTCCAGCCCCTGAAGTTTTTCGGAAGAGCCTGAGGTGGAAGGCGAAGAAGCGTAAGAGATCTCAGGAGTATCGTTCCCCGAGCGGAGATCGAGCCTCGTCACCTGTTCACGAGTTTGTGAATTCTCCTGCAAGGGTGTTGGCTAACCTTCAGGCGCAGGATTTCGGCTCTGGCTGGCTCTCTTTGCGTGTCGTCTCGTCGTAGGAAAGGACGTCTCGCTTCCTGTTAAGAAGTCCAGGCTCCCCTCTCCCTGACTCTCGCTATTCGACGGAAGCGGCGCGCTCACCTGTGCGTTCGGATTCTCGCAGGAGACTTTCTGCTTCGGACAAGATCCCATCTGGTCCAGCGCCATTCGCCTGACAGACAGGTTTCTCCTTTGGACAAGGAGCAAACTGCGCGTAGGAGATCTTCACCCTACAGACGCTCTTCTCGAGACAGGATCGCTCCCCTTGACAGGCGCCAAGAGCCTAGTAGGTGCTACTCGCCTCCGTAGCCACTCCTCGTCTCGCCTCCACTCTCTGTTGACAAGCGCCCTAAATCGGACAGGCGCTCTCTTCGCTGGACAGGCGTCAAGAGCTTGTTAGGCGCGTTTCTCCTGGCAGGCGCTCTTCTCCTGACTTTCACTCTCCTCGAGTCAGGCGCCGAGATCCTAGCAGGCGCTTCTCCCTTGTAGGCGCTCCACCTAGTAGGCGCTCGTCGCCAGAGATCCTCTCGCCTCGGTTCAGGCGCAAGAGCCTGGTAGGCGCTTCTCGTATGGCAGGCGCGTTTGCCTGGTAGCCGCTCTCCTTTGGATAGGCGCCAAGAGCCTGATAGAAGTTCTTCTTCAAACAGGCGCTCTGCGCCTGACAGCCCCGCCTTACTCCTGTTAGGCTCCAAGAATCTGGGAAACGCAACTCCTCCAGACGAGAAGGATGTTGCAAGTAGACACATTTCTGAAGCTTTGTCTCCAAGACGTATACGTCTTACTTCCTCTAGAGACTCTTTTAAGAATAGTCGCCGCCTCTAAGGATCATGAGGCTCTTCAGCTCAGGAAGAACAGGACCCCTCAGAAGAAGAAGGACCAAAAGACTCCTCTGTTTCCTCCTATAAGAGGCTGACAGAGTTTGCTCCTGCAAGAGTTTGGAGATATCCTTTCTCCTGTGGCTCCTCCTTCTCCTCTTTCGTTATTCTCCACTTCGAAAGACGTCGAAGGTTTCGTCTTGTGTAAGGATAAAACCTACTGTTTCCATGAAGAAGGCGCTTAGAGGTTTTGGGGAATGGCTCCTTTCTAAGGAAGAGAAAGGGAGGACGGTTTTTTCTTTCCCTCCGTCTAAACTGACTGGCAGATTGGGATTCTGGTACGAATCGGGAGAACCTTTAGGCCTCGCTCTCCCTTCGTTCTGCGGACTCGGACTTCTCTTCATTGGTGGATCTGCTCGTCGTTCCGCCCTCTTGTCCGCCAAGACTACGTGGGGAATGAACGAACTTGACCACCTACTGAAGGGTATGTTCCGAGTCTGGAAGTTTTTCAACTTCCTTGATTGGTCTTTAGGTGTTCTGGCTAATAAAGACCCAGACCCCAGATTCTCTGTCTCCTGAAGATCTTAAATGCGTCCTCACTTGCATGGATAAAGCAGTGAGAGACGGATCGAGTGAAGTCTCCTCACTGTTTTGGGAGTGGAGTTATTAAGAAACGGTCTGTCTACTGTTCGTTTCTCACGAAGGCAGTTTCACATGCGCAAAGGGCCTCACTTATGTATGCTCAACTCTCTCCTCTTCTGTTCCCCAAGAAGATTATTCAAGATGTCTCGAGTGCCCTTTCAGCTAAGGCTACTCAGGACATGTTAGCCCAGGCGGCCAGGAAACCTCGCTCTGTCTTCCAACCCAAGGCCAAGAAAGAGACTCCTCTGAGACAGGAGCCCTTCGAGGAGGACCACCCGCTGTCAGAGGTTCTGCAACCAGAGGGACTAGGACCTTTTAAGAGAGGTAAACCTTCTCTAGGTCAGTCAGAGGGAAGATAGCGATCAAGGACTCCAGACATCAGTGGGTGCCAGACTACTGAAATTTGCCGACGTCTGGGCCCACAAAGGGGCAGACAATTGTTCCCTATCGATTGTCAGCAAAGGATACCTCATTCCCTTCTCGTCAAGACCACCATTGACGACAACTCCGAGGGAGTTGGTAGCCAAGTACAAGGACCCCATCATGAATCAAGCCCTTTCTCTAGCAGTAGATCTCATGCTAGAGAAGGAGGCTATAGAACTAGTGAGAGATCCCGCTCTGCGGGCTTTTACAACAGGACTATTCCTAGTTCCGAAGAACTCAGGAGGATGGAGACCGGTTTTGGATGTAAGCGCCCTGAACGTCTTTGTGGAAAAGAGGAAGTTCGCCATGGAGACAACTTCCTCAGTGTTAGCGGCTCTTCGTCCAGGGACTGGATGGTGTCTCTAGACCTTCAGGACGCTTACTTTCATGTGCCGATCCATCCTTCTTCACGGAAGTATCTACGATTCATGATGGGAGGAAACATCTTCCAATCAAGGCCTGTGCTTCGGCCTATCGACTGCACCCCAAGTTTTCACGGGGTTAATGAAAAACGTGCGCAGTGGCTACATTTGGAGGGAGTGAGGGTTGTCGCTTTATCTCGACAACTGGCTAATCAGAGCAGAGTCTCAAGAAAGATGTCTGGAGGACCTTCAAAAGACACCCTTACATTGGCAAGTTCTCTGGGACTTCTGGTGAACTTCCAGAAGTCTCAATTAATCCAGTCAAGAACGGATCTATCTGGGATTCGGATAGCTTCTCTGGCTTTTCGGGCTTTTCCGTCGCCAGAGAGGATAGCTCGTTGCTACGAGAAAATAACGACCTTCCTAGAGAAAGATGGCATGCACAGCGAGGGAGTGGATGAGTCTGCTGGGGACACTCTCCTCGTTGGAGCAATTCGTTTCTCTAGGAAGGTTGCATCTCAGGCCTCTACAGTTCTTCCTATACCAGAACTGGAGGCGTCTCTCCCTAGATCTGGAGTTCTCCTTCAAGATCTCAAGGGGAATCAAGAGAGACCTTCGGTGTTGGAACAACCCACTTCGTTTTGTGGAAGGAATGTCTCTTTACATGCCAGAACCCCAGCCATGTGTGTGTTTTTCCGACGCATCGGAAGCAGGTTGGGGAGCGACGCTTGGGACAAAGAGAAGTGTCAGGCACCTGGAAGGGGGATCAGGTGTCCTGGCACATCAACAAGAAAGAGTTGATGGCAGTCTGGATGGCATTGAAAGCCTTCGAGCCCCACGTCCGAAATGCAGTAGTGCAGGTCAATTCGGACAACACAAACAGCCTTGGCGTACATAAAAAAACAGGGGGGGACGCACTCCTTCTCCCTGTACGAAACAGCAAGGGATCTTCTGCTGTGGTCTCAAACAAGGAAGATCAGTCTTCTCACCAGATTCGTACAGGGAGAAAGGAACGTCAGGGCCGATCTTCCTGAGCAGGAAGAATCAACTCCTGCCTTCCGAGTGGACCCTCCACTCAGAGGTATGCCAAGACCTGTGGAGAAGATGGGGCAGACCTCACATCGATCTCTTTGCAACAGCAAGGAACGCAAGAATCGAACTTTACTGCTCCCGATCTCAGACCCAGGAGCAGTATCAGTGGATGCGTTTCTCCTAGATTGGAGGGGGGGGGACAGGTCTAGACATCTACGCCTTTCCCCCCTTCAAAGTACTGGTGGGACAAACCCTCAAGAAATTTTGCTATCTCGGAGATGACAAGAATGACGCTATAGCTCCGTTCTGGCCCGCCCAAGATTGGTTCACAGAGGTACTGGAATGGTTGGTGGACTTTCCAAGAGCACTTCCACAAAGACAAGATTTGCTCAAACAACCCCACTTCGACAGGTATCACAGAAACCTCCCCGCTCTCAATCTGACTGGCTTTCGACTGTCAAAAGTCTTGTCAGAGCGAAGGGGTTTTCGACCAAAAGCTGCTAAGGCTATCGCCTCAGCTAGAAGACCTTTCGACCCTTAAAGTCTACCAGTCGAAGTGGGACGTCTTTCGCCGGTGGTGCAGGAACCAGAAGTTTTCCTCTTCCAGTACCTCTGTGACTCAGATAGCAGATTTCCCCTAGTTTTCCTCAGAGAAAAATGCGGTTTGGCAGTATCTACTATCAAAGGATACCGAAGCATGCTGGCTGCGGTGTTCAGACATAGGAATTTAGATCTTTCGAATAACAAAGATCTTCATGATCTATTAAGATCTTTTTGAATCTTCCAAGAAAACTTTGAACGAAGTTCCCAAGTGGAATCTGGACGTGGTTCTTCGTTTCCTGAGGTCCGCTAGGTTTGAACCACCACATTTAGCCCTCCTTCAAAGATCTTACGAGGAAAGCTCTCTTTCTCATCGGCTTTAGCATCCGCTAAAAGGGTTAGGTGAGATTCATGCCCTAGAAGGAAGGGTAGGTTTCAAAGGAGATTCCGTGGTTTGTTCCTTCCTTCCTTCGTTTTTAGACAAAAAATGAGAACCCCTCAAATCCTTGGCCAAGGAACTTTGAGGTTCGTGGTTTATCTGCCTAGTAGGGGAAGAACCTGAAAGAACTCTTTGCCCTGTTAGGAGTTTAAAATACTACCTTCAGAAGAAGAAAACCCTTAAGGGCATTGAGGACAGACTATGGTGCTCTGTAAAGGACCCAGCAGACCATTGTTGAAAAAATGCGCTGTCTTTCTTCATTAGAAGTGTTGTGAAAGAAGCACATAGATCTTGTAATGAAGAACATTTCAAGCTCCTAAAAGTCAAGGCTCATGAAGTGAGAGCAATTGCCACTTCCTTGGCCTTTAAGAAGAATATGTCTCTTCAGAATCTGATGAAACTACATTCTGGAGATGTAATTCAGTATTCGCCAACCACTACCTAAAAGACGTCAGTATTACGTATGACGAGTGCTTCGCGTTAGGCCCGTACGTATCGGCGGATTCGGTGCTGGGGCAGGGAGCTGGAAACATATCCTTAGTAGTTTTTTCCCTTGTTTTTGTTAATTGAGTTCATATGGTTGTATGAAAAATGATGCAGGTAGGCATCTTTTTCGTTTCGTAATACTGTACTAATAACTTTAGTTTGGTTAGGTGATCGGATTTGGTTTGAAGCTCCCTGCGTGGTAGTGGACAGGTTCTGTCATAGAAGAGGGCGAACCCCCATTGACATGATCCGACTTGGATTCTACTAAGTAAGCGGATATCAAGTCCCGTTAGTAGACCCAAAGAGTCTTTTCAGCTGTAGGTCACGCCCTCGCTGTAGCTCTTATGGCTTTGCAGACTAATAGACAGTATCTATGAAGTCTTCAGCCTAAACAGGTAAGAACCAAGGTTATTTTTATCCTACAACAGGTGTTGTTTACCTTTTCTTTGTTATTTTCTGTCTTGTACCCTTCCACCAAAGGGTGTCAATCAGCTAAGTATATGTCTGACAGGAAAGTTCATGTACAAAAATGATATGTATTTTACAATAAATTTTGTACATACTTACCTGGCGGACAATATACGATTGATGGCCGCCTAGCCTCCCCTCAGGAGACAGGTATAAGAGAGAAAAAATCTGGCAAGAAAGGTATGTTGGTTCTTACACCCGCTTCCAGCGGCGGGTAAGGTAGATCACCTGACCTACCTGTCGCGTTAGCCGCGAGTTTTGTTGGAATTCTGTCGTGACGTCAGAGACGTAAGCTAAGTATATGTCTGCAGGTAAAGTATGTACAAAACTTTATGTAAAATAACAATATCATTTTTATGCATACTTACCTGGCAGGTATATATAATTAAATTCCCACCTCCTCCCTCAGGAGACAGGGTTCAGAGAAAATCTGAGGAAAACGGGAATGGTTCCGAGCACCAGCGCCACGGGAACGGTGGTGGCGATTACCTGAACTACCAGTGTACTAGCGGTTGCCGCGAGTTTTGAAATTCTGCCAGTGCGACAAGAGGATAAAGCTATATTAATACCTGCCAGGTAAGTATGCATAAAACTTTATGTATCATAACAATATCATTGTCACTGCATTTGCATGAACAATTGATAGGTAGTCAGCACAACTAGGAGGAGCTTCCCAGACTTTGGTTTGGAAGTTGGAATAGGCTTTCTCCATTGGCACTTAGTTCGTCTCATTGCATTCCTATTATTAGTATAATTCCCTATCTTTTTTCCAAGGAAGTTTATTAATAACCTTCATTACATGCAAGGTTATCTAGCTGGTTATCTGTAAGTATCTCTGGCTTAGAAATTTTTGCGTTGTATTGTTTATTCTACTCCTTTTCTTTTTATTAGTGTGTAAATCCTGTATTCTTGTTGTTTCTTGACACTTTTTTAATTTAATTTTTATCCTGCTATAAATTTGTTGCATACTGAGCAGATTTATTTGATTTTTCTACAATACAGGAAGGGACTTTGGAATACATCAGTAGGGCTAGAGTTTCTGTAGAAAATACAAGATGTTACATCTTATAAAGATCAAATAAATCAGTAGAGCTTGATTTTTGTGTATATAAAATGCAAATAGGGATAGAAAAAAAAATTGTATTACATTGAAATAATTGGGAGCAAGCTAGTACTGTACTTCCAGATAACCAAAGCCAAATTGTAAAATATAATTTATCTTCTTTAAAACCTCATACTATTGCACATACAGTACCATAGACACCAATGCAAACTGGTGTAATCAGTGGTGTATTAGACTGACCTTTGGCTAAACATAGGTGTTAATGAGCCTGTCTTTCAGCATTCCTTCTCCTTGAACTTCTTATCATAAAAAAACTAGTCACTGCTCACCTTGATGAATATTAACATCACATTCTTTGAAATGCTATGTGTCTGTGTAGCCTGGAATGTGTTTAATTTCTTTATGGAAAGACTGTGGCATAGTTTCAGGCAGTGTTTTTGGTGCTGAGTTTCATGAGTTCAGGAGAAGTTGTCATGGTACTGTAAATGCCCTCATTCATTACTAAGCTTTGTAAATTGAATTGCTATTTTTATATGGACATAAGATTTATTTGGTTATTAAATATTATTTATTAGTATTTCTTTAATATTGTTTATTATTTTTTTCTTTTGATCACTGACAAGCAGCCTGGTTATTTGGATGCTTGTTCTAGACTTGTTCCTTTTGAATGTTAACTTACTGTGAATAATAATAATAATGATAATATAATAATGATAATTAATAATAATATATATAGTGTTCTAAGGGGTTCACAACATAAAAATGTTAAAATTTAGAGTATAATTTATAAACACTTTATAAAAGCTTTGAACCCTTCCCTTGGTTCATCTTCAGTGCAAATCTGAAGATGAACCCAGGGAGGGCGGTTTGAAAGCTTATATAAAGTGTTCATAAATTATAAAACGAACTTTTAAAATTGCTATTATTGTGGACCCCTTATAACAAAAATAATAATGACAATTATGAAAGAATAGCTTGAAAAATTATAAGAACAGTGGATATACGTATTTAGAATTATACAAAAGTATATTTAAAGGCTTCAGTATAGAAGAAAATTGTATGTACGTATCATTATATTTACATGTTTCAGTAAAGAGGAGTCAATTGAATGCATTGATAGGATTGTGGATATGGTAAAAGTTCTCAGACTGAGAGAAGAGTAGATGAAAACGGTTGGTGAAATTCAAGCGTATATTGATGTTCAAAGTAGAAGTGGAATGGGAAAGATGTTCGGGAACTCTATCGTGTGAGGCAGGGTAACTAAGCAGTGACTAACACGATAAAGACATCAGTCCTTTGTGTGCCACTATCCCATTTGGTAAACAGTACTCTGATCAGCCTTGGCAGGGTAATTGGAAAGATTTCTCTTGCTATACTTTGTCAAAGAAAATACCGTAAATGCCAGTGATGTGCAGAGTTGGTGCAATCAGTAAGCCTTCGTGAACATTATCAAAGAATATATCCTTCAGGTTCACTGGAAGTAATCATTTGGGGGCTTTGAATATTTTTTTTATGAAGAGGTTGAAGGTTTATGGAC
This sequence comes from Macrobrachium nipponense, assembly GCF_015104395.2. NCBI lineage: Eukaryota > Metazoa > Arthropoda > Malacostraca > Decapoda > Palaemonidae > Macrobrachium > Macrobrachium nipponense. The sequence goes on from NC_061094.1 coordinate 34,596,838, forward strand.
TGATGATGAGACTCGATGATTAAGGCATCAGTAATACAATGGCAGTAGTAGATTTGTATATGTGATTAAAAATTGGTAAGAAAAATCTTCTAATGATGTCTTCCATAAGTGATGTGGTTTGTCAATGTTATATCATATTGATGAGTTCAAGAGGAAAAAATTATGTACTACATATGGGAGTATGTAATATGGATAAGCTCCAAACTTCAGAGTTAATAATACTCATCATCTCTGTTCATTCCTTTTTAGCTATAAACTACTATACCAATACATATTCTTGTTTCTGGTTATATTTTATGTATCTTTATGTCATATAAACAAATTTCTTGATATGTTGGTGATGGATTTTTTATAACTGTTTTGTGGAATATTTTATGTTATGAAATAAAACAAACTATATAATTACAGGTCCGAGAGGCAACACAGGTTGCCAATAAATGGTCTTGTAATTCAAGTAGGAAAGCAGCTTGCTCCTCATCTTCGTGCTGTCATGCCTACCTGGGTGTTAGCTATGGTGGATCCACATACTCCTGCTGCTCTTACAGCATCCAAGGCTTTCCATGTTAGTGATATTTTTATTATTTTATAAACTATAAGAAGTGTAGTGATTATTGTTTTCTTTAAAATCTATAAGTTTTTGAAGTCAGTTTTGTTGGGAAAACAGTACATATAACATGAAATTTCTGGAGACTACATAATAATCTCAAAGATAATTCAGGTACATCCAATTAGCAAAATTCAAATTTGTAGCTGGGATTTCAATCTGTTTAGCTTGAATACAGCTGATATTCCTGCTATTAAACAAGGTGTAAATTCAGACATATTACATCAAAATATAGTATACTTTCCACCTGTTATAAGAATGTCTTTGTTAATGCTGGTAACATAAAAATTTAAAAATTCAGGAAATGTATAGTTGACCCCCGCTATTCATGGACTGAGGATTCGTGGACTTTATATTCATGGATTTCTCTATGGACCTTATACAGTAGTGCCTCAGGATACAAAATTAATCCGTTTCCGAAGCGACCTTTGTAACATAATTTTTCGTATCTGGAACTACGTTTTACATGTAAATTGCCTAATTCGTTCCAACCCCTACAAAAACACCACAGTAAATTTTATAATAAAGCTAAATTGACCAATAAACAATGAAATACAACAATTTGGACCATTCAATACCTAACGTAACCTTACTGTACTTGTAAATAAAGTGTATTAGTATACAGGTACAAGAAATACTGTACGTACATATTAGTAAAATGTGGAACCTTACCTTTCGAGTGGGGCGATGTCTGAAAGTGGCAACAGAGGAGGAGGACAAATGGCAGAAAACATGAACACTTAACTTTACGAAACATATTAAAAAATGGCAGAAAAACATTAACACTAAACTTTACAAAACACATTAACAAATGGCAGAAAACATTAACACTTAACTCTTTTCAAAAACTTAAAATTAAATTTCTTTTTTTTTTTCCTTTTCTGTTTTGTTTTTACTTTTTTTTTTTTTTTTTTTTTTTTTAATTTCTTCACCACTTCTAATTTTTTGTTTTTTTGTATCACGTGGACCTTCCTGTTTGCTTACTACTAAAGGCCTCTCTTTAAAAAATAACTATCCAATGAAGATTGCTTCTGTCTGCTTTTTAAAATGTTCCTGAAACGACTCAGGCAAACTCATCGAACTGCGCAAGCATACGACTTGTGTAAACCTTTTCAGGGTGTCTCTTTTCTACGAATGATTGCACTTTATGAAAAGCAGCTAGAACATCCTTAGTTTCTGCCGTTGTCATAGGGTCGTCCTCCTCCTCCTCCTCGCCGCTGCTAGAGAAACTCTTCTTGAACAACGTTATGTTGCATGGCCTCCAACTCCTTCAGGTCATCCGTCGTAAGCTCCTCTTGGTTGCTCCTCGAGGAAGGTCACTGATGTCATCCTCGTCAACAACCAGCCTCATGGACTTGCCGAGTGCAACAATCTTGTCAAGATCTGGTTGTGAAAGTTTCAGGATCGTCAACTGTTTCTGAATCTGCACCAGCTCGCCACGTTGAATCCCTTGAAGTCTCGGACGAATACGGCATCAGGCCAGAGTTTCCTCCACGAAGAATTCAAGGTTCACCTCGAAACCTCCTGCAAGAGCTTGATCGATGAGTCGGATGCATATCACGATATCGAAAAAAATGCTTTCCTTCCAAAATTGACGCAAGTGAGTTTGTGGTATCGGTGATGTCGAAAACACTCTTGAAAAGATGTTTCGTATACAGCTTCTTGAAGTTCGATATCACTTGCTGGTCCATGGGCTTGAGGAGAGGGTGGTGTTAGGCGTAAGATAAAAGAACCTTGATAAAAGAATACTCCACTAGGATATCTTCCTTGAGGCCAGGAGGGTGAGCAGGGGCAGGGGGAATTGGTCCAAAATACAGACATTTCAGAGTGGGGCACTCTCTTCCAAGAATTTCTTCACTGTCGGGCCGAAACACAGATTTACCCACTCGGTGAACAAGTCTCATTACCCAGGCTTTCGCATTAGCCCTCCACATCACCGGAAGCTCGAGGAGTCTCAGAATGATAGACAGTAGGGGCTTCAACTTACAATCCCCCAATGGCGTCGAACAAAGTGCAAGCGTAAGCCTGTCTTTTATAGGCTTATGCCCGGGTAGCTTCTTCTCTTCCTCCATGATGTACGTCTGACGAGGCATTTTTTTCCCAAAAAAGGCCAGTCTCGTCACAGTTGAAGACTTGCTGAGAACTGTAGCCTTCCATGATCGTCATCTCGTTGAACGTCTTAATAAAGTCTTTGGCCGCTTTCGTGTCCGAGCACAGCATCCTCCCCATGCCACAACACCGAATGGATGCCAGTCCATTTACGGCAGATTGCCGTCTTAGTTATCGTATCGCCAGCGATTTCTTTGTCTTTAATCCATACAAGAAGTAGCCTCTTCATCTCATGCATGTGGCTTCTCTGTTGGACAAAATAGTCACGCACTTGGAAGGTGTAACTGCTTTGATGGCTTCCTTCTGCTTAAGGATGGTGCCTATTGTCGACGGATTTCGGCCGTATTCCTTAGCGATCACACTCAACTGCATGCCAGCCTCATACTTCTGATTATCTCCATCTTTGTCTCCATAGAAAGCACCCTCTTCTTTCTGTGAACTTCAGCAACATTCTTGGGACCCATGGCTAATAACGTAAGTTAATTAAGTTCACACACAACACGATAAAGTAACTTACTACGTAGAAAGCGAATCACTAACACGAATTTACGTTAACAAACGAAATCTATGTGAACGAAACTAATTCCATGTGCGTACGATAACGCTGCTGCGACGAAGTGGTTGAAGGACACTTTTACGTAGAGGGATGATGGGACAGATGCTGACCAATAGGAGAGCAGGATCTTATGGCGGTGACTAGCATCAGGAACCAATGGGAGAGCGGGAGGATGGTGGTGAGTCTTACTGAGTTGGCGGCGTGCGAGTTTTAAAATTGTTCTCAGCGGCATCGAGTTTTTAAAGTTGTTCTCGGCGGCTCGGGGGGGGGTGAATCTCGACTTACCCTTTCGCAACCTGAATTATTTTTGACACAGAAGTAAAATAACGTCTTTGCTTTCCGTAACCTGGATTTTTTTGTAAGTAGGGACTTTCATATGTAGAGGTTCCACAATGCATACCTGTTATTTGTGGAAAATTTGCGTATTCGCGATATTTTTCAATGAGAAAATATCCACAAATTACTGAATTTTCATTTTAATTTCGTGATTAAATGCACTTTTTGTGATAAGCATTTTAATGGGTTTTTCTTGAGTTTGAACTAACAAAATAAGCAGTTTTAAACATTTTTATAGGGGTTCTAAGTATTTGCAGATTCTAGCTATTCACAAGGAGGGTCTGGTAAGCATCCCTGTGAATATGAGGGGCCCACTGTGCTGTAGGTAGCATAGACTGACTCTCTCTCTCTCTCTCTTCTCTCTCTCTCTCTCTCTCATGTTATTTGACACAATATATTTCGTTTGTTCGTCATGAAACTTACCTGTCAGATATATATATAGCTGTATTCTCCGACGTCCGACAGAATTTCAAAACTCCCGGCACACGCAGTGGGCGGCCAGGTGGTTAGTACCCATTCCCGCCGCTGGGAGGCAGATATCAGGAACCATTCCCATTTTCTATTCAGATTTTTCTCTGTCGCCGGTCGGTAAACAACTGTTTACAGACCTCCACCTAGGATTTTGAAACTTCTTGTGCTACTTGAGTATTCTGATTGACTTTTGGTTTTGATTTGGCTTGTTGGCTTGGCATACGTGATAGTGGATTTGATTTGGATTTTGGCTTTGACTTTCTTTGATTATGATGTCTGGATCTAGCTCTGCTAGCTTCAGGGTGTGTAAGGTACAGGAATGTAAGGTGAGGTTGCCGAAAGCTTCGGTAGACCCTCATTTCGGTGTGCTCGAAATGTCGAAGTCATGTATGTATGTGAATGATAGATGCATCGAGTGTGAGCAATTGACTGAAATTGAATGGAAGGCATATGATTCTTACGTGAGAAAGCTTGAGCGTGATAGAATCAGGAGGTCTCCTCTAGAAGTGCTTCTGTGAATAGAAGTCAGGGAAGTCAGGGTAGAATTGTATCTCCATAAATCCTCCTGTAGTATTCAACCGTAATCCTGTTATTGCCTCGAACAATCAGGAAGTGTCTGCAGAAGGAAACGTATTATCTACGATTATGGAGTCGATTCGCGCCTTGGAATCGAAAGTGATTGCTCTACAATCAAATGTGAATAATTGCAATAAAAGTGTTAGTGCATCTAGTGTTGTGGAGGGGGCGTCAGATCGGTCCCATAATGCCTCTAGGCCTAGGCCCTGCCGGACTCCCAGGCCTTGGGAGAGGGCAAGCCGAAAGCCGAAGGGGGGTTACGGGATCTAATGACCGGTCTGACGTCCCTTCGGCAGAAACTGAGGACGAATCTCAGGCTGCCGGTGTGTCGTGCACGGGCACGAATACTTAAAGAGTGCTTCTCTTCTTCCGAGGACTTCCTCTCCTCTCCGCCCGGTTGGTGGGACTCTCGGAAGAACCTCATCATGGGGAGAGCGGCAGGGGCGCAAGTGCGTGCCGCACAGGCGGCCGTCGCCCTTGTCGCCCTCTTAAGAGAGGTTTTCAGAGAAGAGGACGCTTCACGTCCTTCTGATCAGTGCGTAGATTCATCACCTGAAGATTTTGAAGCTTTTCCGCCACAGAAAAGGAACAAGACTTCGTCAGGGGAGGACCCGTTCGAGCGTCAAGTCGCTCTAAGTATGTTCCTGAGTTGAAGGAAAGGGCGATCCCCTCGCCATCTTCCTCGCACAGGATGAGTCCTTCTCCTGATCGAGAACTTTCCCCTTCCCCCATCAAGGAAAATGCTTTTTGGAAATGCAGAAACAGTTAGCTTCTATTTTGAGAAAAAGGAGGCAGAACCTAGTCATCGGAGGAAGGATCGGTGGCTGCCTGTTAAGAGGACTAGGCAGTCCCCGGCTCTTCTCCGCGTTTTCGGCCTTTGTGTCTCCTCCTAGTAGCCGACGCATTAGAGAACGTGATTACGTTCCTCATGAAAGGGTGTCTAGGAGAGACGAATTTGACAAGAGACGTGAGTTGCCGCACAGGCGGCGCCGTCTTTGTCAAAAGGGCCGAGAATGCTCAAGGATCCATGACGGAAGTTCAAGGTTTGTTTGCATGATGATAATCAGCTTCAGGACGTTCGGGCGAAGACGATTCTTTTGACGGCTCGGCATCTTAAGCAGCGAAGCGCTTGCCAGGACGCTCGAGAAGACGCTTTCAAGACGCGCGGCGTCTTATACATCGGGACGCTCGCCAGGACGCTCGAGCTGACGCTGTTCAGGATGCACGGCGTCCTACACATCAGGACGCTCAGCAGGACGCTTCTCAGAACACGTGGCGTCTTACATCGGGACGCTTGCCAGGACGCTCAACAGGACGTCTTGGAAGAATGTTTGAGTCCGAAGCGTCAGGATATTTCACGTGTTAAAGTGTCGAAGATAAAGAAACAGAGATTGGTTACTTCAAACTCTTCTGCATCTAGAGGCACCCTCTTGCGAACGGGGCCTCAATGGATTATTGTCATCGCGATCTTTGAAGGACACTGATGACCGAGAGAAGGATCTTCTAGTCATCTGTGCCCTACGGATGATGACGAACCAATGCGTCAGCGGCTTCAGACTATAAGACTTTGACGAATATACTTAGGAACTTGTTCCAGACAATTTTCAAGCGCCCGTTCCTTGCTCTCCCCCACCCTTCACAATTTGCACTCATCGAAGGCCAGGAAGGCTCCTGGCTTCGTTAAAATGGCCATCTTCGCTCTCTGCGAAGAGAGTGTTTTAAGAGAATTCAGGATTGGATGGATTCAAGGAAGGTTAAAGGGAAGACTTCTTTTGCATTCCCCCATCTAGACTGAGCGGGGAGAGCGGGGATCTGGTACGAAACGGGAGAAGAGGCAGGATTGAAAGCACCGTCTTCTTCTCAAGGAGATTTCGCGAATTTAGTGGACGCTCCGAGGAGGTCTTATTTGTCATCAGCAAAGGTTTCCTGGACGATGACGGGAGACAGATCATCATCTCAGGGGGATATTAAGACGCTGGAAGTGTTTAACTTTTTAGATTGGTGCCTGGGGGCCTTGGATTTACAATCTAGGAGTCAAGACTCTATTTCGTTGGAAGAGCTTTCAAGTGTACTAGCTGCATGGATAGAGCAGTAAGGGATGGCTCTGATGAGTTAGCATCTCATTTTGCTACCGGTCTGCTAAAAAGAGAGCTCTCTATTGCAGTTTTGCGGCGAAAGCAGTTTCTCCCGCTCAGAAGGCGGAATTATTGTTCGCCCTTCTCTAACTCATCTATTTCCGCAGTCCATGATTAAGGATCTGTCGGTAAACTTGCAAGAGAAAGCAACGAGGGACCTCTTGACTCAATCTTCCAGACGCCTTATTCCTCAGGCTTCTACTTCAACAGCTCCAGCCCCCAAGAAGAAATTTTAAGCCTTTCGTGAGCACCTTCCTCGAGAGGTTCTTCGAGAGGAAGGGGGTCCTTTAGAGGCAAGACCTCTTCTATCAAGAAGGGAAAAAATTGACATTTCTGCCCTTCAGGCACATGTAGGTGCGAGACTCACCTTATTTGCTCAGGCATGGAGGACGTAGGGTCAGACACCTGGTCCCTAGATGTGATCGAGAGAGGATACAAGATCCCTTTCCTCTCTGGCGCCTCCTTTGAGCACGAAGCCGATAGACCTGTCGCCCGCATACCAGTCAGAGAAGCAACAGATTTTACTCGACCTTCTAGACCAAATGTTGGAAAAGAAGGCCGTAGAAGAAGTCCAGCTTCGTCTTAAAAGGGCAGGTCTTCCAGTTCAGGGCTCTTTGCTTCGGTCTGAGAACGGCGCCGATGGTTTTTACTTTCCTCATGCGGAATGTAGCGAAATGGCTTCACCTATCGAAGATAAGAGTCTCGCTTTACCTGGACGACTGGCTAATCAAGTCGTCTTGGAGTCAAGGTGCCTGGAGGACCTTCAGATGACATTGCAGCTGACGAAGGCCCTGGGCCCCTTATAGTCAATTATGAGAAGTCCCATCTGATCCCCACGCAGTCCATCGTGTATCTGGGGATTCAGATGGATTCAGTGGCTTTTCAAGCTTTTCCATCAAAGGAACGTCAGCAGAAATGCTTAGAGAAAGTGTCAGTCTTCTTAGGGAAAGAAACATGCTCGGCAAAGGAATGGATGAGTCTGCTGGGAACCATTTCTTCGCTGGAGAAGTTTGTTTCCCTGGGGAGGTTGCACCTCAGGCCACTCCAGTTTTTTATGGCAGAAAACTGGGAAAGACAAACAGAATCTAGACTCGACTTTGGTAATCTCAAAAGCGGTCAAGGATCAACTGAAGTGGTGGCAAGATCCGATCAAACTTTCGGAAGGACTGTCCCTCAACCTTTGAGCCCCGACCTAGTGTTGTTCTCAGACGCCATGGCCATGTGGTGGGGATGGGGAGCAACACTAGGCAAGGAGGAAGTGTCAGGCCTCTGGAGAGGGGAACAGAGGTCCTGGCACATAAACTTGAAAGAGTTGGAGGCCATTCGGTTGGCTCTTCAATTCTTTGAAGAACGATTGGTGGGCCGAGTTGTCTAGATCAACTCGGACAACACTACGGCTCTCGCTTACATCAAAAAGCAGGGGGGACACACTCTCGATCACTGTTCATGATAGCGAGAGACATCCTTCTATGGGAGCGAAAGCTCGAAGCATAGTGATCCTAACAAGGTTCATTTCAGGAATACAAAATGTTCGAGCGGATCTTTTAAGCCGTCAACATCAGATGCTTCCCACAGAATGGACCCTACATCTAGAGGTTTGTCAAGAGCTATGGAAGTTGTGGGGACAGCCGCTAGTCGACCTCTTCGCAACCTCGAAAACGAAGAGGCTTCCGATTTATTGCTCTCCAGTTCTCGACCCGGGGAAGCAATAGCGGTAGATGCCATCCTATGGGACTGGACGGGGATGGATGTTTACGCCTTTCCCCCGTTCAAACTCTTAGGAGAGGTAACAAGGAAGTTTGCGGCGTCGCCAGGAGCGAGAATGACTCTGATCGCCCCCTTTTGGCCCTCAAGCGATTGGTTCATGGAGGTCATGTCTCTTCGGTAGACTTCCCGAGAACCCTGCCAGAGAGAGTAGATCTTCTCAAACAACCCCACTTCGAGAGGTACCACGGAAACCTCTCCGCTCTGGAGTCTGACTGCGTTCAGACTATCAAGAGTTGGCCAGAGCGAGAGGTTTTTCAAGACCAGTGCAGAGGCTATTGCCAATGCGAGAAGAGCTTCCTCTCGAGCAGTTTACCAGTCGAAGTGGGCTGTCTTCAGGAGATGGTGTAGGAAGAAAGGTATTTCCTCCTCCACGACCTCTGTGAACCAAATCGCTGAGTTTTCTCCTGCATGTTGAGAAATGTGGACAGACTGGCAGTGCCCACAATAAAAGGATACAAGAGTATGCTGTCAGCTGTCTTCCATCACAGAGGGTTGGACCTGACAAATGATGAAGACCTTCACGATCTTTTGAGATCGTTTGAGACAACTAAAGTACTGCAACCGAAGGTCCCATCATGGAACCTTGATGTAGTTCTAAGGAAGTTCTTGATGTCGGCTCCCTTTGAACCTCTGCATGCTGCCTCGTTGAAAGACACTACTAGAAAGGCGATTTCCTAACTGCTCTTGCCACGGCAAAAAGGGTTAGTGAAATTCAAGCAATTAGTAAATATGTGGGTTTCAGAGGACATTGTGCAGTGTGCTCCTTGAATCCTAATTTCTAGCTAAAATGAGAACCCATCTAACCCCTGGCCAAAAACCTTTGAAATCAAGGGGTTAGCAGAGTTCATCGGACAAGAGCCAGAGAGAGTCCTGTGACCCTGTCAGGGCTCTCAAATTTTATTTGCAAAAGACCAAAGATTGTCGGGGTCCTTCTGAAAATCTATGGTGCTCTGTTAAGAGACCCGACTTTCCTATGTCGAAGAATGCACTGGCATTCTTTTTACGAAGCACCATCAGGGAGGCCCATGCGTCTTGCCCGGATGGTGATATGAAACTTTTGAAAATAAAAGCCCATGAAGTGAGAGCTGTTGCAACTTCAATGGCATTTCAAAAGAATATGGCACTTAACGATATCATTAGTGCTACTTTTGGCGAAGCAACTCTGTGTTCGCTTCACATTACCTGCGGGATGTGAAGACGGCATATGAGAACTGCGAGTCGCTAGGACCATACATATCCGCAGAAATGTTGTTGGGGGCAGGGAGCAGCACGATCCTATCCTATAGAAAAGGGATAGGTGTGCTTTTAATTTTGGTTTTGGTTTATGGTTGAAGGGTTGGTCGCTTGAGGCGCTTTCCCTTTCTTTAGCCTAGAAGTTATGGGCGGGACTAACTTCGATAGGTTAGGTCAGGTGGTGGTTTTAGCTTCGTTGCCCTCACAGTTATGGTCAATATGGTCTAGTCATATTGTGGTCACGCTCCCATTGACAGATCATCTAGAGCGCACCAACTACACAGGTCACTACCTTGTTGGCAACTCTAGTAACGCAAAAGCAGGCTTCGGTGACAGTAATCAAGAGTCAGCTATGCTAAACGGTAAAGGAACCAAGATGTCAATCATCTGCACTTGAGGTGTTTTCCAAACTCCTTCTATTCTGTCCCTTCCTACCTCCAATGGTGGGATTCAGCTATATATATATCTGACAGGTAAGTTTCATGAACAAAATGTTATTGTCATGATACAATAAAGTTTGTTCATACTTACCTGGCAGATATATATAATTAAAGTACCCACCCACCTCCCCTCAGGGGACAGTGGTATGAGAAATCTGAATAGAAAATGAATGGTTCCTGATATCCGCCTCCCAGCGGCGGGAATGGGTACTAACCACCTGGCCGCCCACTGCGTGTGCCGGGAGTTTTGAAATTCTGTCGGACGTCGGAGAATACAGCTATATATATCTGCCAGGTAAGTATGAACAAACTTTATTGTATCATGACAATAACTTTTTTGCGAGATCCTGAAAAAACCTTCGTTGGTGAGGCAAAATTCTCCATGATCTCTCACAACTTATACAAACCTACAAGATCACACACACTGAGCACACCCAGAGAAAAGATAGGAAAACGGGCAAACTAATCACGTCTTCTCTTAAAGGTGGTAAGAAAGTAACTGATGCGCTTACATGATGCCCAAGGAATTGTGGGAGCTCCCAAATACCCCATGAGCAAGTACAGATGCCAATTTTACTGGATTTCCGGGTGGCGCTAGAAGATTATCCTAATGCTAAGACCGAAGGTTTATTAGTTATGAAAAATACAAATTAAAAAATTTGTGATTTTAAGAGAACATTTTTTATTGAGGTTTATAATTTCAAATAGTAACACCTGAAGTACATATAAGGCTTGTGAATAAAAAAAGTAATCCTTGTAGTGAAATGTAAATTCCTTGAAATGAGACCAGATCATTAAGCTTCTGTAGACTGTGGACTTATGGTTTTTTTTTCTAGCAGAAGTCTTACAGATTTTTGCAGAATATAACAAAAATCAAAAAAGAAAAGCTACCAAAATAAATAAGTTTAATAGCAGTAAATATATATATTTAAGGTAAAACATTGCCAAAACCATGCAAATTATCCAAAGTAGTACATGGTGCTTACTTTTTAAGAAACTAACATGACCCATTTGTAAGTTTTCTTTTTTGACAAGATAGATAACATTCCTTTGCTCATTCAGAGGTCATATCCAAAGATTTGACTAAGATAACTTTGGCCATCTACCTTGACAAATATATTTTTTTTTATCATCTCCATTTCCTTCTAAAAACTATACAAATAAAATAAATATGCCTGTTTACATATGTATGAAAATACTTTGTTCTCTCTCTCTCTCTCTCTCTCTCTCTCTCTCTCTTCTCTCTCTCTCTCCTCCCTCTCTCTCTCTCTCTCTTTCTCTCTCTCTCTCTCTCTCCCCCCTGTAAAATAAGAAAATAAAATGATGTAATTATAAAATAATTAAAATATAAAACTATATGAAACAATATACATACATGGAGTTGGAATCATGTATAAAAAATATCAGGAACACTCACTGAAAATGATCCTCATCTTGTCTGCTGGTTCGTGCAATTTTTTTTTCTAAAACGTTTACATACGTCATCAGTGAGCAAAGGGACTTAAATTTGAATAATGTTTATATCAATTATTGGTAAGTGAAAGGGCTAACAAGAAAGCTCTTATTTGAAGGAAAATAGTAGAATATTAAACCATTGCAAAGCGAAACATTAGTAAAAAATTACTGATTTACCAAAAAAATTGATCATAAGAAGCTGCTAGATATTAAAACAAACTCATTCAGATAGAATTACGAAAGATTAATAGATAATAATATGTTGTAACAATAATGGTAATAATTTCATAATTCTTTAGGCATTTTGAGTACTGGAAGATGTAAAATGAATAGTAGAAGTAAGGTTATAAGTTCGTATGTTCTGTATATTCCTTATTATTTTTTTTTCTTTAGTAAATTCCTTGGTTAGTAAATCACCAAATGCTACTGAGAAGAATTGACTTTTTTCAGGGAGGCATTTCAGTTGAGAAGAGAGCAGAGGGGTTATTATTTACGTGCAAAGCAGTTTGTGGACCAGTTTCTGATAATCTCTTCACCAAACTCCTCAAAACACTCTCAGATCCAAAGTAAGTGTTTTTTGCATCTGGTAAATTCTTTTTACTGTTATGATAGACCCAAAAGTTTTAGATGATATATGCACTCTTACATATTTATGCTACCTGTGCAAACTGTCTAAGCTGAATTCCTGAATACTATACTTTAATAAACACCATAATTCAAAGGGTATACATAAATGTGTATCACTTGTATGTACTCCTTTTAAGTTCACTGTTTAGTTTCAATCCTTTCTGCTTGTTTCATAGTTTTGAAGCTTACCCTTCTCTTACTGTTTTTATTGTTGCCAACCTAAGTAGCATGGATGTGAAACAAATCAGAAATCCTTTGAATCATCCACTATTTAGTTCAGTCCTTTCTGCATGTTCCATAGTTTTGAAGCTTACTTTTCTCGTAAGTGAAGTGATTTTTTGTTGCCAACCTAAGTCGCATGGCTGTGAAACCAATTCACAAATCATCTGAATCAGTCTTCAACTTTTTCTTCAACTCTTACTTGTTAGTTGAAGGTATAACCAATTCTGTTGCTAACTCCTCTACTTCAAATTACACTATAATTCTTTTGAATATGTATTGACCAAAAAAAACACAACATAAAAGTAATTTTATCATTGCAACAGGAAATGTCAGGCTACTTTCAGCGTCGTAATCTGTTAGTGTGGTTTTAAATGCTATAGCTCAAGAGTGGATTTATTTTATCAAAAGATTATACTGAAGTAAAAGGAATTTAAGGAAATATACTAGAAATCAGGAATAAAAGAATATCAGGGGGCTCTTCTTTACCTGTCAGAATTTGAAGTGTACCTTAGTACAAAGATTTCAAAGACAAAATCATAGTCAAAGGTTGTTATTCATTTTTCCTGATTCCAACTCCAAAGTAGTGTACAGACACCACCCTACTTACAAACGAGTTACGTTCCAGACAGCCGTTTGTATGTTAAATTGTTTGCAAGTTGGTTACTGTACTCTCCATGCCTATTTAAGTACAGTATGATGCAAAATCAATACAGCACTGTGCATTTTTCATCCTAAACACAATACTGTATGTACAGTACTACTTATGTACAGAATAGGTTTCAAATAAAATCTGAACTTAAAGGTGGCAAAGGAAATGCTTTGAACACAGTTTTAATGTGTTATCCATTGTTTGTATCAGAATATTTTGGACGTTGAATGTTCTTAATTAGGGTGGTGTCAGTAGCTCATTTAGGTGAACTTCATAGCATTATACAGAACTGGAGTTAATCAACCGGGCAAAGAAAGAATAGGGTGTTTAAAAATGTACACACCAGAGCTGGTACTGGCCTAAAAGCTTTTATCACATGTATAGTAGTTTAATTACTGTTTCTTATTCTAGGTAGTGAAATTTTATGTGATTTTCCAATATTTGTAAGTTTTCAAGAGGATATTTTTGATATTCAAAAGTGCCTCCAGGTAACATGATTCATTCATTCATTAAGAAGATCCCAGAAGTACCTTCCCACTGCTGTGAAGAAGTACTGATGCCATGAAGCAATACTATATACAGATTTTACCCATGGAGTCCAGTGAAAAGTTTTTCGATCCAGGACTGGCTTCTGCAAGGCAAAAGATATTGGAAATCATAACTTCATAAAAAATTAATTTGGTTGTTTAAGTACCATATTTTGTTGTTGTTTTGTATTTATCATACGAAAACAACATGGATAATTCTTGTCTTTGAATTTATACTGTTTTGTTAGTGTAGATTTTTCCTATACTAGCAAGAATTTTGAGGTAACCTAGAGGTTGTGGATGATAGAGGGATTACGGAGTTGATGAAGTGCTACATCCTGTTATGTTATCCGAGTACTGGCACTTTTGGGATCTTCCCTTGCTGCTGCTGTTGCTCCCAAGGCCACTTCTTAGATGTTAATGAAATGGTACTAAAAAAATTTGTTGTCACACTCTTCTCAAAAATGGTGGAATGGAACTTGAATGTGCCTTAGAAGACCTGCCCTTGAAAGTCCAAAGCTATACTAGTCAGTTGATGGCACAGGCTTTCTTTTCTTATCATGCATTACCAGTAGGTATGGTGCTGCTAGCTTTACTGATGGAGGAGCATCACCATTCTTCTTGTTAGTGACTTGTCTGTTGAAAGTGTTGGCTTAATCTTAAACATGGCCAAAAAATAGAAAAAATAGATCACCATGCCACCAGTCCTCTCTCAACCAGATTGCCAGGCTGCTCCTGTGATGACTGAGTTTTAAGTGCAGTTAATCTTGAGCAATGCAAGTGACATGAATCCACATGATTATCACCGATGAGGGTAGGTAACTTTTTGAGCTACATGTATAACACAACCCATCAGCACTTACTTCAGTGATAATTGGTGAAATATTATGAAATACTATGTACCATGAGACAACTTCATGTCACCTGAGATGGGCACCCATATGAGTGACATGCACAACACAATCCCTGAAATGTCTAGATTTGTCTCAACTTCTTGTGCGAGTGGCTCAACTTTAATTTGTATGCACAACATGATTTGATTTCTGTGATGTCAGGCCATGTCTCTACTGCTTGAAGTAAGATCGACATGACTTCAGGCTGCATGTTTGACATGTATGAGTTGATTCATGTGATATCTGGACGTGACTTTAGTGCTTTTGTGTGTACTTGGATGACAAGGTTATCATTAATGTCACAGTAACATGTCCTATGATAGGTCTGACTGTGTCATGAACCCTATGAGGGTCTGGCTGTCTCTTCTGCTTCCTGTGTGTATGACATAAACTGCACTCATCACACACCTGTGTCATTTGTAATGCTGAATTGTATCCACTGCTCCCACAAGCCCTGCCTTTAATATGGGTAGTGACTCATCGACAGGCAAATATGCATACCTCATCCATCTTTACCTGCGTGTTTGTTATGGCCTATGTCTACTCTCAAGGTTCATGTTTTATTTTGAATGGCCTTTTTTTTACCTCGCATGTCTGGCCTAGGGTTAATGTACATATTGTCAAGTGTCTTTTTATTACAATTACTGGTCCAGACCAGTCATTGCTAAAAGCACTCCTCTTTTATCAGTATTTGGTGTGTGAAATACACACCTATCTCAAGCTCACCTTTTGTAACTGACATTGCCTCCTGCCCCAAACAGGTGATGGAAACATGTTAATCATATTTCTTATGGCCTTTGGTGTACATTGTTTCTTGCTCATATGATTAGATTACTTTCAGCTGCAAATCTAACCAAGTATTTCATGCCCTTGCCTAGACAAGTGCCTACTTCCAGCAAAAAGGATCTTATTAGTGACTTAGTGACCCTTACCCATGACTCATTGGCACATATCAGCATACTTTTTTGTTAGGTATAGAAGTTATCTGCTTATATACCCTATGACCTGGCATGCGTTTATGTTCAAGTTGCTATAGATGCTTTAACAGTAACAATCTCATTCAGATTAGTTTAGGTAAGTGACTAAGCCATGTCTAAGAGTGCCTAATGTCAGACATTTTACATTATTTAGGGAAATCCCTCAGTGATTGGACCATTAATGCCAGGCTATTACTCATTTCTGTTGAAAGAAAACATGTAAAATACTGGTTTGTAAGGTAGTAAACGATTGAATGGCTATTTGTTGCATAACTAACAAAACCTTCGGTCTTAACATTAGGATTTACTAGCGCCAAGCTGGAAACCGGTAGAATTAAAATTACACTTGTGAGATCCAGGGACTATGGCATCTATACCAGGTCACGGGGCATGTATACCCAGAATGCCCACGGCTACCTGTGACCCACCAGTTATTTTCCTACCGACCTTTAAGATAAGCGTGCTACTGTCTATCTGATTTAAAGCCGGTTTTTCAGTTTGCCCGTTCTTTATCCATTTCATTTTTCATTTCTTATTACCTTTTCTTTCTCCGAGTGTGCTCAGATGTGAGTGAAGAGTGTATAAGTGGTATGATGGAGAATTTTGCCTCACACGGGATCGTCTACCGTTTCGAAGAGGAGACAAAGGAAATGCCCAGGAGTCATGGCTTTCCATGTTCTAGGTTCCTAACTTCGTTGTCGACGGATCCTCATCCAACGTGTAGTAGGTGCAGGGAAAACGTATGTACGATTACTAATCCATGTTCTGTTTGTCGCAGTTGGTCGGTGGAACAGTGGAAGAAGTTCTATGAGAAAAGCCAATACAAAAGGAAGGTGGTGACGCCATCTTTGGATGACCAAACCTTACCGGCTTCTTTTGTATCGGCAAATAAACCAGGCTGCTCCTATGTTTCTCCACCTGCTTTTGATTTGTCTCATACCCCTTCGGTTTCTCCTAGCGGTTCAGTATCGAAACGTCAGGAGGGGCCTTGGGTAATTTTATGAATAATATGCACTCTCCTTTGTTCCCAGCAAGTAGAGGGGTGAGATCCGCCATCTTTGTTCCAGGCTCCTGCTTTCCAAGCGCATAGGTTGGATGGTATGGTGGTCAGCGCTAGGCCTACCAGGCGTACCAACCTTGGATGGTCTGCTTGCTCATTATATGGCGTCACGGTTCCAGCAGGGTCCGGCAGCGCTGAATGTTCCTCATCCCTGGGCTTGCATTTTATGGGAATTAATGCCGCGGCTACGCCATCAAACTCAGTGTTTACAGCGATGCAGAACGTGGGAGGTAGTTTGGCAGCAAACGTGCGGTTGCCAGCAGAAACCTCTCAGTCTCTCCCTACGAGAGGGATGACGTCACAACATATGTCACACCACCGATATGGCAGGCGTGATGACGTCACAGACTGCTTCTCGGCCTATTTCGCTGACACCCAGACGCTAATACGCCTTCTGACCCGTCAATGCAAACTGTAATGCAGAAATTACAGGTATATGAAGAGAATGAATAAGAGAGACAAAAAGAAAAAGTGTGATTCGCCTTCTTCCTCTAGTTCGGCGTCATCGCTAAGTCCGATAACGTTCACAGTGAGCGCCAGTCAAGCGTTGGAGGAGGATTCGGGAGTTCCTGACGGATCCTCGGGCTAAGAGGAGAAGAATCAATTCTTCCTCATCTTCAGACCAAGACTGTCATATCCAAGTCAGCAGGAAGGTCGGGAAGTCAGTGGCTATTAAGCACAAGGTTAGCAGACGAAGCCGTTCGCAAGAATCCGAACAAGTGAGAGAGGCGACGGCCGACGGACTAGCGGCCGGATGCAGAGTTGCCAGTTCGGATCGCAAAAACTATTGATACCGCTGGTAAAATCGACGTTGGCTGCGAAGGTGCAGCAGAGGATAGAATGCAGTCCCAGTTTTTCGCCCGTAAGGCCGTTCAAAATACGTACAAAGGACGATAAGGCTCCTATTAAAAGTGCGAAAAATAGGGAGTTGGCAACCTCGGCGGATACGTTCGAAGGAAGGCAGTGTCCGTCTGGATGAAAGATCAAGGCGAGTTCTCCGACGCTCATAACGATACCAATACTAATAGAGACGAAGTTATATCTGTCTTAAGGGAGCCTTCATCTTGGAGATCTAGACGAGATTCTCGCTCTAGATCCGTGAGCAGAGAAAGAGTGAGGCGTTCTCGTTCCCCTGCTGACTATCCGGGATCGAGCCAACAGCGGCCAGCAAAGATCAAAGAGACCGCGGCCGTAGGGGCAGGCGGCCTTGGAATTCCAGGCCGTTCTGTCAGAAGATAGGGGCGAGACAACATCCCTTGTGACGGAGAATGTACATTAGAGCCGGAGAAGGAGAAAACCAAGAGTTTCTGGCCTCGTATGCAGAGGTGATTGATTTGATTCATCAATTCAATAACCTTTTGGAGAAGACAGAAACACCGGCCAGTATGCTTCCGCCTGGAATTGACATGGCATTTGGATTAAAAAGGGATACCAAGGTGTCGTATGAATTGCCTTGTTCGAGTCATGCGGAGTCGGTCTTGCAACACGTAAACGCAAAGATTGCAGGAAGGGATAATTCCTTAAGATCTAATAGATCATTTAAATTTATTCCCCCTCCAATGATAAAGCAAAGGAAATATTATACGACACCGAAGGTCCCTTTGCTGTCTAGACAAGTGAACCCTAATGTTGTAAGATTAAGGCCTGGATTAACCTTGGATCAGGTTAAAATGGAGTGCCCTTTGATGAGTAACCAAGAGGCTTGCTCGTAGAAGCAACAGCTTCTTCTGTCTTTCAGGCTGCTTCTTGGTTAGACCTTTGGTCAACAGCAGTGGCGAAGATTGCATCCTCGGAAATAACAAGAAAAGTAGTGGATGAATCATTGTGCATTAGATTACTACAGTCAGGTTCCAAGGTGATTGCGTACCTGACAAACGTAAGGGCCAATGTTGGGCAAATATCCTGCTAATGAGGAGAGATGCAGCGTTGGCTAGACTAAGCCGCAATGTGGATTTGGATTCCCTGTTAGCAATGAGGAATGGGGATATCTTGGAGTCGCAACTGCTGTTGCCAGAGGTCATACTGGAAGAGGCGATAGATAGAAGAAGGATGGACACTAACGATAGGTTGGTGCAACAGGCAGTTAGGAAAACGTCTAACAGTCAAGCTACTCCTTTGGAGGGAAGACAGCAGCAAATGTCTCGAAAGAAGACAGTGAGACATAACATCCCTAATAGAGTCACAAGACCCTCTTCCCCAAAGAGGCTAACTCATCGGCCCTTTCACAATAGAAACAAGAGAGGAAGGGGCAGTAGGGGAAGAGGGAGAGGCTCAAGAAGATAGGATGGGCGCCTCTCATCACTCGGCCACACCAGTGGGGGGTTGCCTGGCAAATCACTGGAAGGTGTGGCAGGAACTAGGGGCAGAGCAGTGGAGTGGTCGGATGGTTCTCCGGATCGGGTATTTGATTCCCGTTCGAGGTAAACCCCACCCTCCTGGACAGATCAAGCCATTACCCCACGTCGCTTATGCCCACAAATCTCAGAAGGCCATTATTCTTCAGGACGAAGTGAAGAAGATGATGGAAAAAGGAGTGGCTGTGCAACAAGTATGCAGTCCGCCAAAAGGCTTCTACAGCAGGATTTTCCTGGTACCCAAAGCCAACGGGGAGTGGAGGACAGTAATAGACCTGTCAACGCTGAATCTGTTTATAAGGAAAACCAGTTTCAAGATGGAAACTCCAAAACGGTTCTACAAGCAGTCAGGATCGGAGACTTTATGCTGACAGCCGATCTAAAGGACGCATACTTTCGATACCAGTCCATCAGTCTTCAAGGAAATTTCTCCGCTTCAGTCTTGCAGGGAAAGCTTTCGAATTCAAGGTCCTGTGCTTCGGATTGACAACGTCTCCTCAAGTTTTTACAAGAGTGTTCACTCTCGTGTCGACGTGGGTGTGCATGCTCAGGGGGATCAGGCTAATAAGATATCTGGACGATTGGCTGGTGATAGCAAAGTCCAGGGAGAAATTACTCAGGGACAGGGCGACCCTCCTGCAGCTTGGTCACAGCCTAGGTATTGTGGTAAATCAGAAGAAGTCGCAGTTGGATCCAAAGTCACGTTTGGAGTATCTGGGAATGGTTATAGACACAACAGAAGCCAAAGTATTCCAGACAGACCAAAGAATAGAGAAATGCAAACAAGTGGTGAATGCCTTTCTGGGAAAACAGACACAGCCAGCAAGACAGTGGCAGGTGTTGCTGGGAAATCCTAACCTTACCTGGAGAAGCTAGTACCACAAGGAAGGCTACGCCTTCGGTCCCTACAATGGAGGATGAAGGAGTTTTGGTCACCAATAGTAGATCACCCGTACGAGCAAATTCCCTTGTCGGCAGAAGTGAGGAAAGACTTGCTGTGGTGGGGTGAACGACGACAATGTGACAGTGGGTGTCCCCTTCAACAATCCTCTCCAGCACCTCTTGCTGTTCTCGGATGCGTCACTAGCGGTGGGGTGCCCATATGGAGGAGTTGATGGTGTCAGCAAAAGGAGTTGCAAGGACAGAGAAACTCCATATAAACGTGCTGGAGTTAAAAGCAGCGTTTCTAGCTTCTACAGGAATTCAGGGAGAGAGTAAAGGGACACTCAGTGGTATTGATGTCAGACAACACCACAGTAGTACCTTATATAAACAAGCAAGGAGGCCTAGTTTCTCGCAGTTACATGTAATGACAGTTCAACTTCATCAGTGGGCTATAGAGAACCTGGTAGAACCACAGGGCCAGGTATATTCCGGGAAAAAGAAACATAGTGCCGACAAGTTGAGCCGCAGGGATCAGATTCCGGAACGGAGTGGTCCCTGCACCAACAGGTAGTGGACAGGATGCTTCAGATGTTGGGAAGGACCGATCATAGACCTATTCGCAACCAGGTACAACAAAAGTTGGAAGTGTATTGTTCAGTAGTCCCAGACGCAGAGGCAGTAGCAGAAGATGCGCTACACACCCCTGGGACAATCTGGACGGTGTACGCATTTCCTTCCCTTTTGTCTAATCCGTCAGGTTCTGAACAGGGTAATGCGTCTCAGAACCTCAAGATGACCCTGGTAGCCCGTTATGGCTGAAAGCAGAGTGGTTTTCCAGACCTACTGGAACTCCTAGTACTAGATGTGCCGAGAGAGTTACCCCCATGGAGCAACCTACTGTCAGCCGCACATGGAGAGGTACCACCAGTCAGTGAAGTCCCTATCGCTTCACGGGTGGAGACTGTCAAGTATCTCTTCCGAGCAAGAGGGTTTTCGCAGAAAGCAGCAACTCACATGGCAGGAAATCATCAGCAAATCATCTGCGACAGTATACCAAGGAAAGTGGTCAGCATACTGTGATTGTTGTCGTAGAGGGAACCTTTGTCTCCCCACTCGTACCACTATCAGCAGTTAGCAGACTTTCTGATATATCTCAGAACAGAAAAGTATATGTCTGTATCTGCAGTGAAGGGGTACAGGGCGGCTCTAGCCTCAGTCTTACGAATGAAAGGAGTGGACATTTCGTCTTCATGGGAGTTGGCCATGCTGATGAGGAGCTTTGAACAGTCATGCCCACCAAAGGAGCTAAAAGGCCCCAGATTGGGATCTGACCAGGGTACTGAGTAGTCTGACAAAACCCCCCTACAAACCACTAAGGCAGTCCACGGATAGGAGCCTGACCCTGAAGACAGTCTTCTTATTGGCCCTGGCTTCAACCAAAAGGGTGGGGGAGCTACATGGCCTGTCATATCTCATAAAGCACTCGAGAGGTTGGAGGTCAATGGTATTTTGAGTTTGTCCCAGAATTCGTGGCCAAGACCCAAAACCCAACAGTTGTAGACGGCAGATTCGACTCCTTTCCATACCTTCCTTGGCAGACTTTGTAGACAATGACAAAGATGAGATGCTCCTGTGCCCCGTCAGGCACTAAGGGTAACTAATGAGAACAAGGCAACCTCAGGGCCGGGTGCCGGAGGTTGTTCGTAAGTACAGGACGGAACAAGAAGGAAGTGTCCAGGAATACAATATCGTTTGCTAAGGAGACGATCAGAGATGCTTATATGGCAGAAGACAGAGGGTCAGATAGCCAGGTGGGAGCTAGAGCTCATGACATCAGGGGCTTGAGTGCTTCTCTGGCATTTAAGAAGAACATGTCTGTGGATAGAATTCTGAAAGCTGGTGTGTGGAAATGCCAAACAACTTTCACCTCATTTTATTTGAAAGATGTTGCCCATAGATCCTTGGACACTTTTTCCTTGGGTCCAGTGGTGGCGGCCCAACAAGTGATGTAGCTCATCCAGTGCCCCTGGGCGGGTCAGTTTGCGTCTAGTCTAAGATGAAGGTATGAAAGTAGAATGAATGGGATGACTGGTCTTTTTCTTTACTACTTTCTTCCTAACTCCTTTAACTAACGGGCAATATGAAGGAGAGTACCGTCATGTGCTGGAACGGATACTAGAAATGCAGGTGAGGTGGTCAGCCATACTGTGAAGCTATCTTAGGTTATGATATACTTTTCAGTAGCAACACACCCCTCTAGATAATAGGGAAAAGAGGGGTGAAGGTGGATCCAGTTGCAAGGGACAAGAGTAAACAATAGAATGGTATCTACACCCAGTGGGGAAAACCAATAGATCCGCTATATCTTTGGTTCTAGGTTCATTGTCCATTCTCTTAGAATTTCCCTATATATTCGGAAATGGATAAGGTGGCAAACTCCCAGTCAGTTATAGAGACTTACCTCCCTCCAATAAGTAAGTCTATCCTAATGTTAAGACCGAAGGTTTGTTCCATATATGAACAAATACCAAATTGTAACTAATTGTATTTTTCATAACTAACAAACCTGAGGTCTTAACAGGTAAAGGCCCACCTCGAACCACCCCTCTAGCAGTCTAAACTGGGTTAGAAATATAACTGGTGGGTCACAGGTAGCCGTGGGCATTCTGGGTATACATGCCCCGTGACCTGGTATAGATGCCAATAGTCCCTGATCTCACAAGTGTAATTTTAATTCTACCGGTTTCCAGCTTGGCGCTAGTAAATCCTAATGTTAAGACCTCAGGTTTGTTAGTTATGAAAAATACAAATTAGTTACAAATTGGTATTTTTGTAAAGTTCATGAATTTTCGTTAGAAACATTGCATTGTAAAATTTAATTTTTGGCTCTTTTTCAGAGTAACTGCTGAAGAGATATGAAGAGTAAATACATACGTGTTTTGTTGTCTTGTTCTCTTAATGGCCTGAGCCTTTTACTTTCAACCACAGTGAAGGCCACTGCTAAAAAACCTGAAGTTATTGCTGAAGTTAAACCTGTCCTACAGAATCCTAAGTTTTGGAAACTAGCAAAACATGAACATTCATTGGTAAGCATTTAACACAGACAATGTTTTTCTTGGTATTTAGACTTGCAAATTCATCTTTACATGTTAAATAATTATTATGTACATTTTGTTTAAAGAATCATCAAGACTAATAGTGGGATATCTCCATACATTGTAGTCATATTCATAGAAATTTCTGTATGTCTTGCTTGATTATCCATATATAAAATAAGAAAAATACAAAAGACAGCACGGTTTGACTGGAAAAAACTTATTTTTGGTAGCTGCTTGGAATCCTCAAAGGAGTTACACTCTCGTGGTCCCCTCCAAGGCTCCATCAGGCAGAGCAACTAATCTCAAAAGAATTATCTTAGTCTATGGCCCGAAATAGTGCATGTTGGCACAATTATAGAATATAAAGGGCTCAGGACAGGAGGGTTCTATCTACTGTCTACACATAGACTGCCTTGACTTTCTCCTGTGCAAGATAAGTGTTCATCCCAGTCCCATGCCTTTTTGTCAGGGAAGTGGGTGGGTTTGAGGACTCATAGTAGCTACCAAAAATAGGTTTTTCCTTCATCAAAACCTGTTTTTTGATAGCACAATCACTGTTTGTAATCAAGGAGATTATAAAAAAATTGACAGGTGACAAAATGGCTTTGCGCCTACCAAATAAATCCCAGCAACCCAGGTAAATTTATGGTGTAAAGTATATCACTGGTTATCTACCATTTTTTCTATATGGATACCCATTAGGATTTGGCAATAAAGAACATGAAATAACACAAGAATTCCCTTGCAATATCTCAGTATGACCACTACTCTCATGGGTGATAGTGTTGCAGCAATTTTTATCGAGGTAAAGTAACAAGCTATCATCTGTTTCTTTATTCCAGATACTCATTACGGTTTGGCAATAAAGAACAGGAAACACTCAAACCTACATATGTATTACCCCTTGTGCTTTTATGTTTTTAGTCCACACAGCTGACAGCAACAAATTTTTTTTTTTTTTTTTTTTTTTTTGTCTCCCTCCCAAAGATGTATTACCTATGCTACATACTATTAAACTCTCTAAGGTTCGTCAGCACATGTACAATTACTTTATTATCTTGGGATTGTTTGCTAATCTGGGGATTTTCTGAAGTTAATTCATGGGATAGTAAGAAAAATAATTTGAATAGCACCATGCACCCAAATGACCATAGGTCAGACCGTCGGCATGCCCAAACCACCAACCTTACGAATTGACGCTCTACTTCAATGAATTGGCGCTCTACTCTCCTCAAAATGTTTTTGGTTTTTAGAGCTCTTTGGTTTTTAGAATTTCAGGTAATGGTTGTGTACCTGTAATTCCTTTGTCAGGCTCTTTCTGTAAGTTGTGCGCCAACGAATTCTTCAAACAGCCCCAACAGAAGGTGGAAGAATGTAATAGGGAGGTTACACTTGGAGGGAAATGGAGCCCACCAATGCTTCCCTCTGAAAACCCTTAATTTGATTCCACAGTCTTAGAATGTTACCCCATAGGGTTCTGGAAATAAGTTTTTTGGCCTACTGCAGCAAACAATGTTTTGGAAGACTGGAAGCCCATTTAATAGCTACTTCCATCATAGTTGTATAATTTATAATATTGAGGAGATTGAGCCTAGCTTAAAATTCAGTCATGGCGTCCTGAGAATTTTCTTGTCGTGTCCCAAATGTTGGGTAGTCATGTCCAGTGGGAGCTTTTCCTCTCCAAAAGGAAAGGCAAGTGTTACCCAGTCCTTTGCAGAGATAGAGATATCAGATATTGTTATGGAAGAGACAAATGGCTTCATTTCTTCCATTAACTCTTGCTTCCCAGTACCACAAAATTCTGAAATTCTGTTTTCACATGATTGATTGTTTAAATGTGAAGGGGACAGTGAATTATTTAAATGTGAAGGGACAGAAGGCTAATGCCTCTTGGAGAGGGTACTGGTTCTCTAAAATTGTTTTGTGATGCTCTGGCTTATATTGTTATATAAGCAGGATAATTGTCTCCCTCAACTGTTTTTTAAATTTCCTATTCAAAGAGGGACAAAGTATCTTTCAGTGTTAGGAAAGGTGGTCTGCCTTAAAACTCTACGTGCTCAGCCTAAATCATAGTTTTCCCTTCATTAATGAGGCATTTCCAATCTGGTGAAAGGATATAGTACACTGAGGCATCTCACCATGGGTTTATCAGTATCATTTTTAGGATGGATATTTCTGCCCATACTACATTCTGAGATGAGGTTCTATAGTCTGACCTGGTCAATTGTTAGCATTTGAAGGTCTGCGAGTGAGTAGGCTGTCTCTTATTACCCATTCTGATTTCAACAGGGCAACCAATTCAACTTTTTGGGGTTGGTTTTTTTTTTTTTTATTACCCTGTTTTAGTTATTTAAGTTTTTTGGAGATAAAGCCAATCTACTTGGGCAGACTGTGGAGCCTCTCTATTCTCTAGTTTAAAGGATGAGAAATTTTTATTACTGTATATACTCACATATGCGACTTTTGAAAGCCCTAATTTTGGCGCTAATTTTAAGGGGGTCGCATCTTACATGAGATATAAAATTCGAGTATGTAATAATCATATATTAATATCATATGATAAAATGCAAACATAATATATGCATCTTTTCCATGGATATTTTAAAAAGTTTTGTTTTACTTCACTGTATCCAATAATATTATATGTATTTTCATATTACTATTTGTTTGTATAAAATACAAACATAGCAATCAGTGTTTTGTTTGGAAATCAGCTGAGGGCGATTGCGAAGTAAGTTTGTTTCGCTGTGTTGAACTCAAATAATCAGAGTGACTTTCTTGCCTCTAGTTAGCGCAAATAAATTTCAAAATACTCTATTTATATGAGATAAGGTGATTTTATGTTATACAAGGTGTTTTTAAGTGGAAATATCACTTGAAAACGTATCGTTCTTGAACGAAATTTAGTTATTTTTTTCGTTAGTAGATGGCGCTGAGGGCATGTTTATTGCATAAACAAAAATCAACATTCCGTTGATATTTTCACTTTATCTCATCAGAATACTACGAGCTTTACGCATTTATCTTTTTATTGGAGTGGAAACAGTAAAATGTGTTCTTTTCATACCCAATAGTTTTGATTAAAAAACACGTTTCTCTCAAATTTGTTTAAGGTCGAGTTTGATGGTACTATACCGAAGTTTGCGAAAGTTTATCCACGTTACCGATGCACGATAAGTCATTAGCGTATCAACATTCTTTCCACAATTTCCGCTAAAACTTACAGATTAAGTTTAGCAGTATATGCCTTGTCGATCTTTTATCCATAGCGAGTAAGGTCTCTAATACTTATGCAATCAAACACAACTGTGATAAAATTGAGAGAAAATTATTTTAATCAAAATTTAAGGTCTTGAAAGAACACATTTTACTGTTGTTTTCACGCCGATAAAAGTAACATAATGGTAAAGTTTCATACTACGATGAAATGAAGTGAAAATAGCGCACGGAATCACATAATATTTTTGCACCATAAACATGCCCACAATGCAATCTGTTAACGAAAGAAATACTTTAGTACACAAGATGTATTAAATTCATATTTCGACTTAAAAAACACGTCTTTTAATGACAAATTACCTTGTCTCATATAAGTAGAGTATCTAGATGTTTTACACAATAAATAGAAAAAAGGCAATTTGCTCTGAAATGGATTAAATTCGGAGAAATAAAATCGTATTCCCCATCAGCTGATTTCCAAACAAAACACTGACCACTTTGTTAGTATTTTATGATACAATATAAGAATACTTACATCCAATATTATTGGATAGTGTAATGTATAACTTTTTAAAAGAATCAGAAAAGATGCATATTCATTGTGTATTTGTCGTAAATATACATAGCCGTCAGCAGCCTGACATCGCTCAATTAGGTATGCTGATGTCGGTGCCGAATTCTGATTCCTGTTTCGTGTCCAATTTTTTTTTTTTCTTCCTTTTTTTGCTGATATGTCATAATCAGAATGCATTGAAACTCCAAAATTGGTCTTTTATTAATAAATCACTAAATTATATCGTATATGTATATACAGTATACTGAAGGCTGGCTACTGTATTCATATACAGTAGAGCCTCAGTTCTCGACGATAATTCGTTCCAGAAGGAGCGTCGAAATTCGATTATTTCGAGAACTGAATCAAGTTTCCCATAAGAAATAACTGAAAATGGATTAATCCGTTCTTGACCATCAGTTATACCTAACCATTGCCTTTTTAATACAATACATTACATGTAAAAATTACAACTAAATAAGTTAAAAGTTAAATAAATATCATGTTAACGTATATTTATAATTTTAAATGTGTAAATATACAGTATAAAAGAAAACTACCCTGTGTCCAACTGATTGTTGACCAAGCTCCATAGGCTACCTAGGTAAATAGTAAGTAGAAATTGTAGTGTAGTGGGTAGGCATAAAACGTGTTGCTAACATAATAAAAGCATTGAAAAGCAAGTCTAATTATTACAGTAAATTAATAAACTATTTAAAATTAAAAACCCCAATCTATATTTATCAAAAACTTGCAAAAATTTGCCTACAGTAAGTCGGCATTTAAGGATGTAAACAAACCATAGCGCAGCCCTGGTGGTTATATCGGGACTATGGTAGTAAAGAAACCATATCTCGCTATAAGCCTAGAAACATTTACATTCGATATTAATTTATGGTAAATCTTTTACGGAGTCGACTGCAATACTGTATACAAAATCGCTTTGAAAATTATCTTTCAGTAAATGTAATGTTATGATACTAACGATTTGTTTCATAAATGTCCTTATAAAAAAAGGTGCGTCTTTTACGGCAAATTGTCCAATATCAGGACTGGTTTCAAGCTTATTGGACTTTGACAATTATTATGGTACTGCAATGGTACATATATACTACATAAGTAAAAGAATCTTCTTAATGTCTTTAATTACTATACCATTACGAGGACGCTTTTACGAAGCATACAGATGCGTTCGTTACCGCGCACGCGTTGCATATGTAAACTGTGTCACTACCAGACCTCATACGTAAACATTGACGTCTTTTTACAGTAGACATAAAAGAATCTTCTTAATTTCTATAATTATTCTATACCATAGCGGCTTCTCTGATTAAGCTAAGGCTAACCTCCTCTTTACCAGCAAGCTTAACAAAGATTAAGATGTGTTCGCTACCGAACGGCACACGTTACGTATGTGACAGTGGTTTCACTACCAAACTCTCACACGTAAACAATGACGTACTTTTTACAATTAGGACATAAAAGAATCTACTTAATTTTCTATAATTAATGTATACCGTAGCGGATTCTGAGTTAACCTAAGGATAAACCTCTTCTTTACCGGCACGCTTAAAAAGCTTAGATTGCGTTGCTACCGAACCGAACATGTTAGTATGGTAACTGGTTTCACTACCAAATCTACACGTAAACATTAACGTATTACAGTACGACATAAAAGATTCTTCTTAATTTCTTGATTACTACGCACTTAATATGGCATAGTAGCTTCTCTGATATAAACTATGACTAACTTCTTGGTTCGTATCGGGGAAGAAACGGTTAACAAAGCTTAAGATTGCATTCGCTACCGAACCTGCACATGTAACCTACGTACGTAACATTGCCTTCACTCCAAACCTTAACACTTAAATACGTATTGCATTTGCTACTGAAACGCGCGTCTCAAGTGTGAGCATGGTTTTAGAATATGTCTACGTTGATACCACCGAAAAAGCAAACGAAATGCGCGCAAGGTGTACAAGACACGACACATGTTTGAATGTTTGTAAACATTAGTTTGCGACTTTAAACAATGCTGAGTCACTGAGTGGCGTCACCAATGTTACCAACCGTTTTGCTAAATTATGCTAGTCGGTCCAAGCAAAGAATTTATGCCAAATATGGTGCAATTTTGTGCCAGAATTATGCTATTAATCTATCTTATCTCATTTCTCTAATACATTTGAGCTAAAACAACGATGTAATGGAAATTTAAAACATTTATATATTAGGTGAAATGATAAAAAGTGACGAACAGACAATATTATAACTAATAATTTGATGATGTTAGGAAACTGTAATAAAACACCTTTTTTTCTTTAATAGATCACATACGCAATCACTAGTACACTATTTGATATGCAATCACTACTATACTATTTGACAAATGTGTGAAGATCACACATACAAATGTGAAGAAAAACAACAAGTTTTTACTTATTACTGCATCATTATCATGCCACTCAGAACCATTTTTCTTTAACAGGTCACATAACAATTAATAAATACTTGAAAATGTGTGGAATTACTTCAAATATAACATTTTGTTATTTACTGATATTTCCTGAAAATTAAAACTAAAAAAAAAAGGTAAACAAACAAACCAGTCCTCTACTCAAGAAGAAAAACATACGTACTTATTACTTGATCATTATCATGCCACTGAAACACTTTTTCTTTAATAGATCACATACACAATGAATAAATACTTGAAAATTGTGGTAAAATCACTTCAGACATAATTAAAATTTTGATTACTGAAAAAAATAAAACTTAAAAAAGGAAAAAAAGTAATTCTTTACTCATGAAGAAAAGACATTATTAACACTTTACTGATTGTTTGTCATGCCACTGTGGGTATTTATTTATATTCACAAAATTTAACATCCTTAGTGGGTTGTTCAAAACTTAGCAATTAACTCATTTGTTAGTGCTGCTTTTGAGGCAATTTCACTTGAAGATACATTCATATAGCTGTGTATGAAACAATTGCGGAATTTTCTGATTTTAGTTTAAAATTTTAGTGAAAATACATTCTAAAATTGTACTAGAAACCCTAATTGTGAAAGAAATTATGCTAAGCTCCAATTCTTGGGTCAAATTATGCTAAAAAACGTGAAATTATGCTACATTTTGGTAGCACTGGATGACGCCAACTAGCGGCAGCTGGCGGAAACAGTTTTTTGTTTACAAAACATCATATGGTCGGGGTCGAAACTGGTTTTTTGGTTGAAAACAGATACAAAGTTTTATTGGAAATTTAGTGGCGAAATCCGATTATGTCGAGTTCTAATACGGTCGTGAACCGGGTCTCTACTGTATATATATATATATATACGATATATGTACCACGATATCATCATCATCGTATAGGCGAGGGCTAACTTGTTAAATGTTATTCAATTTCTCTTTGTGCTGAATCATCATAAGCCAATGTGCATTGAACCTAGAGATTGGCTGAAATTAATAATTAGTACGCCATATATGTATAAAGTATGTGTGTAGTGTAGGCTAGGCTTACCCTTATACAGTAGACCCCCTTGACTCACGAACACAATCCGTTCCTAGACTTGGTCGTGTTCCAAATTGTTCGTGACTCGGAGCTAATTTCCCCATAAGGTTTAATGGGAATAATATTAATTGGTTCTCGACCCTACGAACCAATATATATTATGTATATTTTGCCTTATTTTACACAGATAATGTAAAAGTCAGGTGTAAAAAAACCTTCCATAATATCTAATAATATAATTTAAATGGTAAACTAACACTATAAAAACGTTTGTAAAGTGAACACTTACTATGACTGGCGAGACTTCTGGCTTGACGGACAAGAGAAGAGGAGGGTGGTGGGTGGGGAGGAGGTTATGTGCGGAAGGAGACCCTCCCCCATCCAGGTCGGGGAGATCTCGTTCCGGAGATTCAAACTTTTCTATAATTTCTTTCTTTATTTCAATGGTTATCTTCCTCTGCACCCTCTTCTCACCATCACTCTTCACTTTCTTACTTTCACCACACTCTTCACTTTCTTAGGGCCCATTATGAAGAAAATCACAAGTTTTAGCGCAAAAAATGCTAAGCGAATTGACGAACGTCTTGTACCAATGAATGAGATTAGAACAAAGAGCGATGCGTGGGTGACGCCGTGCGTGGGCGGCTGGAGGATGGCTGGTTCCATGGCAACTCAAACGCTCTCACGTGTTGCTGGGTCGATTTCGCGCATTTTTCAAATGTTTGTGTCTAAAAATTAGTTGTGAAACAAAGTGAATTGTTATTTTCCAGAAATTTCCAGCATTTTTCAAATGTTCATGTCTCAAAATTAGTTCATGACCCAAACAGAATTTTTATTTTCCGCATTTTTTTTTGTTCGTATCTCAAAGTTAGTTCGTAGTTCAAGGGTGAAATTTTACCTATAATTTTGGTCGGGGATCGATTTGTACGTGGGTCAATGCGTTCGTGAGTCAAGGGTCTACTGTATGTAGAAATGGTACTGATTACCCTATTGTAGGCTACGCTAGTATAATATTCTAAGGTAAATTAACATGGGCCGACTTACGTCCAAATCGATGGAAGATGGAGACAGAGACAGAATTTTGGTCTTGAACATCAGCACAAAGAAGAGCGAGATCATGGTTGTGAGTAAGGATGATGATTGGGTGCACATGGAGGATATGACAATCAGAGGACAGGAACTCAAGCAAGTTGAGAAGTTGTTTACTTGGGAAGTGTGGTAACAGCAGATGGGAGGCAAATTGAAGATATACAAAGAAGAAAACTAGGAGCAGCAAGAGCTTTTGAGGTTCTGAGAAAAAACGTTTGGTCAAAGCATGAAATCAGCTTTAGAACTAAGATGAGAATATTCAGTGCAGTAGTACTACCAGTCCTGATGTATGGCTTGTCCACCATGGGCACTGACCAGAAACAGAGAGAAAAGGTTGGATGCTTTTGTTTTGAGATGAAGCTGCTGAGAAGGATACTTGGCATTAAATGGGATGATTATGTTAGAAATGAAGACATCAGGGGGTGAGATTGAGGCAAAGGCCAGTCAGTACCAGTTGAAGAGGGGAAGGCTGAAATGGTTTGGACATGTTGAGAGGATGGATGGGAATAGAGACCCCAGGAGAGCACTGAGAGCAGTACAAATAGGAAGAAGACCGCTGGGTAGACCAAGAACGAGGTGGATAGACATAATTGTCGGGGATCTTGAGGATGAAATCCAAAACTTAGAGGAAGCAAGGGAAATGGCTCGGGATAGAGACAGATGGAGAGGAACTGTATCATCCTTATGCCAGTGGCGGGAAGATAAAGTAAAGTAAGTGTAGTATCACTTGGTTCTTCCTTTTTGCTTCTCCTGCTAGGTATTAAAAGCTCTTTAAAAATAACTATCCAGGAAGATTGCTTCTGCCTGCTTTTGGACAATGTTCCTGAATGACTCAGGCAAACGATCATCGAACTGTGCAAGCATACGACCTGTGTAAGCCTTTTCGGGGTGTCTCTTTTCTACGAATGATTGCACCTTATGAAAAGCAGCTAGAGCATCCTTAATTTCTGCCGTTGTCATAGAGTTGTCGTCCTCCTCCTCGCCGCTACTAGAGAACTCCTCTTGAACGTTATGTTGCTATGGCCTCCAACTCCTTCGGGTCATCTGTCGTAAGCTTCCTCTTGGTGCTCCTCGAGAAGGTCATTGATGTCGTCCTCGTCAACAACCAGCCCCATGGACTTGCCGAGTGCAACGATCTCGTCAAGATCTGGTTGCAAAACAGAGTCAGGATCCATCAAACTGTTCCTGAATCTGCAGCAGCAGTCTCTGGCGGATACGGCATCAGGCCAGAGTTTCCTCCATGAGGAATTCAAGGTTCGCCTTGAAACCTCCTGCCAAGCTTGGTCGATGAGTCGGATGCATATCACGATATCGAAATGCTCCTTCCAAAATTCACGCAAGGTGAGGTTTGTGGTATCGATGATGTCAAAACATCCCTTGAAAAGATGTTTCGTATACAGCTTCTTGAAGTTCAATATCACTTGCTGGTCCATGGGCTGGAAGAGAGGGGTGGTGTTAGGCAGAAGATAAAGAACCTTGATGAAGGAATACTCTGCTAGGATATCTAACTCGAGGCCAGGAGGGTGAGCAGGGGCATTGTCCAACAGCAGACATTTCAGAGGGAGGCACTTCTCTTCAAAGAATTTCTTCACTGTCGGGCCAACAGATTTACCCACTCGGTGAACAAAAAGCCTTGTTGCATTAGCCTCCACATCACTGGAAGCTTCTCCTTAAGCACTTTGTGGGCCTTGAAGGCTCGAGGAGTCTGAATGAAAGACAAGTAGGGGCTTCACCTTACAATCCCCACTGGCGTTCGAACAAAGTGCGAGCGTAAGCCTGTCTTTCATAGGCCTATGCCCCGGGTAGCTTCTTCTCTTCCTGCGTGATGTACGTCCTACGAGGCATTTTCTTCCAAAAAAGGCCAGTCTCATCCCAGTTGAAGACTTGACTGAAAAAGAACTGTAGCCTTCCTTGGTCGTCATCTCGTCGAACGTCTTAATAAAGGCTTTGGGCCACTTTCGTGTCCGAGCTGGCTGCCTTCCCCAACACCAATGCCGCATCACCAAATGGAGTGCCAGTTCCGTTTACAAGAATTTCTCGAACCAACCCATGACGAAGCCTTGAACTCTGGGGTTGGTGTTGATGTCCCTTCTCCTCCGTCGTTCTTCGGCCTGGGCAATCAAATCGCTGAAAATAGTGCTGCCCTTGGAGATTGCCGTGTCTGTTATTGTATCGCCAGCGATTTCTTTGTCTTTTATCCAGACAAGAAGAAGCCTTTCCATTTCATTGTGCACGTGGGTCCTCATGTTGGACAAAATAGTCCGCTTTGAAGGTGTAGCTGCTTTGATGGCATCCTTCTGCTTAAGGATGGTGCCTATCGTCGACGGATTTCGGCCATATTCCGTAGCGATCACACTCAATCGCATACCAGCTTCATATTTTTAATGATCTCCATCTTCGTGTCCAAAGAGAGCTTTCTCTTCTTTCTGTGAATTTCAACTTTCTTGGGACCCATGACTACGTATATACTGTACGTAGTTTAGGTTGATGTAGTACGTATACATGTAGTGAAGTTCTCACACAACACGATAAAGTATACTACAACAAAAACACTAACAAATTTACGTTAATAAACGAAATCGTTAGAACGAATGAATGCCGCGTGCGTACAATACCGATGATGCCGTGAAGTGACCGAAGAAGCACGCCGCTCTACGTAGATGCATCATGGGAGGGATGCTGACCAATAGGAGAGAAGGATCTCATGGCAGTGACTAGCATCAGGAACCAATGGGGGATGTGTACCAGACCCCCTCCCGTGAATAGTTAGAACCCGCAAATGTTTGGAACCCCTATGAAAATGCTAAAAACAGCCTATTTTGTTAGTGTAAAACTCATGAAAAACCCACTCAAAATGTTTATACCTGGTTTTTTAATATTTTTATCACAGAAAGTGCATTTTATGATGAAATTGATTAAAAAACCCAGGAATTTGCGGATATTTCTCATAGAAAAATGCCACGAATGTGCAAATTTTCTGTGAATAATGCGGGGAACATTCCCGAGAGAAAATCTGCGAATGTGTGAGTCCGCCAATCTGGAGAACGCAAATACTGGGGGTCCACTGTAATTGTATTTACATTATTCCTTATGGGAATCATAGTTTCGGTTTTCGTACGTTTCAGACTTTGTGGGAGGTTCCGGAATGGATTATGTACGAAGACCAAGGTACCTCTCATTATTATAGTACTTTGCTTTAAAATTTATGATGATTATGGTATTGAGAGCAAACACTGAGGATGAGTGAAATCTGTGACAGACCAGAGTTTTTAATGGGGAAGATAGATGACATATGTGCTATTGTCACCTCTTTAGGAATAAGACATAGGAAAGAGCTGAGGCAGTGATGTGTGGACTGGAGATAGAGTCCTCCTGTCCAGTCCTTTATATATTATTTCACTGTGCCAACGTGCTCTATTCTGGCCAAGACCAACTACTTTATAAGAGAATTCTTTAAGATTGGTTGGTCTGTCTCATGGAGCCCTGTGGGATCATGAAAGTGTAGCTCCTTGAGGACACACACTGGCTTGCTATGAAAAATTTTCAATTTTGTCTTGTGTACTAACTCAGATCTCTAATTACTATTACAGTGGAATACAGTTTTTACGTAATCTGCTCCAGAACATCCCACGAAGTCTGAAACGTATGAAATCCGAAACCATATTTCCCATAAGGAATAATGTAAATCCAATTAATGCATTCCAGATACCCAAAAATAAAGAAAAAAATACATTTATAGAGAATAAACAGTTTTACATACAGAAAACAATGAAAAAAAACCATAAATGACTAATGAAATGGATGAATAAACATTTAACATCATTCCTACCTTTATGGAAGACTATTAGTGTATGGAAGACAGAGAGGAGGGTAGAGGGAGGAGAGGTTATTGTTTGGAAGGTAATTCCCCTCCAAAAGGACTCAGGTATCAAGGACTTATCTGGGTTGATTTTCCTCTTCGCTTTCTACTGGCACTACCTTGGGGTACTTCTCTTTGATTTTTTAACTGAACCTCTCTAGCACACAAAAAACTGTCAGGCGATATTTGTTTCTGGGATCTCTTTAAAATTTTACTAAAGTGGAACACAGCATTGTCATTAAAAAATGTTGGAAAAACACAGATTACTACATCTTTATTGGGATGATGATTCTCCACAAAATCTAATTACATCACTCCTCTTTGCAAACATGTCCTTAATCACTGAAGTAGACACATTATGTATGCCCGTTCGCTTT
The DNA here is from genome assembly GCF_015104395.2 of Macrobrachium nipponense. Lineage (NCBI taxonomy): Eukaryota > Metazoa > Arthropoda > Malacostraca > Decapoda > Palaemonidae > Macrobrachium > Macrobrachium nipponense. The sequence continues at coordinate 34,632,420 of NC_061094.1, forward strand.
CTGGATTTTTCAAACCAGTGTGTGCTGGTCTTACATTCACTAATTACAGTACCTGTAGGCATTTTCTTACTGTGATTAGCATGCAACACTATCCAACACAGTGCTACTAGTTCTTTCTTAAATTCTATAGTGTTTGTCGCCATTTTTACAAAAGGGCTGGCACTTGGAACTTTCTTTGGCCCCATGATGGCTTGATTTAGCAGGTGCACTTGAATAAAAAAAGAACAAAAAACAACGAACACAAAAGCAGAGTGGGTCATGAGAGAACACAAGATGCTTTGTTTTGGGTCTTGATACGGGGCTAGTCTTGAGGTGGGCCTTAGAAGAAGGTATCCAGGTGTACGAAATCCGAGGATATGTACGAAACCCTAGTCAAAATTATACTTGTTTTCATGTGTTTACTTTTTGAATTTCATAATATTGCATCTATCTTACTCATTAACATGGTTTTTTTCGTAGGTCCGCAGTGCCTGGTTTTCATTTGTGAAGGATATTTTGAGTTTGACAGTGAACTAATCCAAAGATTGTAGGGGAGACTTAAGTAAAGCCATCCTTGCAGCTGTAGATGATCCATGATGGCACAGTTCTGTCTCATATATGGGTGTAGCATTCCTCCACTACAACCTTTGGCGTGGCATACCCTGTAAGTATATACAGTATAAATGTTGGTTCTGGCATAAAGTTTTTGCTGCAATATGGACAGATTGCTCTGATTTATGTTTTTTGTAAAAAACAAAAAACACATGTAATGTTATAAAACCTTTCTTTTTTCTGTCATAATGAAAACTTTTATCAATAAATGTTACATTTTATTAATAAATGTTAATGGTGGTTAATTAATAAATTACAGAAAAGTGAATCTGTTTCAGTGTTGAATAACATAAAAAAAATCTTTAATATTTTCCAAATTTATCTGATATTTAATTTTTCTGCAGGATATGGACAGATGCAACAACAGCAGGTCTGTAATTGGCCGTATATATTCTGTTTTGCGTGATGGAGGAAGAGGTTGTGGCACAGAATTATACCCTCAGCTGTTACCAGGTGATCACAGTCTTATTCCTGAGAAAGCAAACAGAGGATAAAAACACCTTCTATGTAGAATTCTTTCGAGCATTCTCAAGGGGTTAGTAGACAAATTTTATTAATATTGTTTTGTGTAATCTGGAAATGCTTTTTTATTTTTACAGTATGTTTTTATTTGCAAACCATAGTTTTATGTATGACCTTGTTACTATGTGACTTTATCTTATGCCAGAATATTTTATATTACCAGTATAATTTTGTTTTCATCACATCTGAATTGATTGCTATAATTACACTATTCCTATTGAATGAACGGCAGTTTACAATATGTATGTATTTCCTCATTGGCCCATATAATGACATTTCCCATGGTAATTGTGGTAAGTTAATGAGGTAGTGGCTGGATTTTTCCTAACCACCCAAGGCATTGTGTAAAAGGATGGCTTACACTAATGAATATTGAAATTAATTTATAATGTCCAATGTTTAGATATTTCATTCAGACTAGGTAAACGGTACATATCAGTTAATTTTTGTACATGAACTTTCCTGTCAGATATATACTTAGCTTACGTCTCTGACGTCACGACAGAATTCAAACTCGCAGCAAACGCGACAGGTAGGTCAGGTGATCTACCTTACCCGCCGCTGGGGTGGCGGGTGTAAGAACCAATGCCCCTTTCTTGTCAGGTTTTTTCTGTCGCTGGTGTCGATTACACCTGTTGTCGGTACCTCTCGACAGTTGGATGCTCTTCTGGCTATGCAGACTAATAGACAGTACCTATGAAGTCTTCAGCCTAAACAGGTAAGAACAAGGTTTTTATACCCTACAACAGGTGTTGTTTGTCCCTTTTCTTTGTTAATTTCTGTCTCTTACCCTCCACCAAGGTGTCAATCAGCTAAGTATATATCTGACAGGAAAGTTCATACAAAAATGATATTAGTATTTTTCAAAAAATGAATAGTATACAAATATAAAATTTAAATAAAGTTTTGTACATACTTACCTGGCAGATATATACGATTGATGGCCCGCCCAGCCTCCCCTCAGGAGACAGGTGGAAGAGAAAAATCTGACAAGAAAGGGGCATTGGTTCTTACACCTGCCACCAGCGGCGGGTAAGGTAGATCACCTGACCTACCTGTCGTGTTTGCCGCGAGTTTTGAATTCTGTCGTGACGTCAGAGACGTAAGCTAAGTATATATCTGCCAGGTAAGTATGTACAAAACTTTATTGTAAAATAACAATATCATTTTGAGCTGAGCACTGAAAACGTTTATATATAGAATTCTCTAGTAAGAAAGTAGATAGATTAATTGAAAGTTATTCTTAGCTAGGAAAGCTTTCAAAACCCCACACGGGAAAAATAAACATGAATTAACTAAGTATTGCTTAAATAATATCATTAAGTTTTACCTCATTGTGAAAAATATTTTCTACTTGCAGAAAAAAACCACAAGGAAAAATAACATTGAATTAACTAGTATTGCTTAAATCATATCATTAAGTTTACCTCATTGTGAAAAATATTCTACTTGCAGATTGTGTAAACATAGAGGAACTGCAAGTGCGAGAGATCTTTGTGCTGGCATTAAGGCTTTATTTGAGTGCCTTTTGTTTGTTAGCAGTAATAATACAGACGTTAACTTATGGGAAACACTGATTAGATATCAGGTAAGTTGAGAGGATCTGGTGAATTGATGTTTTTATGTTTTTCTATATATGTTAAGTATTTTTAGAGTTAGTATTTAAATAAAGTGTAATTTGTGTTCTGTACAATTGGCCTTGAATATACTATTGGTTTTTAAACCATTGCAACTAATTGTAAAATTAAGGGGGCGGGGACCGGGCTAATGCCATTTTTTAAGGACAGGACTTTGACATTCATACCACTTAATAAGGTGACTTGGGACATCTCCAAACCGCATATGATTTCACCTCTGACCTTCGGTTTTGTGACGCCTGGGCGATTTATCCCGAAAATAACCATTTTTCAAATTCTGTCTCCTCCCTTGATATTTAATATTAAGACCTGGGATTACTACCATATATAGACCAAATGTAGACCTCCAATCAAATGAAGAGTTTTTTTTTTTTTGTCTAAGTCATTTTTTTGCTAGATATGAAATGTTTTCATTATGGTAAAAAAATAAACCCTGTAAATCAGGAAAAAAATTATCAAAGAAAGATGAAACAAAACTGGAAAAAAAGGCTCTATTTGATTGTTCTATAATGTCTTTCTAAGTTATATACCAAATTTCAATCCTATAGCTTTAAAACTAAGTGAGAGATAGAATTTGAAGGTCAATAAATATAGTTTTGAGATAAGGGTGTTTAAAGTTTTCCTTTGTACGTATTTTTATAAAGACAGTGTAATATGTTATGTGATGGGATGTCTTAATGATACACCCAATAAAATAGCATTATTTTATTGTGTACACTTGCTGAGGTAGGCACGAGTCAGTCCATGATGTAAACAACATGGGAATTACAAACAATGGTTTCGTACATCAAAACAAAAGTCATCATATTGAAACATCCCCCTTTTCATAATAAAAAGAAAATTACAGTACATTTTTGTTCTTAGGTGACACAATTGACTCATTTTGGGAAAACATGCTATCAAAATCTGAAACAAACTTCACTCTGTATAACATAATGCACAACTGAATATACCGCATCATGGAAAAACATTTATGCATGAACATTTTATCTGCAGTACTTCTGATTTAACTCAAATGTCTTCTTCAGTAGCGTATGGGCTTGACAATGTTTCGTTTTGGTCTTTCACTTGGGACAGAGGCTATGGGGTGCCTAATAGGTGATGATGGCATCATTGGTTGTATTGTAGGTAGATGATGTATAATATTCTTCTGTTTCATCAAAACCGACAGATTAGGATGTGCCTTGTTGTTATCTTGCACAGTTGCATCACTATCAGTGTCATCAGCTGGAAACTCTGAATGTAAATTGTTTTACAGCATTCCTTGAAAGTTCCTTCAAAAACTTTCGGTTTCTTCTTATTTGCACTACCATTTGGTGTTATTAAGGTATATGACCGGGGGTTCGGATTTTTAAAATTTATTGTAGCAGGAAAACAATTCTTGCCATCTTGCACAAGAACCTTCACGCCAGGTAACAACTCACTCAGCTCTGAACGTGTATGAAGATCATAATTGCTTTTAGAATTGTTACTGGTCTCCTGTAGCTTGAAGTGGTGATCCATGAGATCAGGGGTTGGCTCCACTTTAACAGGAAGGCTATTCGATATCTTCCTCCTGAATAGGAGTTCTGCAGGACTCTTCATTCCATTAGAAGAGGGCATGCTCTGTATGCTAGTAGGGCTTTGTGGGTATTAGAGCCAGACCTTTTGGCTTTTCTCCATATATTTTCACTACACCTACCATCCTCTCAATAAATCCTTTGATTGAGCATACCTTGGGCTACTGGTGATATGGACAATATCCCATTCTTCAACAAATCTCTTGAATTCAGCAGATGAATAGTTGGGGTCCATTGTTGGAGTACAGGTATCTGGCTTGGGCCATGGATACTGAAAAGTTCTTCCAGAAAATTTATGATGGCTCTCGACGTGGTATCTCAGCCTAGCTGCTAAATAAAAGGCATTTTATTGAAATTGTCAGCTACAATTATAAAATTCTGGTTATCCCATTCAAAAAGATCTGTGGAAATAAATTGCCATGGAAGATGGGGGCTGAATGTTTCAGCATAGGCTCATTTGGGTATTTTCTGGCATTTATCAGGCATTCCCGGTAATCACCTATGTGTTCAGCAAAATATCCTTAAACATGCCATTCCAATACAGGCATTCCTTGCTCTGACCTGGCTTTTAGAGATTCCTAAATGACCTTCGTGTATTCTCTTTAAATATTCAGTCTTCATTGATGAGGGACTAATAGATGTTCTCCAAAGAATTTAACCATCTTCAACAGAAGAAATCCTTCACCGAAAAATATTTGCGAATCGCCTTTGCCGACTATTGGCTGAACCAGGCCAGCCGCTTGTCACTTGCCCTCGGAGTATGGAGAGCTCATAGTCTGGTCTGTACCTTGTTTGACTTTTTCTAGCTGCCTTTGCGAGATCTGTATGAGATGAATGGTTTGTTCCAGCTGGACTTTTGATAAATAATCTGCAAAAACTAAGTCTTTCCTGGTTTGTACTTAATGGTGACATCATATGACTGAATGCGGAGTAACATGTGTTGGAGCCTTGGGGGGAGCCTGGCTGAGTTGAATGCTTTCCAGCGGTTTGTGATCTCTAATCACAGTAACAGCTTTACCACATACAACACAATGAAAATGTTCAAGTGCAAAACAACACTAGGCATCTCCCTCTCAATATTAGCATAACGTGATTCCGCTGGTGTGAGGGACTTTGAGGCAAAAGCAACTGGCCTCTCATCTTGCATCAGAGCAGCTCCCAGCCCATGCTGTGAGGCATCTACTTCAAGAGTAACAGGACTTGTATGAAAATAACGTAGCTCATAACTGAATGAATTGCTTCCTTGAGTTCATCAAATGATCTCTGATGGTCAATGGTCCACTCATATGGGACTTCCTTCTTGAGTAACTGCCTTAAAACCTTAGTTTTCTCTGCCATCAGGGGTACAAAGAGCTTAAGTACTGTACAAGTCCTAAGAAACTTTGTAGTTCCCTTAGCTTGATGGAGGGGGTCGTCGATTGATTTCATCGCACTTTGCAGGGTCTGGTTGCTTGCCATCCTTAGACCATACAAGACCGTAAAAATTAATGGTTTGTTGTCGCACATGGCATTTCTCAGACCAAAAAAAACAAGGCTTTTCTTCCTGGCCACTTTCAGTAGCTTATGAAGATTATAGTCATGTTGTCCTGTATGTCTCTTCCATAAAACCACAATGTCATCAGCTACCAATTACTCCCTCACCTACTTTTCCAAGAACCTTATCCATCTGACACTGGAAAACTATCTTGTGAAACACTAAGGTCAAAAAGGCAGACGGAGGAAACGATACTTCCCAGCTGGACTCTGGAAAGTGCAAAGTCTACTGCTCTCTTCATCAGCTTGATTGACCAATAGCCATTTTTGGCATCCAACTTTGAATAAATGGGCTACTTCCTGGACATCTTGGTTGTGCTATCTCATCTAAGGTGGGTATTTTATGATAGGTCCTCTTTAGTACAACATTCAGGTGCTTGGGATCAAGACATACCCGCAATTTCACCAGAAGTCTTCCTCAACAAAGGCTAATGCATGTATCCACTCAGACGTCTCATCCTCTGGGCACTTCTTCACAACACCCATATTTTCCAACTCTTCTAATTTTGCAATTATCTCATCTCTTAACTGAATTGGCACTTTTCTGGCTGAACAACTACAGGGCAGGAATGGGGTGGTTTAACTCAATATGGTATTCACCTTTCATCTCACCAATATCTCCAAAGCATTTAGGGTACAAATTGCACATTGCTTTTACATCAGGTATAGGAGTAGGCCCCGAGTTTTCATGTTCCTCTTTGACACACTATATATTCTTGCCTTTCCTTTGTAGCAATAATTCCTAGTCTCTCACAGGCTTCACATGACAGAATTGCTGGTCCATTGTTGGTATCACAGGCTTAAAAAAGTAAATTGACAACTGGGGACTTACCCAGACTTGTTGGTATTTCTATAGTTCCATATGTATGAATGTTTGTATCATTCACGGCTGTAAGTTTAACCAAAGTTGGCTTCAGTAACCCTGTAAAATTTCCATTAGCGTTATAGAAAATGGTGCAAAAATTATGACAAGGTGACTAAACAAATTCTGAGATTTTCAGCAGAGTTACCGCGTGCGGAGTGAAGGAAATTTTTTTTTTTCAAAAATTCACCATAAATCGAAATATTGTGCTAGAGACTTCCGATTTGTTGCAAAATGAAGGTAAATGATTGAATATTACTAGAATGTAAGAGTTTTAGCTTACAATTGCATTTTTTGACCATTTCGGTCAAGTCAAAATTTACTGCAGGTTTACATTTTTGGGACTTTGTTCGTGATTTATATGAAATATTTCAAAACTGATAAAAGTTACAACCATGAGTTATTTTTTTTGTATTGTACATGAAATTGTGCACATTGCATGTATAACACTTTATGTAAGGCCTAATAGAAAACGGTGCGAAAATTACGACAAGGTGACTAAAGAAAATTATGAGATTTTCAGCAGAGTTACCGTGCGCGGAGGGAAGGAAAATATTTTTTTTTCAAAAATTCACCATAAATCGAAATATTGTGCTAGAGACTTCCCGTTTGTTGCAAAATGAAGGTAAATGATTGAATGTTACTATAATGTAAGGGTCTCTATAAGGTTTCAGCAGAGTCACTCGCAAAAGTTCTACAAAACACGAATGTGTCAAGAAATCATCTCCAACTATGCGTCGCTGATCCTTGTAGTGCGAGAAGAAAGAAATTCGCACATGCGCGGACTGCGTAACGCTTGTACAAAACAACAGCGTGATCCGTGAATCCCAGCATCCCTCAAGGCGCATGATTTAAAATCTTTCGCAAGCTAGGCCTATAAATATTTTTCCGCAAATATTTAAAGAAACTTTTTGTAGTCGACGTACCGTATGTCCAACTTGGCACCCAACAGACAATTTGTCCGATACGTAATACAAAACCATCGGTCCTTTAACAATAGGAAGTAGCTAGCGGCAGCTGGAACGGTCGTAAGCTTCGAACAAGGGGGTGTGGAGAACGGTAGTTAACTGCTTGTCCGATCGTCGCGCGCCGCGCGACTGGGAGGTAAACAAATCACTTTTGCTTTCGGCCGTGTGTGGGAAGGACGTGTTCGCCATCGCTCTGCCCGCTTGTCGTTTGCTTCAATTCTTGAGTATTTGGTTTTCTTTTCTGTGTATCAGGAGTGATAGTAAGTACTTTTTTCTCTATTTCAATTGAATTACAATGAGTGAATCAGAGGAAATTGAAATTTCACCGCGCCCTCCAGTCGCCCGTTAGAGTCTGTGTCCGGGCTGGAGGGACGTAAATGTGGGGGGTTCAGGTCCTTTGTGGAGGTGGACCCCCACGAGGTTTTGTTCTCGTTGTCGAGGGCGAGAGTGCTCTCGTAACGAGCCATGTATGGTTTGTATGGATTGGTCCGAGGCGCAGTGGGCTGTACGAGGGCAGGAAGAGACTTAGGCCGGCCAAGAAGTCATCGGAAAGTCCAGTGACTCCTTTGGTGACGGACACTTCGTCCTCTTTCCTGCCTCCCGGCCAGCCCGCCCCCACGGTTTGCGCCTTCCCCTGCGGGGGGGGTAGCGGAGTCCTTTTCCTCTCTCGATCCGTCGAGTGTGGAGGAGGGCGCCCGCTACCCGGACGTACAGTTGTATTCGGGGTCTTCTGTCCGCTCTGGGGGGGGAATTTCGCCCCCCACCCAGGCGCGGGGGGAAGCCCCTCCTATTAACCCGACTCTTGCTTCCGCAGGTGTGTCAGCAGCGAAGGACGACTTGGGACAGGTGTGGGAGTCGCTGGGACTGCAGGGAGTGCCCAGCATCCAAGGGTTGATACAGCGGTTGGCGGGGTCGGCCGTGGTCACTCATGGTGCGGTGACCACCACGACGACCACATTAACTACCCCTGCGTATGAGATGCCACCACATCTTGTATATACGCCTCACATAATGTCGGTGACACCCACGGTGGCAGTACAAAAACCAATTGCCGCCGTTCCAAAGAGGACGATGCCACCACCACCTGGATTTTTTCCTTTGCCGACCCCGGACTTCCGCTGCCCCAAGAGTACCCCCCTGGACCTGCCGCCAGTGCCACGGATGTCGGTGACTGTCGACAGGACGCCTGGCTCTCCCTTAGTACCTGCCGTGCCTGCCGTACCTGTGGCCGCGCTCCAGCGACTCTTTCCTTTTTCAGGTGCACATTCAATTTCAGATGTTCCTGCTGTTCCTGCTGTTCCCGGACCTGTTCCTGCCGTTCCCGCTGCTGGTGTTGCTGTAACAGTCTCAGGTCCTTCCGGACAGGTGCAGTCGGGCCCTGTTGCTTCGGCAACTGCCCCGGCTCCCTCCTGGATGGAAGACCTGACGTCTGTCCTGCGGAGCCTGGCGAAGAAGAGAGGAAGAGGAAGAAGGTGTCGTCATCGTCTTCATCGTCTTCTTCGTCGTCTGCTGCCTCTCCTTCCCCTTCGACTTCTAAGGCCAAACAGCCGAAGAAGAAGAAGGTTGCCTCCTCCCCCCCTAAGAAGACTCCTTCGGGATCTTCGAAGGGCCCGGCTCGCTCAGGCTGAGGCTGGGGAGCTCTTCTGCTGGTCCTACTGTTCCTTCGGTGCGGGGGCCCGTCGCTTCTTCTGCAAAGAAGAAGTCGACGGGGACCAGAGGTGCATCAGCTTCGGCTGGTGCGTCCTCACCTGGTGCTAGTGGTTCTGCCGCTAAGCCAGGTTCCGTCTCGGCTGCTTTCTCGTTCGCGAGAAGCACCGAGTGGACGCTCTTCTAAAGAGGACCGTCCAGCCAAAGTTTCGACGACCGAGCTCGCTCGCCGTCAAGACAGCGGCACGGAGCAGAAGACTGGCGAGAGTCGTGCACACGACTCTCGCCAGGCCACTGGACGCTCTCGCAGCGACCAGCCGGCTGCTCGGGCTGACGTGACGGTCACTGACCGGCCACGGGTTGAGGCGAGGAAGGAGTCCCACGGCCGCCGGTACCAGCCACGGCTAGTACCAGCGGTTTGACGCGCCGAGAGGACGCTGGCCGGTCTCGACGCGAAAGGGGAGCCTAGCAGGTCACCCGTCCGCCGCTCCCTCGATGGGACCGGGCGGAGACGGTGACCAGCGGCAGCTCGCCTGACGCTAGAGAGCGGTCTCGACGTTCTCAGCCGAGCCAATCGCCCAGGCGAGCGGCGACGCTAGGCCTGCTGCTAGACCGTCACCGCCGCGGGTTGACGATCGGCAGCAGCCCTCTGCGACGCTGGTCCTGCCAGCGAGCCGCGGGGGGAGCGTCAGGTCTGCCTCTCCTATACCTTCAACATCCTCGGCTATACCGGGAGGAGCGAGTACCAAGGAGCGATCACGAGAGGTGCGCGCTCGTGACAGCTATGACGCCGTACGGCTCAGGCACGGTCTTAGGGACCGACCAGGACCGTACGCGCAAGTAGTTGGAGGCGACCGTCAGGGGTCTGTCGCTGTTCCTCCTTCTGAAGGAGGAGTATCGAGGGATATGCTCTTGTTGGAGGGACTGGACGGTCCTACTCCACAGGACGCTGTGACGCCCGAGATACAGAGGAACTTCGCGGAAGTCATTAAGCTGATGCGTCTGCATAATGGCCTCGCGGAAGGATCGCCGCTACCACCATCAGAGCCCACGTCCGGCTCGAGTCATTTTGGGGTCCCAAGAGGGAGCCCAAAATGATGATGGGGTTGCCACGATCAGAGCTTGCGGACTCAGTCCTGGATCAGGTGGAGAATCTCGTCTCAGGACGGGAGGACTCGCTAAGATCCGGACGGTCCTCTAAGCTGCTTCCCATCCATCCTCTACAGCGGCAGAGGCGTTTCTACGTGCCATCAGAAGACCCGATACTGCCGAAACAGGTTAACCCGGAGTTAGCGAGGCTGACTCCAGGTGTGTCCCTGCAGCAGCTCCTGTCGGAGAACCTATGGTTCTCGCAGCAGGAGGCACTTGCCCTGGAATCTACCGTATGGCAGCATTCCAGGCAGTTTTCCTGGTTGGATTGTGGTCCCTCACAATATCCAAAGGTGGCGGCCGGGCTCGGGAGTTCTGCTCTCGAAGACGACGCTTCCTTCAGGAGACTGTGCCAGTCTGGAGGAAGAGCAATCTCTTACCTCGCCCATCAGACTGCTAACCTGTGGGCCAACTGGTTCTTCGGCGTAGGGACGCAGTCCTGACCCGAGTGACCAAGGGGGCTGGGCGTGAGGCGGCACTCGGGCTAAGAAATGGACCTCTTAGGAGTTCCCCAGCTCTCTTTCCTGGAGAGATGGTGGACGCTGCGGTGGAACGGCGGCGCACTGACGAGAGTGACCGCTTAGTCCACCAGGCAGTCTCGAAGGTTTCTGGGCAACCTCGGGTAACTGCGGCCAAACCAAGAGCTTGGCTAGCGCTTCCACGCGGCGAAGACGGTTGCACCGTCCAAACCCCGTGTGAAGACTCCAGTTGTTTCGACTTCTGCGAGAGGAGGCCGCAATCAGCCCTCCTCCCAGCCCTCCTTTCCCGAGGAGGTGCTGGAAAGAAGTCGAAACGAGGAGGGAACGCTAGGGACGGCGTTCCCCCTCACCTGCTGCCGGAAGTGGGGTGTGCCTGGCGAGCCATTGGGCGACTTGGCAGCGCTACGGCGCCGGAGGAACTGGATAGTAGACGTCCTTCGGGAGGGATATCTACTACCCTTCGAGTCTCGGCCCCCCCTCATCTCCAAAAACCCCGGCTCCATCTACAGACCTATGTCCGGGGATCAGCAAAGGACAACGCTCTTCGACAGGAGATCAAGACCATGCTGGCGAAACGAGCTGCTTTTGGTAGAAATCGTGGAGGACCAGTCACCAGGCTTTACAGCCGCCTCTTCCTAGTGGAGAAGGCATCGGGGGGCTGGCGCCCGCGGTGATAGACCTCTCTCTGAAACCGCTTCGTTCGCACGACGCGGTTCACGATGGAGTCGGCACGCTCAGTGCTCGACTCGATCAGGGGGAACGATTTCATGCTTTCGGTGGACCTGAAGGACGCGTATTTTCAAATACCCATCCATCAGTCCTCCAGAAAGTACTCCGCTTCATCTTCGACGGGACGGTGTACCAATTCAGGGCACTTTGTTTCGGTCTCTCAAAACCGCCCCACAGGTGTTCACGCGACGTGTTCACTCTGGTGTCGGCTTGGGCCCATTCGAACGGGATACGTCTTCTGAGGTATCTCGACGATTGGCTAGTCCTGGCGAGCTCCCGCTCGCAGTTGCTACAGGACAGAGATCGACTCCTCAAGTTTTTGTCGCGATCTGGGGATCGTGATAAACTACGAGAAGTCCGATCTCGAACCCAAGCAGAAGATGAAGTACCTGGGTATGCTGATAGATACGGTAGCAGGGCAAGTCTTTCCCGCAGACTTGCGTATCAGCAAATTCAGGGAGGCAGCCGGCCGGTTCCTGTCGCGGCAGGAAACAGGCAGCACAGCAATGGCAAGTCGTGATCGGCCATCTGTCGTCACTCGAGAAGTTAGTCCCTCACGGGCGTCTTCACCTGCGGTCTCTCCAGTGGAGGCTAAGGGAGAGTTGGTCTCAGGCCAAGGATCCTCCTTACTTTCCCGTGGCTATCACGGACAAGGTGAGGCAGGACCTAGCCTGGTGGCTCGACGACAAGAACCTCTTAAGAGGAGTGCCCATACGCACTCCCCCCCCGGAGATGCTTCTGTTCTCAGACGCATCGACCGAGGGATGGGGCGCACACCTGGAGGAGTTGCTGACTGCAGGTGTGTGGGACCATCACGAAAAGCACCTTCACATCAATGTCCTGGAACTCAAGGCGGCGTTCAACGCTCTCCAAGAGTTTCGGACCGCTTGGTGGGACACTCAGTGGTGTTGATGTGCGACAACACCACAGTAGTGGCATATGTCAACAAGCAGGGGGGGCTAGTGTCTCTTCCGCTCCATCAGTTGACGGTGCAGGTGCACGAGTGGGCCACGGCTCACTCGATAGAGCTGTCAGCACGCTACATTCCAGGCAAGAGGAATGTAGTAGCGGACAAGCTCAGTCGTCGGGATCAGGTGATAGGGACCCGAATGGTCTCTACACCAAGATGTGGCGGAAAGGCTCTTCAACCTGTGGGGGCGACCGGTCGTTAGACCTGTTCGCCACCCGGCACAACAGGAAGATCCAGGTGTTCTTCTCGGCCGTGCCGGACCCATGGGCAGCTGCAGAGGACGCTCTCCAACACCCCTGGGACAACCTCTTCGCTTACGCCTTTCCTCCCTTCTGTCTGATTCGGAAAGTGATCAGTCGAGCGCTGGTCACTCCCAATCTCAGAATGATCCTGGTGGCTCCCAAACGGCCTCAAGCCGTTTGGTATCCGGACCTGCTGGCTCTTCTTGCAGACGCACCGAGAGAGCTACCCAACTGGCACAACCTTCTAGCCCAGCCACACGTAGAACTGGTACCCGTGTCGGTTCACGAGCATCCAGTCCCTTCAACTTCACGGTCTGGCTGTTATCCACCATCTCTTGCGAACGAGAGGCTTTTCTCGTAGCGCAGCAACAGAGATGGGGGCTGGACACGTCAGACCAGTCCTCTGCAGCTGTATACCAGGGGAAGTGGGCCGTCCTTCTGTGGTTGGGGTGTGCGTAGACAGGGTTTGTCTCCTCTCAGAGCCACTCTTCAGCAGGTAGCGGATTTCCTAGTGTTTCTTCGCCGAGAGAAGCTCCTCTCAGTACCCACAGTTAAGGGATATAGAGCCGCTCTGGCTCTCGTCCTAAAAACTGAGGGGACTGGACATCACGAATTCGTTCGAGATATCCTTGCTAATGAGGAGCTTCGAAAGGTCTTGCCCACCCAGGGAACTCAGGCCCCCTGCGTGGGACGTGATCTCGTCCTTAGGAGTCTGACTCGAACACCGTTCGAGCCACTCCGAGAGTCGTCAGACAGGGATCTGACCCTCAAGACCCTCTTCTTGCTGGGCCCTGGCATCGGCGAAGAGAGTAGGGGAACTACATGGCCTTTCTTTTGATGTTAACAACATACCAGAGGCTGGGGATCTGTGACGCTCGATTTCGTCCCGAACTTCGTAGCTAAGACTCAGAATCCGTCGATCCCTGACGAACAGGTTCGAGTCTTTCACGATTCCCTCCCTGCTGGACTTTACAGATAACGATGCGGATGAGATGCTGCTTGTCCTGTGAGGGCGCTACGGCGCTATCTGAAGAGACTCGACATCTCAGGCCTGAGTGTCGACGCCTCTTCGTTAGCACTGGGGTCACCAAGAAAGAAGTCTCCAAGAACACGTTTCTTCTTTCTGGCTACGTGAGGTGATCAGGAGAGCGTACGAAGCTGATGGTAGCGACGACATCCGTACGCTCCGACCGCGAGCCCACGAAGTCAGAGGTATCGGACCCTCCTTAGCGTTCCGTAAGAACTTCTCCGTGGCGCAGGTCCTGAAGGCAGGTGTCTGGTCCAACCAGACCACCTTCACGTCCTTCTACCTTCGGGATATTGCCCACAAGTCCTTGGATACTTTTCCTTGGGGACTGTGGTGGCTGCTCAACACGTTGTGTAAGCTTACCCAGCACCCGAGCAGGCAGAACAGCATCGATTCCTGGTATGACTAGGGAGAATGCATGTGTGAATGAGAGAGTGACTGGCTTCTCTTCACCATCTTTTTCTACCTCTACCTGTGGGCAGAGGGATACGGTCGTTACTTGCTGGCGAAAGGAAGTCAGATGCAGGTAAGCTATTCAACAGAGCTCCATCCTATCTCTTTAACTAGAGATAGGAGTAAATATCCACCACTTCTCCAACAAGGGGAGAAGTGGATGCCAACATGAGACAAAACCCATTACTTTACATTGGCTCATGTAAAGGAAAAAGTTCTTACAATGCTGGTACGAAGAGATACGCTTGCCTCTCTCTTAGTACTCGGCCCAGAGGTCTGACCATTGATCCTGCGGTGCACACCCCGATCAATCGGACAGAGGCTTGGATCCCTCCCTCGCTCTTACGACCAGGGAGGCATTCCAGGGATGGACGAACACCAGTCTGTTCATCAAAAGACTCAGATTCCACCCACCAAGAAGTGAGTCCTTCCTATTGTTAAAGGACCGATGGTTTGTATTACGTATCGGAACAAATGACAATTTGTCGAAAATTGCATTTTTCCTAAACTATACAAACCTGAGGTCCTTTAACATAAAGTCCCTCCTCATGCCACCCCTCACTCTGCGTATTTTGCATGGGCCAAAAGCAAAAGTGATTTGTTTACCTCCCAGTCGCGCGGCGCGCGACGATCGGACAAGCAGTTAACTACGTTCTCCCCTTGTTCGAAGCTTACGGACCGTTCCAGCTGCCGCTAGCTACTTCCTATTGTTAAAGGACCTCAGGTTGTATAGTTAGGAAAAATGCAATTTTCGACAAATTGTCATTTTAGTCGATGTACAATACGTCCAGTCTGTGTTTAAGGGTTAATATGACACAATGCAAATTATTTTATTGTAGGCATCAACACAACTAAGAATAAATCTTCACAGGACAGCAGCAATAAGGGCAAGACTAGCTTACCATTAATTATCTTCAAGATAAAAAGCAGACTGAATAACAGCAGACCTGTAAACAGGTTAGGCTAGTCAATCTATGGTACTGTATATCAGTATCATTCAAGAACCATAAAAAAATATCAATCACGTAGGGTAGGCTAGTTAGGCTATGGCACCTATGGCAGTATCATTCAAAGACCATAAAAAGGGTATCATCACTCTCTTTAATTACTAAACATGGGCATAAATTATCACTCAATAAACACAGTAACTGTTGTTCATTAATTATGAAGGCTACGTAAAACTTCATCCTGGCCTGGCAGTTATCATCATCCTGGCTGGCAGTATCAGCAATGCTTGCACATCGGTAGTCCTCGTACATCAGCTTCTTGACAAACGCCTCGGGTAATCATCATGCATTAGCAACTCAAAATGGCGGTGTGTGGCGGCATCTTTGATGATTCGGCAGTTGCATAGGCTACTCTTAATGTCTGTGATCACTGCACAATATGTTGCAAACTTGAATGATCATACCTGGATCCAAGTTATATCCTCTTGATGACTGCAACCTCCTTCACATTTATATGTCGAAAGTATTGATCATCGGAAGGTCGCTACCCGCCAAAACAACTTGGAGATGATGCAGTCGGATTTAATCCATCAATTTTAGCCATTTATCTTCAAAATCTGGTGCCGACTCTTACTATGTACATTCTTGAAGCTTGCCTCCGCTGCCACCATGTTATATGGTGGGATGTCTTAATGATACACCCAATAAAATAGATTATTTTATTGTGTAACACTCTTGCTGAGGTACGCACGAGTCAGTCCGTGATGTAAATAACATGGGACTACAAACAATGGTTTCGTACATCAAACAAAAGTCATCATAATTTAATCATAAATGACGTATCCTTAAGCTCATATATTGTAGGACCTGGGGTGCACTGCATCAGGCAAGACGGGGCACTCCTTCCTGTGCAACTCTCTCTCCTTCACTAACTTGGCTTATTTCAGTGAATTTTCTTCTGTATGTTAGAGATATGTTTTCCTTGTATTTTCCTCTTTGGCATGATGAAATTCTTGCCGAAACAAAGATAAACAAACGTAAAAGCAAGAGAATGTCAGAGGTGAAACTCGAACATAAACTCTCTTTTTACTAAAACAATGTTAATAAATCATGATTATTATGAATTTCATATTCCTTTTTGGGTATTAATAAACCAAAACAATGTTATTTATCATAAATGAAGATCCTTTTGCTCAAAGATCGTTGCCTGGGACACAGTGTGATGTGTGCGTTCAGGCAAGACGGGGCGTTACTTACTATGCACCCCTCCCTCACTCTCTTTACTAACTACGCTAATATCGGTATATTATGATATTCTGTAATAATTATTAGAGCGATTTTACTTCGTCTTTATGTTAGCGAGATGTTTCCTTGTCTATTCCTCATTGGGATGATGAAATTCTTGCCAAAACAAAGGTAAACATACATAAAAGCAAGGCAAATGTCAGAAGTTTAAACTCAAACGTGTACACTACGTGAAGTTTGTGCTCGCACTGAATCATGGTTGGTAGCTGACTTCCCTTCTGTGTTCATGAAATCTCTACAGATGCCATTGCTCACATTTCTTTGTTTGACAATAATTATCAAAATTTACGATAACAGAGAAGTATTGGATTCTTGTACGGATCAATGCTTTTGGTCTTATTGAATTACGTTACTAATTACCTGTAACTACAAAAGTAAGAGGAATTTTGACGAAATATTTCTTATATGTATTCTCCATTGCCGTACGAAGCTCCATGAATTTTTCATGACTGCATTTTTCAAACCCTATACCCCCATAGATGAGTGTTCCGGCTGGCCCCCTAAATTATCAGATACTAAACTTCCAATATGTATGTTGGAGGAAAGCTAAGAACATGCTACCATAGAATAATCTGGTTAGATGTAAGAGTTCCCTTACAAGAAGAAAGAACATTCACAAATTCTTAAGAAAAAAATTAAAAAAAAAAAAACATAAGAAGATTGCAAGGTGAGGCCCAAAAAATTACTAGAACGGGGAAAACAGAGGAGGAGCAGATATGACTTTCTCTCAAAACTAACTTTATGACATTTCAGCAATGACCTATGTAACAGAGAAAAATAAACCAAACTGGATCAAGCAATCCTTTGGATGTATGTAGTAGGAATATTACAGAAGCAGTCAGGGACAAGAAAATATCACAAAATTGTCAAAGTTACAGCTATCATGAAAGAGACAAGAGAAAAAGAACTTGGGAAGGCTAGACAGATTCAAGATAGGACTCTATTTAGGGGAATAGAATAGTATCTAAAACCCTTCTTTTCATTTGAAAACAATAGGAAAAGAGTACAGTAGGGAGTTTAGAATAAAAATGGCAATTTTATTAGTAGCGATCAAGGAAAAATATTAATATTCGTGTGCTGGTGTCATTAGGTTTATGTATTCTGGAACAAACATAACTCTTAAGAGGATGAATTCCCGTAGAGTTAATGAATCTATTATTGAGAATTATTAATGGCTATTTGATCTTTCCTGTCAAAATAGTCTTGTAGTTAGGGAGACATGCTTGTATTTTTATTGTATATTCATTTGATATTAATCAGGTCCCATTAGAGAAAGGGTGGTGGTTTCCACTTCAGTGTTTGCAAGATTTATCCAGTATATTTTTTGGAAAGATTTAATTTGGACCATTCTTATCAAAATTTTAAATTTTTTTAATATGGTAATCTGGTTACATTCGTTGTTGGAATTGTTTACTTAAATATATCTTGTTAATCAATTTTGCAGTGTGAATTCCAAATAGTACATTTTTTGTATTCTTTTATGATCTTAGAAGGATTACAAATTTTCCATTATTTTATAATTAACTTTGGGCTTTATTCTTCTTTTTTATTTTCCTTTTCAGATGGTTGGTCTTATTCAGCTGTCATTACTGAAATACCACAGCTCAGTAGCTCAAATTTGTACAGGGAAGTTGCAGAAATACTTCGCACTTGGGCTTGGAAAGCCCATTCTGATGTTTCTATGAAACCTTTTGAATAATTTAACAGAACTGCTTTTGGAATTGAATATTTTCATACCAGAATGTCAGAGTGTTCTATATCAGTGCTCTGAACCACAAGTAACCAGAATTAAGGTTTTCTTTACTGTTCTGAGAACTCCATTATCAAAATACAGTTCCAGGAGGGAAGGTGTTAAATTTGCTGATGAGAAGATGAATATCGCTTTATCAGGAGATGTGGAACTCAAAAGACTGGCCAGGAAAAAGTGTTTTTAGAAGCAAACTAGCCAGCACTTGTCACCTTTAATCTGTTCCTGCCACAATTTTTACCAAACCACTGAAAACAGCCACGTCATATACAAAGTATTTTCCATCCTGTTGTCATCCTTCCCATCACCAACAGTCTATGCTGCATTGCTTGGTGGTGCCAGCACAGAAAAACTTGTAGAAGTTGAAGAAGTTCTTCAGACCATTGTCATCCCGAAAATGGAAGTGGATAATGGTGACCTAATGCAGTTCAAACAATGGACATTTTCATGAGTCTTTACTCATTAATGGAACCAGATAAACAAAGACAGATATTGAAGAAACTGCAAGGTAAGCTACTGTTCTTCATTTTTTTTTATGAAAATTAAAATTCTGTGTTGTGTTGTACCACAGGTAACTGAAATTTTTTGAGTTGTAAATATGTTGAGTCCGTGTGCTGTAACACTGTAATGGAATTTGTTGCTACCCAAGTGTATTGTACATAGCCTTTTATTGTTAAGGCATTGGATTGCGTAACCAACAGTGGACACTTTTTTAAAAATATGAGTGACAACTTCAGTCTGTAACATTTGAAAGCTGTAGAATTGTCATGTACAATGAAAAACATTTCTTTTAAGATGGTAATTGATAACATAAATGGCCCTGTACTGAAGCCTTTCCCCCACCCCCCCATCCCCTGCTAAACTCTCCCATCTTTTCTTTATACCCCTTGCCAAAAAGAAAGTGTGTAATATAATTTTTTAAATCTAGATTGATAAGCTTGTGAAAATTAAAGGTGAGCTAATATACTTTAAGGGGCACACCAGTCTTAATTTCAATGAATGTTGATATTTAAATAACACATCCTGAAGTGCTATTACGTAAAAAAAAATTTTTTTAGACGTGTTAACCTTAAGAACAGGGCAGAAAGAAACATATAAAGCACCACCCCAGACTGGGCAAACTTTGAGATTGGTCAGTTAAGAAAAATACACATCACTGGAAAGTATTGTGTATGCTGAGAATCTCTTAAGTGACAAGTGAATATTGAATTAAGCAAAACACTGTGTTTGTAAATGAAACTTCAGATGGTTTAATGTAAATTTGGTGTTTGTATAGTGTTATTTACTAGTATAAGTTTTATTTTTTCATGAAATATTATGTACTAATAGTATATGTTCTTATATCAAGCAGCAAAACATATCTGTTGGAGCATTGCGTCTACTAGTTGAAAACATGACAGATCGAAAGGAAAACAGATGCCATAGCTGCAGCTTGGCTTTTGTCATCAGAGTTGGGAACTTCACTTGTTAAAACTAGCCTGATGTTCTTTGCTGCCCAACGCATGCAAAAGAAGAAAACCCAACAGGCAGCTCAGCATGATGAACTTGTTGCACTTTTCAATTTTGTTTCTCAGAAAATGGAAATAAGAAAGGTATGTATTGGAAAGTCATATATATTAAAGATGGGTATAAGCTAATAAATATTCATGGGGAAGTGGAAGCTGCTTTTCATGTTTAGAATGTCTTCAAAGTAGTAATGCTTTCTAGTTCATTATTGTGTTTATCTTCAATCTCTTCATTGTGAGATACACCTTCATTATAAGTAAAGTATTATTGATGGTTCGGTAGGCTGTGGAAATCACTGGATATTGCAAAATATTTTGCAAGACACATTCATAATCATCGTCATCATTATCAGCTTTTTATGCTAGATTTTCCCTTTATTGATATCCTTTGCAATTTTGGCATGGACTCCCAGTATGTCTAGGTCTTCATCTATCCTTTTTGCCAGGTTTTCTTTGGCCTTCCTTCTGGTTTTCATTCTGCTGCTTCTATGTAACTACTGCTTTGACTAAGTATTCATCAGTTACCAATAATCTTCTCAGTCTTTGAGATCTCGGCTCGTTTTCAGTTTATGAATACTAAATTTCTTCAGTATGTAAGGAACTTACAATTGAACATTATTATTACCATAATGTTCTTACTCTCATGTAACTCAAACTGACAGCGCAACTGTCAGCTTAAGTTATGTGGTACAGCTGTGGCAGGCCATGTAAAAGTGAATTAACTTATTAGGAGGTTAAGTACTTCCAGAAATGGAAACTCACTACCCATCCTCCCTCCATTAGCAATCATTCTTGTTGTCTAGACATCTGATTATCTTGAACTTTCATCATCCATGATTTTTGTGACATATTAAGTTGAAGTATTTGTTTTTTGTTTCATTATAAATCCTTTACAATGGCCATTCATTCATTAGTGCTAAAACCGTCTCTCAGATTCATGAGATCAGGGCTTCCTCAGTTCCCATAGCCATAAAGGAGAGCTTCATGACCACAGGTATATGGAGTTGAGTCAGCCTTTGAGATATTAAATCTTTGTCATTCAAGAAATGTCTTCCATTGTGTCATGGTAAACTACATCGAAACTTAACAGTTAGTTGATCTCTGCTTGTGTACTATCATGTGAGTAAATTACAAACCATGTACTAAAAGGATTTGAAGACTGTCCAGTATACCTCATGAGGAATATCCCCATCAAGTGACCATTCCATGAAGAGGAGAGGAGTGGTTACCAAATATCATACCCTGAGAATGGATGGTGCCATTTTACATTGGTATGACTAAGACTAGACTCCAAGAGGATTGCTGTTCACCTACTTGAAGGGGTTGTATACCAGCGCTACTTGAGGGAATACGGCAGTGCTCCATATGCCAGCAGATTGTAAGGAGTGCAGAAGTCCTGGAAGGCAACAATGACCATTGCTGCCTCCAATATATAAGGAGGAGCTCACCATCTTCTGATGGAAACTGTCACTGAATAACACCCAGAAAACTCCTCTCCCTATTACTGCCAGGAGAATGACAAGGTGCACCCCTGGGATAACAATCAAGCTGCCTGTTACTTCAAGTATTGCACCCCAATGACCAGGACTTCCAGAACCTGATGCCA
This sequence comes from Macrobrachium nipponense, assembly GCF_015104395.2. NCBI lineage: Eukaryota > Metazoa > Arthropoda > Malacostraca > Decapoda > Palaemonidae > Macrobrachium > Macrobrachium nipponense. The sequence goes on from NC_061094.1 coordinate 34,653,898, forward strand.
GCCAATCAACACCTACTTTAGTCAACCAGATTCTCCTGGACAAGGCATTTTGCTCCCAGCCAGTATGAGCAACCACCCCCCCCACTGCCCCACCCCCAGCCTTTGACAGCCAATTAAAATTCACCAAAATTTCTCTTAAGCCTACATGTGGGTATAAATATGGCATATATGTACCCCTGGCTTCATTTGCCTTTAGAGAATGGTAGAAAGCCTCTTACCGTAGAAAAACTACCGAAACATCAAGGAATAAATGACCTTAGACTGCTGCTGTTACTATACGTATATAATAATAATAATAATAATAATAATAATAATAATAATAATAATAATAATAATAATAAATAAATGAACCTAGTCCCCCTGTGATGAGGCTATATTATTGAGAATTAAAAGCCACAGTAGTGTTAAAAATGTATTTTATGTACAGGGTTAAAATGGACAAGAGAGACTAATACTGCTCAGTATCTGAAAGTCTCTCCTTGTCATTTTTAACCCTCTAAATTAATATATTTGAATGCTACTGTGGCTTTTATATAATAATAATATAATTTGCCCTACTCCATTTCCTAATGGCTGGTGCTCTTCACTAGATAACCTCCTAAGTGTCATTTTGGCTCAGTTTTTGATTATGCGTGTGGTAGAACAGTCATGAAACATTTTCATACAAAAAGCCATATTTCGTATGTTTGAATTGCTTGCCTTCCATTCCCTTGGTCTTGCCATGCCAGTATAATATTATGGTGCAATGACTGGGTACATTCTACCAGCTGAAGGTTTCACAGAATTTCCTGCTGGGACAGCCATCCATAGCTTTTCTGTTTTTTTGTGTTTTTTAAGACTCAGACTGGGCATACCTAGGGACATCACAACTGAGAAATGAGGTTAGCTCTAGCTTAACCCTGTAGGGATTTATGGGTGAGTCAAAATGTTTGTGCCTGAAACACTCACCCTTCACTGAGTGAAAAATGCTTAGCAATAATTTTACTTGGTTTTTTATTATACTTCATGGTACATTAATGAGTTTGGTGTTATTTTAAAGCTAAAGCTAAAAAGTTGAAGTTTATCATCTGTTCAAAATGCCAGAAAATAAACAAATAACTTAAATGCTAGCTAAAAGTTAAAAGTAGCCGTAATAAAAAAGTTGTTTATTTAAAAAACTTGATAAATTGCAGAGATGATGTCCAATTTCTTTTTTACTTACTTAAAATGTATGAAAATGTCTTTCCAGTGATATGAAATTCATAACTATTTAACCCATATATGTTACTGCAAAGGCATATTCAAATAATGTAAAATATACTTTAGTGGATGTAAGTAGTCAATTGGAATATCGGTGTAGTGGCTATATACCAGTCGCCATGGCAATGAGCAACCGTAAGTGCGATACTAAAAATTTTTTTTGTCATGGTGAATTTATTTTTTAAAAAAATCTGTCGTGGGGACTAGTTGCCAGAATCTCTGAGTTTGAAAAATGGATGACGACTCTAGTTGTCATCAGAATCTCAGAGTTGTGTGATTGATGTGATTTATGAACAAAATTGGTTAATGTTTTAGAAAATTAATTTTCTTACTTATTTTCCCCAAACAGAGCCTATAATTTCAACGGAGTATGTGTCCCAGATTTTAACCAAATTAACCACCAACTTGAAGACTAGTGTTCCAGATGATGAAGAACCTGAAGAACAAATGTTACAACTTGTTGCAAATTTGGCAGGACAGCTCTTCAGTAGCTACATCTGTTGAGACTAAAGGCATCCATGAGTTTATGAGATCATTATTTTTGCTTTTATGCCAATCCTCTAAATCACTTTCTGAAGAGACTGTAGAAATTCTTGAGACCACATTCTTGAAAGCTTTCAAAGGTCTATCATGTATGTATGTAAAGATGATTCTGGGAAAGCTTTTAGAGGAAGGTGGATGCTTAAGTGTGATTCTGAAAGACATGAAGCAGATTGTTATGGAAGATTCATGCACGTTTAGCTTAACATTAAGAGTGTGTGGCTTCTGCAACATCTTTCAAGCTGGTATATGATCAACTCAAATCAGAAGAGGATTGTGCCATTATGCTAGATCATAGCAAAATACAAGTTATGCTGAATTTACTCATTCCATCAGAAGGGGAATGGGCAGAAATTGAGGAGAGTCTTTCACCCCTTTATGTAGCACCTGCTATCCTTCAGTGGACTATTTGGTTTAGAGAATTCCCATTCCCTAGAAATATGCAAGAGAACATTGTTTGGAACCTCAAACACACCCGTTTATCATTGTTTTTGTGCAACCTTCTCTTGTATTTATGTCGCCCGGGGTATTAGACAAATTGGAAGTTACCGAAGAAGTATCTCTTGCCCAGTTTACACAGTTAGCAGTTTTGGCTCTTCATTCCACTTGTCATTCTACAGTCATGATGGAACTTGTTGAATCTGTTAGAAAGGTGTGAATAACGTGTTTTGATTTTTACTTATGAATCATAATTGAATGTTAAGGAAAGTGTAATATGTTTAAAAATTGAATGATCATTTTAGGCAAAAAGAATTTAATGCATTCCTTTTTTATTGTTTTCAGCAACCTGTTTCTGATGATGTGAGAATGGGTATTGTTAAACTACAAGATTATGTGAAGCAGCTTTTGCAGCTTATAAACCAAGGCAACAAGAGGCTGATTACCAAACAAATTAGAGATAGGTAAAAATATTGATGCATTTATTTCTTCATTCTTATATCGACATGATTAGAGATGATGATGATAAGGACAATTGAAGTTGTTTTCCTTTTCTAATCCCAGTTCGAACTGTGATTTATAAAGGCCCTGTATGTTCTTATACACTTTCAGAATTAGTTCTTAAGACTGCATTCATCATGCAGTCACTAGTAGGAAAAGTCTAGTATTAAACTCAAAAGAACTTAAGATCAAAACTGCCTTTGGATAATTTGCATGAGGCAGCACTTATCAACTGATAGTATGACTTGTGATGATTATGAGTGAAATTAAGTCTCTCTCTCTCTCTCTCTCTCTCTCTCTCTCTCTCTCTCTCTCTCTCTCTCTCTCTCTCTCTCTCATGCAAGCTTTAGAATAAGTAAACTTGTTTGTTTTTTAAATAAGATTTTGATTCTTCGAGGACTGTGAGAAATTAGTATTTTTTATGGCTACTTGCATTTTTAATACTTTCTCGTTTCCTTGTGACTGGTAATTCTGAAAAAAGTTGTTCCGTGTTACCTGGTAAATTGGATCCCAAGCCTCAGAACAGATTACAAGATATAATGGGTAATAGTGAATCCATCTAACGTAGGTTGTCATTCTATTTTTTTACCAGTGCTCATGAAGAACATCAATTCAAAATTATTAACAAGATAGAATAAAATACTGTTTTTTTATAGCTAATGAAAAATAAATTATGGTCTCTCTCTCTCTCTCTCTCTCTCTCTCTCTCTCTCTCTCTCTCTCTCTCTCTCTCTCTCTCTCTCTACATGAGTGATTTTGATATATGTATTATTACAGTACTATATATTTTTATTATGCAGCTTCTCTATATTATATATCAAAACTTCAGTGGTAATAAATATGAATTACAGTAATGACCAAAAAGATAATTAAAACAAAGGAAAAACACACAAATAATACACAAATAAAACCATAAATACTTAAAAGTAATGTAAAATCACCGCACTAACACGGGGGGGGGGAGGGGGGGAGGGGGGACCATGGGAAGGGAAATGAACATAAAACTATAAAAATGCCTAACAGCCAAGTAGGGCCACCAATAAGGATGTCCCTAACCAGGACAAAACCAGAATGGCCTAATGCCGTAACGATATAAGTAAACCGAACGGCAGAGGTAGGCATGATAACGAAAAAGAAATAAAACAAAATCATAATGAAAAGTAGTAAAACTATAACGGTGGGTACCTGATGAGGCACGAAACAAAGACACTTGCTCGAAAGGAAACCCCAGTGGAAAGCACAAAATAAACAAAAATATAAACATAAGATATACGCGATCGACAAAAACTGCCAACCAAGAAAAGGGAAATAGTACTGATATACAACTCGGTTCACAAAGTATGAAGACCACGCGAAACGACACCAAAGGGGAACGCGTAATGGCGGCGCCCAGCCTCGTCAGCGAAGCGACGCCAGACAAAAACCCTACAAATAAAAGGACCACAAGGGTCAAAATCACTCCCTAAATAGTGCCGAACAAAAAACCAGTAACTTAACTTGGATGGGGAGGCAGATTGACGATCCATAGCTAACAAACACAAGCCAAAAAGGCAGATAAAAACAGAACGCAAAAATAACGTGCAGCTCTCTTAATGGCTATCAAAGGAATGCCGACCCTGGACGCTACCTTCACGGTAGCAGGGAGTGAACCGTAGCACAGCTCCCCCTTTTCTAAGGGGTTTTGATGTGGAAAAGGCTAATTGGATAGACGGCTGTGGTAGTGTTTGCACTCACCCTAGATTCATACCGACACCCTTTTAAAAAGGTGAGCGAGTCAGAATATTCTGGCATGTCCAATTTAGCAGTTGTCTGGTATTTTAGCAATAATTTACCTTAGAAATAGCGCTAAAGGAACGTATTTCACGGAGCGACACGGCTTCCTTGCCCAGAAATAGATTTTTCCTACGTCAAAATCCCTTATCTAGCCTGCAGTTTGTTCCGACACGGCATACAAACCTTCGTCCTTTTACAATAGGGAGGTACTAGCGGCAGCTGGATAGGTCGTAAGCTTTCGAACAAGGGGTTCGGTAGTTAACTGCTTGTCCGACAGGCCGCCTCCGCGCGCGCGGACTGGGAGGTAAACAAACCACTTTTGCTTTCGACCTCACAGCGAGTGGACGTGTGTGTTCGACGCTCTCTGTGCCCGCTTCTCGTCGTTTGCTTTCCCTTGAGTATATGGTTGTGTTTGTGTTGAGTAATCATTGTAAGTACAATCATTTCCTCTCTTTTTCATCAATTGTGATTAATCTGATTCAATTATGGGTCTCCATGCCCCGCTATTCCCTCCGGAGTTGTCGGGTAACCGAAGGGCGTAAAGCAGTAAGTTCGCTCCTTCCGAAATGATCCCCATATGTGCGCTCAGTGCGGGGCCGCGAATGTACCCGAGCCGAGCCCTGTGAAGTTTGTATGTCTTTGGTTGGAGGCGCAGTGGGGCTTGTACGAAGGTAGGAAGAAGCGAAGGCCTGCAAAGGAGTCGTCGGAAAGCTCTCCCGCGACTCCTTTGGTTACGGACACTTCGTCTTCTTTCCTGCCGCCCGCTCAGCTCCCACGTTTGGCGCCTTCCCCTTCGGGGGGGTTTCTAGGTCCTTCTCCTCACCCGATCTGTCGAGTGTGGAGGAGGGGTGGGCGCGAGATACCCCGACATTGAGTTGTATTCTGGGTCCTCTATACCGTTCGTCTACATCGCATGAACGGGTAGAGGATCCTGCTAATCACCCGACCTTTGCTTCCTCAGGTGCTGTTGCCGCAAAGGACGACTCGGACAGGTGTGGGCATCGTTGGGTCTGCAGGGCGTGCCGAGTGTCCAGGGGCTTCTCTACCATCTCGCTGGCTCTGTGGCGGTCACGCATGCTACGGTGACGACCACTACCACGACCCTGTCAACTCCTGGCTATGCTTCACCTCCTCACCTGGTGTACACCCCGCACGCGGTCTCTGTTACACCAACTACATCGGTGCAGGGGCCAATCGCCGTACCACGGGGGAGTGTGATGCCACCGCTGGGTTTGCCGTGCTGCCTCGACCGGACTTCGTGTGCCCGAAGAGCTCGCCCCTGACCTCCCACCAGTACCTAGGATGTCTGTGCCGCTGGTCCGTCCACCTGGTCTGCCTGTATAGCCTGCCGTACCTGCCGTACCTGCCGCCCAGCCGCTGTTTACGGACGTGATGTTGCCGACCACTGCTGTCGTTCCTGTATCTGTTCCTGCCGTCTCCACTGCTGTTCCTGTGATGCCTGCACCTGCTGACGTTGTTCCTGTTCGTGGCGCCGCTGCTCCTGATGCCGATCTGTTCGGACAGGTGCGTCCGGGCCCTGTTGCTTCGGCAACAGCAGCCCCGGCTCCGCCCTGGATGACAGATCTGACATCGGTCCTGAGGAAGCTGACGAAGAAGAAGAGGAAGGAGGAGGGAAGGTGTCGTCGTCGTCTTCATCGTCTTCTTCCGTCGTCGTCTTCGTCTGCCGCCTCTTCCACTTCATCTTCTAAGGCTCCACAGCCTAAGAAGAAGAAGGTCGCCTCCTCCCCCCCTAAGAAGTCTCCTTCGAGAGCTTCTAAGGGCCCACCGTCTCGCTCCGGTGAGACGGGGGGTTCTTCCGCTGGTCACCCTGCTCCCTTCGGGGGCAGGACCCGTCTCTTCTTCCGCAAGGAAGAAGACTACGGGGACCAGAGGGTGCCGGCTAACACTGGCACTTCCTCGCCTGCTGTTAGTGGTTCGACCACGGCAGCAGGATCCGTCTCGGCCTCGTTCGCGAGAGGTACCGAGTGTACGGTCGCCTACCAGCGGACCGTTGCAGCTAGGAACCAGACCTCTGAGCCAGCTCAGCGTCAGGTTCACGGCACGGAGCGGAAGACTGGTGACAGCCGCTCACGCGACTCACCAGACCAGCTCTCGCTCTCGCGGCGATCAGCTGGCTACCCGGGCTGACGTGACGGTCCACGACCGGCCACGGGCTGAGGCTGGGAAGAGGTCCCCCGTTCGCCCGGCACCAGCCACGGCTGGTACCAGCGACGTGAAGCCGCCGTGAGGATACGCCCGGTCTCACCGTGACAGTGGAGCTCGACGGTCGCTGACCGTCACTCTCAACCAGAGAGCGATCGGGTACGGGCAAACCAGCACCAGCTTCTTTCTGACACACGAACGGCCCGGGGGGACCTCGGGCCGCTGTCCTCAGTCCCCAGCCGTTCTACAACAGCGAGACGGCTCGACCAGGCCTGCAGCTCGATCGCCACCGCGGGTTGACGATCGCCTGCAGTCCTCCAAGCCCACTGGTTCTGCCAGCGAGCGAGGAGGGAGCGTCAGGTCTGCCTCTCCCATACCTTCAACCTCCTCGGGTTACACCGGGAGGAGCGAGGTATTGAGGAGTGATCGTGAGGGGTGCGCCCCTCAGGATCCCACCACGACGTCCTACGTACCAGGCACGGTTCTCGGACCGGCCAGGTCGTATGCACAAGTGGCTGGAGGAGACCGAGAGGGTTTGTCGCTGTTCCCCCCCTCGAGGGGGGAGGGTCTCGGGAGCTGCTCCTGTTCGAGGGACTGGAGGTGGTCCTACTCCACAGGATGCAGTCACTCCATGAGATTCAGAGGAACTTTGCCGAGGTAATTGCGCTGATTCGTCAGCACAACGACCTCGGGGAAGGATCGCCGCTCCCACATCCGAGCCCACGTCCCTAGCTCGAGTCGTTTCTGGGGCCCGAAGAGGGAACCCAGACCGACGGTGGGTTTGCCGCGTTCTGAGCTTGCCGACTCAGTGCTGGACCAGGTAGAATCTCTTGTCTCCGGGCAGGACGGTTCTCATCTCAAGTCTGGCAGGTCGAGCAAGCTGCTTCCACCTCCTCTGGCTGCGACAGCGGCGTTTTTACGTGCCATCTGAGGACACGATGCCGCCCAACAGGTGAACCCGGAGTTAGCAGGTAAACGCAGGGTGGTCTCTGCAGCAGCTCCTGTCCGAGAACCTATGGTTCTCGCAGAAGCAAGAGGCACTCCGGCCTGGAATCCACTGCCATGGCAGCTTTCCAGGCCGTCTCCTGGATAGATCTGTGGTCCCTCACAGTATCTAAGGTCGCAGCCAACTCCGGGGGAATTTCTCCCGAAGATGACTCGGCCTTTAGGAGACTTTGCCAGTCTGGGGGAAGAGCCATCTCCTTCCTTGCCCACCAGACGGTAAACCTGTGGGCCAACCTGGTTCTCCGACGTAGGGACGCTGTCCTTACTCGAGTTTCCAGGGCGGCTGGGCGTGAAGCGGCATTGGGACTCCGCAACGGACCTTTACGGAGTTCCACGTCTCTCTCTTCCCAGGAGAGATGGTGGACGCTGCGGTGGACAGACGGCGCACTGACGACAGTGACCGGCTGGTTCACCAGGCAGTTTCGAAGGCTTCTGGGCAGCCTCGAACTGCGGCCAAGCCAAAGAGCTCGGCTAGCGCTTCCACGGTGGCTAAGACGGTAGTCGCGTCGAAGCCCCGTGGAAAGACTCTGTCTTCTTCGACTTCTGCAAAGGGGAGCCGTAACCAGCCCTCCTCCCAGCCCTCCTTCTCCCGAGGGAGGGCTCTGGGAAGAAGTCGAAGAAAGGGGGGAAACGCTAGGGACGGCGTTCCCCTCACCTGCTGCCGGAAGTGGGGGGGTGCCTGGCCAGCCATTGGGCAACTTGGCAGCGCCTACGGCGCCGGACGGACCTGGAGATTGGTAGATGTTCACCCTTCGGGAGGGATATCTATTACCCTTCGAATCTCGGCCACCCCTCACCTCCAACCCGGTCCAACAGCAGTCGTACGTTCCAGGGTCATCGAAGGACGTAGCATTGAGACAGGAGATCAAGACCATGCTGAGCAAGAGAGCTGTAGAATTGTCACGGATCAGTCACCGGGCTTTTACAGTCGACTCTTTTTGGTGGGAAAAGTCTACGGGAGGCTGGCGCCCCAGTGATAGATCTCTCTCCCCTGAATCGGTTTGTTCGCCAGACCCGGTTCACGATGGAGACGGCACGTTCCGTGCTCGACTCCATCAGGGAGAACGATTTCATGCTTTCAGTGGACTTGAAGGATGCATATTTCAAATACCCATTCATCAGTCCTCCAGAAAAGTAACCTCCCGCTTCATCCTCGACGGGACGGTTGTACCAATTCAGGGCAGTTTATTTGTTTCGGTCTCTCAACGCCCCACAGGTGTTCACGCGAGTGTTCACTCTGGTGTCTGCTTGGGCCCATTCGCACGGGATACGTCTGATGAGGTATCTCGACGATTGGTTAGTCCTGGCGAGCTCCCGCTCGCAGTTGGCTACAGGACAGGGATCGACTACTGAGTTCTGTCGCAATCTGGGGATCGTTGTGAACTTCGAGAAGTCCGATCTCGAGCCCAAGCAGAGGATGAAGTACCTGGGTATGCTGATCGACACGGTAGCAGGGCGAGTCTTCCCCGCAGACTCGCGGATCAGCAGATTCAGGGAGGCAGCCAACCAGTTCCTGTCTCGGCAGGAAACAGGTAGCTCAGCGATGGCAAGTCGTGATCGGACACCTGTCGTCACTCGAGAAGTTATCCCGTCTCACGGGCGTCTTCACCTGCGGTCTCTCCAGTGGAGACTAAAGGAGAGTTGGTCACAGGCGACGGATCCCCCAAGCTTTCCAGTGTCACTGACACCGGAGGTGAGGCAGGACCTAGCCTGGTGGTCTGGACGACAGGAACCTCTTAAGAGGAGTGCCTCTGCGCACTCCCCCCCCGGACATGCAGCTGTTCTCAGACGCATCGACCGAGGGATGGGGCGCACACCTGGAGGAGTTCTGACTTCAGGAGTGTGGGACGAGAACGACAAGCACCTTCACATCAATGTACTGGAACTCAAGGCAGCGTTTCAAGAGTTCCAGGACCGCTTGATGGGACACTCAGTGGTGTTTGATGTGCGACAACACCACGGTAGTGGCCTACGCAACAAACAGGGGGGCCTAGTCTCTCCCGTTGTACCAGTTGACTCGGCAGGTGCACGAGTGGGTGGCCGAGGCACACTCAAATAGCGCTGTCGGCACGCTACATTCCAGGGAAGAGGAATGTAGTAGCAGACACGCTCAGCCGTTGGGATCAGGTGGATTGAGGGACCGAGTGGTCTCTACACCAGGACGTGGCGGAAAGGCTCTTCGGACCTGTGGGGGCGACCAGTCGTGGATCTGTTCGCCACCCGGCACAACAGAAAGCTTCAGGTTTTCTTCTCAGCCGTGCCGGACCCATGGCAGCTGCAGAGGATGCTCTTCAACACCCGTGGGACAACCTCTTCGCCTATGCCTTTCCCCCGTTCAGCCTGATTCGCAAGGTGATCAGTCGAGCACTGGTCACCCTGAATCTCAGGATGATCCTGGTGGCTCCCAAATGGCCACAGGCCATTTGGTATCCGGACCTGCTGGCTCTTCTCGCAGGAGAACCAAGAGAGATTCCCCCTTGGCACAACCTTCTCGCCCAGCCACACGTCGAGCGGTACACCAAGCAGTCCAGTCCCTACGACTTCACGGCTGGCTGTTATCCACCATCTCTTGCGAACGAGAGGCTTTTCTCGTAGCGCAGCAACAGAGATGGCTGGAAACGTCCGTCAGTCCTCTGCAGCTGTGTACCAGGGGAAGTGGGCCGTCTTCTGTGGTTGGTGTCGTAGACGGGGTCTATCCTCCTTAGAGCCACTCTTCAGCAGGTAGCGGATTTCCTCGTGTTTCTTCGCCGAGAGAGAAGCTCCTCTCAGTCCCCCACAGTCAAAGGATACAGAGCCGCCCTGGCCGCTCTCGTCCTGAAAACTGAGGGGATTGGACATCTCGAACTCGTTCGAGATCTCCTTGCTTATGAGGAGCTTCGAAAGGTCTTGCCCACCCAGGGAACTCAGGCCCCCTGCGTGGGATGTGACTCGTCCTTAGGAGTTTGACTCGAAGACCCTTCGAGCCACTCCGAGAGTCGTCAGACAGGGATCTGACCCTCTTCTTGCTGGCCCTGGCATCGGCGAAGAGAGTAGGGGAACTTCATGGTCTTTTTCCTATGATGTACGACACTCCAGGGGATGGGGATCTGTGACGCTCGATTTCGTCCCGAACTTCGTTGCGAAGACTCAGAAACCGTCGGTCCCTGACGGACAGGTTGCGAGTCTTCCACGAAATTCCCCTCCCTAATGGACTTCACCGATAATGATGCGGATGAGATGCTGCTTTGTCCTGTGAGGGCGCTACGGGGCTATCTGAAGAAAACTCGACACCTCAGGCCTGAGTGTCGACGCCTCTTCGTTAGCGCCGGGGTAACCAAGAAAGAAGTATCCAAGAACACACTTTCATTCTGGCTGCGTGAGGTCATCAGGAGGGCGTATGAGGCTGATGGTAGTGACGACATCCATACGTCCTGTCCGAGAGCTCACGAAGTCAGAAGTATTGGCCCCTCGTTGGCGTTTCGTAAGAACTTCTCCGTGGCGCAGGTCCTGAAGGCAGGTGTCTGGTCTAACCAGACTACCTTCACCTCCTTCTACCTTCGGGATATGCCCACAGGTCCTTGGATACCGTTTCCTTGGGACCCGTGGTGGGGTGCTCAACAAGTTGTGTAGCTAACCCAGACCCTCGCAGGCTGAAAACAGCATCGAGTCCCTGTGTGACATGTGTGGATGGATGTGATGAGTGAGTGACTGGCTCCCTCTTCCCCATCTTTTTCCTCCTCCTCTACCTGTGGGCATAGGGCCACGGTCGTCACTACGCTGGATGAGGACGAGATGCAGGTGAGCTATATGACAGAGCCCCATCCTATCCCTTTCACTAGGGATAGGAGCAGAATATCCACCACTTCCTCCTACATGGGGGGGGGGATGGGGGGGGGGAAGTGGATGCCTACAAGAGTCAAACCCATGACTTTATATTTGCTCCTGTAACAGGAACAAGTTCTTACATTGCTGGTACGAAGAGATACGCTTGCCTCTCTCTTAGTACTCGGTCCAGAGGTCTGACCATTGATCCTGCGGTGCACACCCCGATCAATCGGACAGAGGCTTGGATCCCTCCCTCGCTCTTACGACCAGGGAGACTTCCAAGGTTGGGCGAACACCAGTCTGTTCACAAAAGACTCAGATTCCTCCCACCAAGAAGTGAGTCTTCCTATTGTACAGGACGAAGGTTTGTATGCCGTGTCGGAACAAATGACAATTTGTCCAAAATTGCATTTTTCCTAACTATACAACCTGAGGTCCTTTTACACATAGTCCCACCTCATGCCACCCCTCACTCTGCAGTTTTTGCTTGGGCCAAAAGCAAAAGTGATTTGTTTACCTCCCAGTCCCGCGCGCGCGCCTGTCGGACAAGCAGTTAACTACCGAACCCCTTGTTCGAAAGCTTACGACCTATCCAGCTGCCGCTAGTACCTTCCTATTGTAAAAGAACCTCAGGTTTGTATAGTTAGGAAAAATGCAATTTTGGACAAATTGTCATATCAAGAGGAGAATAAAGATCAAAGAAAAATCATAATTGCTGTCTGTACTAAAAATTTGTACTGGGTACTCACAATTCTTATTTGTTATTCTTGTGGTCAAAAGTTTTGACTTTGGTCATGAATTATTTGTTTTATCCATACTGAAATAGTATGCAAAGTAATTTCCCTTGTAGGGTAGTGATGGAAGCAGTGCTGGTGTGTGACACTTAACAAAGTCCTGAGCCAGTGGATGACAGCGGAAGATATCAACATTTCACGTCTTATGAATGGTGTTGAAGATAGTGCTTTAGGGTAGGACACAGCTACTAAAACAGGTAAAATTTTCATCTGATTGATATAGTTATTTGGTGTATAAAAAAATAAAAAAATAACTAATTTTAAAAAGATTTAAAGCCCATAATGATATCTATAACAGTTTCACTTTCTTCTGCAGAGCCAACACTAGTTGAGCTGGGTTATAACTTGAGCATACCAAGTATTGAGTTGTTTCAATTTGAAGTGCATATTTTAAACTTGTGAAAAGTTGAATGTGTCAATGTTGTAATACATTTGATTTGTTTCAGAGTTAATTCCATTAATGTCTAAAGAATCATTAAGGGATTTGATGGAAGAAGAACTCACAAAGCTGGTTAGTCTCACAGATGACCCGTTTTCAGCCACTCCTAGTATTTCCTTGTTAACAACAGCTCTTGCCTATGTGTCTCGTGTTGAAACAACAGATCAAGTTATCAGCTCAGTTTTCTCAGTATTAATCAGTGGAGGGAAACTGCTGATAATATATTTCTTTTTGCCACGTAAGTATTAAATAACTGTGGGAAATGTTGTTTTGAGTTATGCTCATTGATCTTTAATTATGAAACAAATTCTTTCTTGTGCAAGTTTCTAATGTAATTTTTAATCACTACAAGACTCCTGTTTAGTGTTTCATATTTTGGCTTGAAAGATATAAGAAGTTATTGAATATGTTGTCTTTTTACAGAAACAAATTTTAGTCATTTCTCCCTTAAACACTGTCAGTACCTTATCATTTTACTAAACATGATGCTATATGATATATCTAAGGAAAGTGATTTGAATTTTCTTCAAGCTTCGTAATTTTGAAGACCCCAAACTCATCAAATCATTGATCAAGGCTATCTTGCTTTTAGAGATACTTAGGGATGGCCTGGGAAGATGTTGCATTGACATGCTCTATTATTCGTCTGGTCAGTGTTCTTGTGAAGAATCATTCAGTCATTTCCAACCTCAGCACTGGGATTTTATCTTATGTTCCCTGGCCTCATGGTCCCAGTCTTTAGAGGAGTCCCAAAAAGGTAATTGTTAGTCCCACCAAGTATTTTTTTAATATAAGGGTACTATAAATTTTTTTTTTTTTCATATAGGAAAACAAACCTTCGGTCTTAACATTAGGATAAATACTCAGCGCCAGCTGGAAACCAGTAAAGAAAGTTTAACATAATTGTGTACGCAAGGGACTATTGGGAATCTGTGCTGGTCACAAGATATGTGAAGCCACCCACATGCCCATCTTTAACTCGTGACCCCGTTAGTTATTTTCTTACCACCTTTAAGAGAGGACATGCTTTTGCTTCCGTCCATTTTTTTAAAGACGGTTTAGTTGCCCCCTGTTGTTTGAATTCTTGGGCATGTGAACATGAAGCCTTCTCATGATTCGAGACTTCCTGGCTATCACAAGAAGCAGATAAACGCCGGATATTTTCTTTGATGATTTTGACGTCGAAGTACTCATCGTGTAGTAAGTCGTAGGTGCAGAAACTCTTAAGATACAGTTAATTCGTTACCTGTGCTTTGGATTTTCACATATTCATATGGATTGCTGTAAATCCTAAGGTTGGATGTATCAGGATGTGCTTTGGGAAGTAATTATGACTAATTGTGCTCCTTTCCCTGCGGGGAGAGGTGTACATCGCCATCTTGTTTTCGTTCCAGATCGTGGGCAGAGATGATGCAGGTGTGCGGTCAGCGTTAGGCCTATCAGGAGTACCAACCCAAGAAGGACAGTTGGTTTGCTATATGACGTCGCGCTGCCATCCAGGGTCCCACGCGATGGATGTCCCTTCTATCCTGATGTGCACTGAATGACGGTCGAATGCGTCAGCATCTGTAGAGAAGCAGATAGTCAACACTGCAGCCTTTTGAGTCAGGTTGCTGTGCCTACAAGAATAACAACAGCCATGCACTTCTTGTCGAGTGCTGGCTTCACATTCAAGATGCTCGGTGACGTCATAAACATGGCGCCCGCCATGACGTCACTTCACAGCTACGGCCTACACAGAGACATGCTTCCATTTTTGCCTCGAGGTACAAGAGTACTTACAACTATGCTTTCAGATTTGGCGATTTTTAAACGCCCATTGTTTTGAGAGAAATACAAGTGTTAGGAGATATAAACAGTCGCATAGTGGAAAAGATGCAAGTCTTTCCTCTGTATCCTTCCGCTTAGGCGTCAACAAGCTTAGGTGACTGGCTTTGACCCTAGTGCGTTCTCCTGCCAATCCTGGAAAAATAAGGACTTCATAGCTGATCCTCGAGCCAAGAGGAGAAGTTTCTTCTCCATCTTCGAGCCAGGACTGTTACATCCCTATTATATGAAAGCACAAGAAGTAGTTGTAATTGTTGAACAAGTGACTGATGGAAGCTTAGTCTAGTGTGGCTGTGAAGAGTTGGAGAAGGCTAGAATCAGGGACTTCGTGACTGATCCTTGTGCAAGGAGAAGAATAATTTCTTCATCTTTAAGCTAGGACTGTCACATCCTTGTAAAAGCATACAATGCCACAGCAGGTTGGGTCTCTTGATCTTGGCTGCAAGAGTACCATCAACAGCTTCACGCTTCCATCCAAGCGTGGGTGATGTCATAGCCAAAACTGCTATCAAAATGGCAGTAGTCATGACATCACAGCCTAGTGCTGCCAACCTCTTGTCTTCGGTGGCATCATATATTACGCTTTCATTTCGGGAGCACACACTTATGGAGGAATGTGAATTTTCTCATGGATAAGCGGCAGTGCCGTTGTGTGCTCCAGTTAAGTTTTGAATAAGAAAGCTTAAGCAGTACTTTAGCTCAGTCAACTTTAGATGGTTGCCATTTAGGTTGTCAACAGTCCAGTGGTAGCTTAGGTTGTGATAACCATGTCGGCTGTAGAGCTATAACGGCCGTAGAGCTGTAACGGCCGTAGATCCATGACACCCATGAGAGCTATGAAGGGCTTTGGAAGCATGACGACCATCAGAGTTATAATAGACATGAGTACTATGAAGCCCAGGAGGAAATGAAGGTCATATGAATATGACGATCGTAAATAATAAGATGGTCGTAAATAATATGATAGTCGTAAGGAATATGACGGCCAGAAGGATCAGGACGGTCGTAGGAGGCAACTGTGTAAACAGTGCCGGGTGTACAAATAGTTCGTAAACTCTGTAACAGAGTAGACTCGATGGATTACCACCAGGCGCATACATCATTCACGTTACAGGAAACTGACTGTGGGTGGTGGTCTTCCTCTGACCTTGGTAGAGTGGGAGTACTCAAAACCCAAGTTTTTGACGTAGACTCAAAAGTAGTTGGGAACTACGTCACCTAGAACATAGAGGTGGTGGATGTAAAGGAACAAGCCAAACAGAGGCGATCGGTCAAGCCTACTCCTTGTTGTCAAGTTGTACCAGTGGGGTCAGACAGAAGAGGTCATCAGATGAATATGTGCCTTCTGGCAATTAAGAACATATCTGTTATAATTATCGTGACGGTTGGTTTGTGACTATCGAAGCTCAAATTGAGCAATGTTAAGAAGGTGTCTGTCTGTTCATTGAAATTTGAGAGTTGGTTCATTGTTATGACTAACCACTTTCAATTTCTGAATATAAATAAGGTTGCCCAGAGGTCCTTGGACACAATTTCCTTGGGTCCTTTGGTGGCTGCTCAACAAATTGTGTAACTCATCCAGCACCCCTGGCAGGTCAGTTGGTATCTTGTCTAAGATGATGGTATGAATGTAAAATGGAGGAGATAATTGGCCTCTTTCCTTTTCAAATTTCTGTCCTCCTTCTTTACTTCGGGCAGTAAGAAGAGAGTACCATCATAAGCTGGAACAGACAAGATACAGGTGAGTGAAGTAGCCATACTGTTAGGGTTAGTATCAGTAAGATACCTATCAGTAGGCAGGACATTCCTCTCTTTAGCAAGGGGGAGAGGAATGATAACAAACCTACATGAGTGGATGAATTGGTTTGTTAGAAGAACAGATCTTCTTATCTTCCTCGGACCCAATGAACTATGACATTGTGTAGAACCCAGAAGTCTAACGTTATGATATTCATATATATCTTAGATTCTGAAATACTGGTCAGTTGTTTCGTAGAATGCTAGTATTCAGAAAAACTGATCAAAGGTGGCAAACTCCCAATTGATTAATAGTACTTACCTCCCACCAAAAGTAAGTCTGTCCTAATGTTAAGAGCGAAGGTTTGTTTCGTATATCAACAAATTGACAAATTTTTAACCAATTTGTATTTTTCATAATTTACAAACCTGAGGTCTTAACATACAAAGACCCACCTCTAACCACCCCTCTATCAACTAACCTGGGTTGGAAGAATAACTACGGGGTCATGAGTTAAAGAGGGGTATGTGGTGGCTCCACATATCTCGTGACCAAGCACAGATGCCAATAGTCCCATTGCATACATAATTATTTTAAAATTTACTGGTTTCCATCTGGCGCTGAGCATTTATCCTAATTTTAAGACCTTAGGTTTGTAAGTTATGAAAAATACAAAATTGGTTAAAAAAAAAATTTGTCATTTTTAGATGGAATAACATGTTGCAAGTAAACCTATTGTGACAATCTGAACTATATAACTAGCATTATCAGTTAACAGTGATATAATATCTTGTAATAACTGGAATTTGTGGCTTACGGGCAATACTGTAGAGAGAGACTACTGTGCTTTATTACTTTTTCTTTGTCACACATTATTGTCATTGGTATAATATTGAAATCTTAGTGTTGTTACTACAGTATTCAACTGTTAATGTGTTAAGTATAATAATAATAATAAATATTAGACTATAAGCAATAATAATGGTAATGATAATAAAGTAAAAGTGTTGGAAACCAGTATCCAACTACCAAAAAGTCTCTTCTTCATGAAAGTTTACTTTTCTCTCCATCCCAAAATAACATTTGTGTTCATTTTTTTAAGCATATTCATTGTAAAAGTATAGTTTTGTTTAGTCCTGCTGACAAACAAACAAACCAGGCATAACCTAAATTTTTGTTTCACCACTTTAAGTATGATACACACCTTAACCACAATTTGTGCATTGGCATAATTAATGTACATATTAAGCATGCTAAATATGAGGTCTAATGTAGAATGTAAAAGTTGTGTAGATTTCACATTTAACCTGTGACCTCTTTTTGCACATTTTCTTAGTGAAGCACACTTACCAAGTATGAAGTTGTCATATAGTTGACATATAGTTTATGCTGCCTCACTCGCCTGTATCAGACCAGTTCCAGCTTATGACGTGTCTTATTCTTTAACCGGCTGTAGGAAGAAGAAAGGGAAAAAAAAAAGAGAAAGGAGGACCAGCCATTTCACTCATTATCTCTTGGGCACAATCATCTTAGGCAAGATACAAACTGTCCCACCAGGGGCACTGGATGAGCGACACAACTTGTTGGGCAGCCACCACCAGACCCAAGGAAAGTGTCCAAGGACCTATGGGCAATGTCCTTCAGGAAAAAGGAAGTGAATGTGGTCTGCCAAGCCAGGAACCAGCATTCAAAATCCTATGAACAGACAAGTTCTTCTTAAATGCCAGAAAGGACTCATTTCGCTGATGTCATCTGCTCTACCCTGCACAGACTCTGTGACAGAACCATAAGCTGAGGAGTATGCCTGCTTAATCACTTCATGCAGCTAGAATGAAATGGTGTTCTTGGACACTTCCATTCTGGACCGACCGATGCTAACAAAAAGTCTATGACACCTAGGCCTTAGGTGACTAGTCCTTTTCAGATGGCAGGGCAGAGCTCTGACAGGACAAAGCAAAAACTCCTGCGGACTGCTCTCCACAAATTCATCAGGAGAGAATTGAAAATGAGGCATATCTGCCATCATGAGCTGAAGGATTTTGAGTCTTATCTACAAATTCTGGGACAAATTCGAAGGCCACAGACCCCCAACCCCCGGTGTGTTTAGTGTCATAACTCAGGCCATGAAGCTATCCAACTTTCTTTAAGGAAGCCAAGGCCAACAGGAAAACTGTCTTTAGAGTCAGATTCCTGACTGATGATCAATGTAGTTGCTTGAACGGAACTCCAGTGAGACTACTCAGGACCAGAATAAGATCCCACATCAGAGGTTTGAATTCTCTTGGTGAACAGGACTGTTCTGGGAAACTCTTGAATAACATCGAGATTTCCCAGGATGAAGAGATGTCCACACCCTTCAGGCGCAGGACCAAACCCCAGGTAGCCCTATAACTCCTGACAGCTGAGACAGAAAGACCTTTCTCGTTTCTGAGAAAGATTAGAAAATCTGCTATCTGTTGACTGAAGTTTCAAGTAGAGAGAAACCCTGTGGACGACCTCAATCATAGTAGATGGCTCACTTGCCCTGGTAAACCGCTGATGAAGACCTCTTGAGATAGCTGGAACATCTGGCCCGCTGCTTTACGAGAATAGCCTCTCGCTCTCAGGAGACACTTGACAGTCTCCAGCCATGAAGCGATAGACATCCTACCAACTGGTGGAACCTTGAGGCTGGCAAAGGTTGTGCCATGGGGGAAATTTCTCTGGGAACCACTGACAGAAAATACAGGAGGTCTGGGAACCACTCTGCCTGTGGCCACAAAGGCACCACCAAGGTCATCCTGAGATTCCTGAGACTCATTACTCTGTTCAGGACCTGACAGATTGACAGATGAGGCAGATTGGAGGGAAGGCGTATACACGATATTGTCCAAGGGTGCTGTAGAACGTCCTCTGCCAGAGGAAGAGGATCTGGGACCACCGAAAAGTAGACTTCCAGCTTCCTTTTGAAGCGAGTGGCAAAGAGGTCTAACATGGGTCTTCCCCAAAGGTGAACAGCCTGTCTGCTATTTCCTGATGCTGAGACCACCTCGAACCTAGGACTTGACTCCGACGACTTAAGCTTGTCTGCCACCACATTCCTCCCTCCTGGAACGTAGCTGGCCATGAGCTCCACAGAGTTGTTAATTGCCCTCTGGTGCATCCTGAGTGTCAATGAGTGGAGCTGGTTGCATAAAGAAATCGTCTTCTCCAACGAACAATTCTGAGATCATTAATAGAAGACCTCTAGCTTCTATCAAAGAGAAGAGGTCTAACATAAGAGGTCTTTCCAAACAGACAGAAGAGATAATAGGTTACCCCAAGGGATGTCCTATGACAAAATACTCAGCACAGATGCATTCTAAATATCATACTGTCAGCTTGTGCACGGTCAAAGTAATTGCACTGTAGACCGGGAAGAAGCCCTTGAGCTGCCCAGGAAAACATACATCTCCACAGAGGAGATGTTAAATGAGGTGATGCCTGATGATTACATATGATCATTATGCTACTCATCAGAGGAGACATCCTGTGATGATAGGACTCGTCCCCTGGCCCCCTTTGACTAAGTAACCACCATGCTGACATTGCTGAGCTATGCATCATTAGAATTCGCGAACAGTTATGAACCCCTATAAAAACGCTGAAAATGGTCTATTTTACCAGTTGAAACTCAAGAAAAACCACTAAAAATTATTATACCTGGTTTTTAAAATAGCTTTATCACAAAAAAGGGATTTTGACAAAGGAAAAATCTATTTCTGGGTGAAGACCTGTGTCCCCCAGTGAAATGTACCTATAGCACTCATTTCTAGGTATAAATAATGCTAAATATACCAGAGAAAAAAGCCATATGGAATGCCAGAGTTACTACCTCTGGATCGATCACCCTCATAGGGTGTCGGTATAGCATCAGGGGTGCGAGTGGATGCCACTTTCACAGATACCTTGCCAATTAGGTCTCTCCTCTCTCAAAATCACCTGCTAGAGAGGTGCCGTTACAACGGCTGAAATTGATAAAACAAGCTAGGAATTTGTGGATATCTCTCATAGAAAAATACCATGAATAGGTGAATTTCCCGCGAATAATAGGTAGATATGGTCCAGAGAGAAATCCATGAGTCTGTGTATCCAGAGAATCGTGAATACTGGGTCCCACTGTACTTCGTAGATGAGAACACCAGGATATATGAGTTACATTATTGATCTGGGTTACTGGATGAAAAGGTAGATAAAGCTAGGAATTGAACCCAACCCAATCCCAAACTCTTGAAGAATGAGAAAATGTTCTTGCAGAATCAAGAAGCAGAAAATCTGGTAATTTGAAAAGTAGGCCCAAAAAAGACATAAACTCAAATCAGCTGGGCTAGGCTAAGAACTCCAACACTTAGGCTGGGATAAATATGTTTGAACAATCTTGGGTAGGCCTATGACCCAACCACCTAGGCTAGCCTAAGTCGGTATAGGAAGGTTTGAACTAGCTCACTCATTGTAGGAGGCTAGGCTAGGCTAGCCTAAGAACTTATTCACTTAGGCTTGCTATGCTAAGCCAACCCAATCACTTGCAAGGTTAGGAACTCAACCACTTAGGCTAGGTTAAGGTGGTTGAGGTCATTTTGAATTAGTTAGGCTAGGCTAAGAACTCAACCACTTGCTAGGCTAAGCACTCAACCCTTAGGGTAGGGTAAGATGGTTAAGGCATGTTCAGCTAGCTAGGCTAGGCCAGGCTAAGAGCTCAACTACTTGCTAGGCTAAGAACTCAACTATTTGGCTAGGCTAAGATGGCTAAGGCAGGATTGACTAACTAGGAAAGGTCAGGCTAAGAACTCAACTTATAGGCTACGCTAAGATGGTTAAGATAGGCTCGACTAGTTAGGCTATGCCAGGCTAAGAACTTGACCACTTGCCAGGGCTAAGAACTGTCACTTATGCTAGACTAAGTCAGAAAGGCCAGCAGTTCCTTATCCTTCCTTCGCCCTGAAGTCTGCTTGGTCTAGACTCAAGTACCTAGTCAGAGAATAGGTCTGAATCCCAATGAAGGCTGGAGGGCTTAATTGAATGAATCCATTGACTTGTTCTGGAGGATGTCCGTCAGTCCTTTGCTGTGGATAAAAGGTATTGCCGAGAATGTGCCGAATTACTGTTGTGTAAGTCATCATGTCTTCCACCAGAAGAACCTATGCTCTTGAATAATGGAATAATATCCTGAATTTACCTTGACAAAAAAGAAACTAGAATGTGGCTGTGTGACGAACCACGTACGTGGACGTGCAAATGAACCATATATATGAACATGGGATGAAACATATATACGGACATGGGATTGAATCACATACATGGATGTGGGATGAATCACACACCTGAATGTGCGATGAATGACGTACATGGATGTGCGATAGACATCTTACATGGACCGAGTGATGACATATGTACACAGTTGTGTGATGTAGAATGATCTACAAGTGAACATCAGGGAGAAGACCACCCATGCCTGGAAGTCTCTCGACCCTTTACTCTGGAAGATGCATGAAAAAAGTAGGACCTCCATCATGTACACAGACGTGCGATGAATCACTTACAAGGTCATGATATGTAGAAAGATCAAAGTGAAAAAGAAAACGTCAAGGAGAAGATCACTCTTTGCCTAGAAGTTTCTCAACCCCTGACTCTGGAAGGCGAATGACGAAAGTTGGACCTCCATCATGTACATGGACCTGTGACGAAAACATGTACATGGCCTGGTTCACCTTCAACCCCTAAATTGGAGCCCTCTCATCATGTGACGAACTCGAACAGGCTGAGGAGACGAAGAACCAGCCTGAGAAACTCTGATGCAAAGGGAGATCAACACAGACTGGAAAATGTCCATGTACTTGAAGGGGAGAGTCACATCTGTGCTGGGAAGATGGTGAAACACCTCTCTCACTCCTCAGAAGCAGCCACAAAGTCCTGAATTCTCCAACATCTGAGTGGGAGGAGGAGAGAAGGCAATGGAGCCCTTGCCCTACAATGCTTCCTGCTTGAAAACATTGGGACACCTCCGATGGGTAGACAACCGACTGCAATGACATCATGGACGAGGTTAGGAGTGGTGTCACAGCATCAGGTGGTGGGAGAGACATCACTGAAGCTGACATCACAGGTGCAGAAATACTAAGAGTAAACATCACAGCATTTGGACTGGTAGCCCGAGGCAAAGGCCTCACTGATGGCAAAGATGGTGAAAAGGTCTTCTTTTGTCACCTACAGCAACTGGAGGGCCTCCCAGGACACATACATGTGAAAAAAAAATGAAGAATTTACCAAGAAAATCCATCGCCGAAGGAAGTGGAAGAGAGATTGCCCCTCACTTGAATGCAGTACCGATTGAAACTATGCTGTCAAAAGAAGCCATGATGTCACAGGCCCATCTGTGACATCACACAGCAGACTACTCTTACAGAGGAGAGAAAACAATGAGTGCAAGTGCAGAAAAACATTAAAACAAGACTGTTCTTCAATTTTATTTCATATGACAAAAGAAAGTACCAAGTCAAACATCATTGAATAACAAAATATCAGAGAGAGAAGATATCCACACATTGAAAAGCTGTCTGTAAGGTTGGTATCCCTGCATGACGATGCAGTATTGTCGGCTAGCAAGAAGGAGCTCCAATGCGAACAAGGAACCACACCCTGACAGGACTGACTGGGATCTAGACTTTTTTCTTCAACAGCACCAACGAGCATACCAAGATTAGTGAAGTGGCATATCTGTCAGAGGGAAGTGTAGCAGAGGGGCTCCCAAGTTCTGAGCGGAATGCCGCCGCTGCCAGACTTCAACATGAAAAGTAGGGCTGACATGCTCTCTCCCTCAGGAAAGAAGACATGTTCTATCCTGTGAGAGTGAAAAGAATCCTATTTATCTGTAAGGATAAAGGGAATAGAGTGAGCCATGCAACTCACGCCCCTCCCTCACCAAAATGATGGGAAAGAGATGAGACAGCAGTCTGAACTGGTCCTGCAAGCAGACAGGAACAAACCATAAACCAGAGGTCGTCCGCCATTAAAATTCGTGCTGAAGAAGTGTATGAATACTAGTATGCTAGACAGCGGAATCCCCTTGGGAGATGGACCAGCATTACACATAACACAGCCGATGATGAGGCAGAGGAAAAGGTGTTAGGCACATCTACGTACTGCAATTTACATCTGTCCCAAAGGAACGTGAATATGGGAATCTTGGAAGGCCATCTAAAAACATTGATGCTCACGGGACTTCTTGGCTGGATAGATATGAAAGAAAGAAATCACGTGGTTAGGTCATAAAAAAAAAAAAACAAGTTTGGGGGTAGGAGAAGCAAAGCAAAATTCTATTTTCCAAGGTGATTAAAGAAAGACTTGACACATCACGAGGTTCCAAACCCAGTCGGTGACCAGCTTCCACCTCGTATATGCATGAGTTGCCAGATGACACAGGTTCCTTGCTCTTACAATCTTTGATTGTTCTTTAACTTGTTTCCAGTTAGCACTAGAAGATTATTCAATTGTTAATACCAAAGGTTTGTTAGCTATGAAAAATACAAATTGATTAAAAGTTTGCTATTTTTAGAATACTATTTGTACCCTTTACTATTAGTTTAATTGACAGTACAGCAGACCCCTCACAAATAGCTAGAATCTGCGAATAGTTGGAACCCCTATAAAAACACTTAAAACTGCCTATTTTGTTAGTTAAAACTTGAGGAAAACCCACTAAAAATGTTTATACCTGGTTTTTTATAGTTTGATCACAAAAAGTGCATTTTATGATGAAATTGATAAAAAAAACCCACCCAGTATTTGTGGATATTTTTTATAGAAAAGTACCGTGAATGGGCGAATTTCTCATGAATAATGCCCGTAGAGGAATCTGCGAATATGTGAGTCCATGAATCTGGAGTCTGCCAAAAATACAGGGGGCTTCACTGGAATTAAACTATTTGACTTAGAAATCTCCTGATCAAAATGAATTAGTACTCAATTCAAGATATTCTGTTTAAGCAAAAAAGAAGTAGTAATCAGTTTTGTTATCTTGCTTGCTTTGCTAAAGAATTTTTTTTATATATTGGTAGGTCACTGCAATAGCACAGGTGTAATTGGAACTTTCATAATATGTTTTAAACATGGCGTCATATCTTCCAAACTCAAGATCAAAATTTTGAGAGAGGTAAGAGTAAGAATGACAAGAGTAAAACAAATATAATTTCAAACTTTGTATGAATTTGTGATTATAATTGAATAGGTATAATTAAATATGAAAAATTGCTTTTAGCTTGTTTGAAGTATTTAAAGTAAAAGAAGTACTGTATTATAATTTCATGTAAGCTTTTTCTCTTTTGTGTGTTCTATAACTTAATTCATTAATATTTCTGCTCTTTAAGAAAATCTAGATACTAGTGACCTCATAATGGAAGGTTGAAAGTTCCAGATATTTGCTGTACTGTTCATTCGTTTTTTATTGATTTTTTTTTTGGTTGACAATGAGAGAGGAACTATGATGTTTATTAATTTTTTTTTTGTGGTTGATAATGAGAGAAGGAACTATGATTTTTATGTCCTTTGTGGTATGATATGTTCTACTCCACATGTGTGACTAGTTACCAGCAGTTGTAACACTTGTTAACAATGTAGAATATCTTGTTTAATTGCTGTTTTTCAGTGCATACTCATTTTCCAAAATTATAAGCACTATAGTTTTATGTAGTGAAGCATAAACATTGCTCAGTTATATACAAGAAAATAAATTGTTTTGACAATTACAGAGTATTGGCAAGGAAACTGTTGCTGGAACCTTTGCCTGTGCAGTTTGTAAATGCATAGGATGTGTCAGTGAGTTTATGGCAAAACTCCCAACACTGACTGAAAAAGAGAAATATCCTTCAAAGCTTGCTGACGACTGGAAGGAATTCTTTTCGCCATCAGTGTACAGCCCAATCATTCCCATTTTTGTTGAAGTTTCTGGTAAGTTTGAAAATGTATTTGTGAGTGTATCCCAAGTGTAAAATAGTTGATAAAGTTGCTGTAACTTTTGGGTTTTGCAAGTTGTTTAAAAGTGAAACATAATTTGCTTAAATGTATTCCCAAAGATGAGAAAAAATATTTTTTTTCAGAATCATTTAGACAGTTACCAACGGTTATTTTGTATGGTGTGTGCCGGGCTATTTGCATCGGTGTGTGCTTTGCTGGTGAAGAGGAGCTTCTGAATCACAACTTGCCTCCAATTTATAAAGTAGAGGATGCAGAAGCTGAACTGAAGCTTCCCGACTCTCAGCAAGTGAGCAGTGTTTATCACAGTAATTTATGATAGGAAAATTTGTTCTTTGTAGCTAAGGGAATTTCAAAACTTTATAAACATTCTATGACCAGATTTACCTAAAAATAATTTTACTAATTTTTCATTTAATTTTGAAGGATCTATGTATACCCATATAATAAACATTATGAATGTTTCTTTAAGTTAAATAAATATAATTTTCCTTCAAGTATTGTATGAGTAATGAATCAAGGATGTAAACTCGCATTTTTATTTTCATTTTTATTTAATAAGTTTTTATTTTCCAGGTTCTTTTAAATCACTTGATGCCACTCCTGATCAATCTTCATCCTCCCAAGTCAGTTTTCTGCTTATAACTTGATCACAACTATATTACCCAATGTAATGGAACAGTGGGAGAAGAATGAGGGGTTGACGTAATTGACACTGATGATATGCCGCAGAGGCCTCTACCCTATCCAATCACAAGAATCATAAATGAGGTAAAATTTTCTTTGTGTTTTATTTTCAGAATTGCTGTGCTGTGTTGTAAAAATATTCAGGATTACAATGAGAAATGTATTCAAGTTGTTGGTGTTCCTATGAGGTTTATAAAAACTTTTTGTAGGCATGGTTTCATTGGCATCTCACAAAGAAAGAACATTGTTTTAAAATGACGGAGTCAGGGGCAACAGTAATTGGTTAGTAGAATTTTAATTGGTTATTAAAGTTTGAAATAACTGAGTCACATTTATGGACTTTCATTAGGTTTACAAAAAGGAGTTTGTTTTTTAAATGATTGATGAAAATTAGATTAAGAAAAAGTAGAAGTTGAACAGGTAAGTGGGAAGAGTCTAATGGGAATATTAAGTAAAAGTAAACAGCAGAAAGCAGTTAGCTCAGAAGCAAAGGGTCAGTACATGCAGCATCCTGTACAGGACTAGCATTTGCATGGGATATTTTTGTGAGAGAAAGAAGAACCATAAGCATATACTGAAGGAGATATTCGTGCTAATTCTATTTGCTGTCACTTTTAATTTTAAAGATCTCATTATATTACATAACAGGATCACGAGTTAAAGAGGGGTATATGGGATGCATACACAATTTTTTAACTTTACCGGTTTCCAGCTGGCGTTAGTTATTTATCCTAATGTTAAGACCTCCGGTTTGTTAGTTATGAAAAATACACATTGATTAAAAATTTGTCATTTTTATCAATTCTCTTACTCATGAAAAATTGTTGTGATTGACTTTGTAGCAGTTCCATTACGTCTATAGTGCTTTTTATATATTTACGTAATAAGTTTATGTGATATACTAGAATAGTATGGTCTTGTAAACTTACTATGAATTTTTGTAAAGGATTTTGTGAAGTGTAATTCCAGGACAAGATAGGGGATAAGTAAGTCAAGAACAGCTCTATGAGAGTTGAGAATGTTAACAAAATGGTCTAGTCAAACTGTCAACATGCCAGTAATAATAAGGCGTAAATGAAAGAAAAGTGTAATGTCTTGTAAACGTTGTTGCTTAATATTATGTGGTAGAATTACAGTTGAGTTGCTATGGTATGTTGGTGATAGTTTTTGAAGTAAAAGTGATTATAGAATCAAATCTTGGATTGATAATTCATGTGGGACAGCATCACATAATGCACGAAGTGAAACGTCAGTATGTAGATTAAAACAAAATAAAATCCAGCAGAATCACCAGAGCTGATGATTACTGATATTTAATAGGGAACAGTGTGAGTTTATAGATTTAATTTGAGGATTTATAGTAAATTTAAAAATGAAAATAAGAGAAATAATTTGTCGTTATGACTTTCTGGCCAAGTTGATCCTTTGACATTCCACCGACATCAAATGATGTCATCCTGTTCCCAACCCTTGAGATTCTGATGATGTTAAATGACTTCATACACTAAAAGGTTTTGCCAAATTTCAAGACATTTTGACTTTTTTTTTGTTTTTGTATTTTGACATTTTTGAAATTGATACAATGAAGTATAAGCATTCAGATTCAAATAGTACAACAAAATGTGCTTTGTAACAATGGACAGTACATTTACAGCAAAGAATAAGAGAAAACTATTGATACAGCTGTAATTGGTCAGAGAATGCTGTGCCGCACACAGAGTTTTAGGAAAAAACCCCCTCCGAACTCAAAGGGTTAAAATCCTGTGTCTTTTTGTTTTAGTATGTGTACAGTAGAGCATCGGTTCTCGACGATAAGTTCGTTCCAGAAGGAGCGTCGAAATTCGATTATTTCGAGAACTGAATCAAGTTTTCCCATAAGAAATAAGTAACTGAAAATGGATTAATCCGTATCTTGACCATCAGTTATTACCCTAACCTTGCCTTTTTATACAATACATTACATGTAAATTACAACTAAATAAGTTAAAAGTTAAATAAATATCATGTTAAACGTGCATTTATAATTTTAAATGTATAATATACAGTATAAAAGAAAACTAGCCGGCGTCCAAACCGACTGTTGCTACCAAGCGCCATAGGCTACCTAGGTAAATAGTAAGTAGAACGTAGTGTCGTGGGTAGGCATCAAAACGTGTTGCTAACATAATAAAAACATTGAAAAGCAAATTAATAAACTTTTAAAATTAAACCCAATATATATTTATCAAAAACTTGCAAAAAATTTGCCTACAGTAAGTCGGCATGTAAACAAAGCATAGCGCAGCCCTGGTGGTTTATATCGGGACTATGGTAGTAAACAAACCATATCGTTTACATTCGATATTAATTTATGGTAAATCTTTTACGGAGTCGACTGCAATATGTATACAAAATCGCTTGAAAATTATCTTTCAGTAAATGTAATGTTATGATACTAACGATTTTGTTTCATAAATTGTCCTTATAAAAAAGGTGCGTCTTTTACGGCAAATTGTCCAATATCAGGGCTGGTTCAAGCTTATTGGACTTTGACAATTATTATGGTACTGCATGGTACAATATACGTAGGTATAAGTAAAAGAATCTGCTTAATGTCTTTAATTACTATACCATTACGTACCAGCATCTCTTGAGTTTAATATCAAGCTAACCTCTCTCTTTTTTTTTTTTTTTTTTTTTTTTTTTTTTTTTTTTTTTTTTTTTTTTTTTTTTTTTTTTTTTTTTTACGAGGAAGCTTATAAACCAAGCATACAGATTGCGTTCGTTACCGCGCACGCGTTGCATATGTAAACTGTGTCACTACCAGACCTCATACGGAAACATTGACGTCATTTTACAGTAGCCATAAAAGATCTTCTTAATTTCTATACAGGCGGTCCCCGGGTTACGACGGGTCCAGCTTACGACGTTCTGAGTTACGACGCTTTTTCTTAAATATTCATTGAAAAATCCGCCCTGGTTATGACGCTTGTTCCGAGGTTACGACGCTGACGCTTCCGACGCTCCGAGTTTACGACGCTTTTAAAAAACACATACTATGATAAGATAAGAATCCTTTATAGTTTAGCACAGTTTCTCTCTCTCTCTCTCTCTCTCTCTCTCTCTTTGTATTTTCCAGCGAAATAATCGCTATAATTCTCTCTCTCTCTCTCTCTCTCTCTCTCTCTCTCTCTCTCTCTCTCTCTATACTACAAAGATGTATGTTTTTTAGTATGATAAATAAATGATTTACTATTTTCAATATTATAATAATTTTATACAGCAATAATATCAATTCATTAAAGAAAATACCATAGTGAATTAGTAAGATTTTAGCTTATATTTAAAAAATTATGGAAGAATGAAGGAAATCCCAGTCTTCTTCAAGTAACTTCCAGTAACCTTTTCTCGAGATTCAGGTACTAAAACTGTCAGATATATCAAGTTCTGTGACAGCCAGGAGGGGGAAAATTTGGGGTGTGACAGCCAGGAGGGGGAAAATTTGGGGGAAGAGCTGCAGTGTTGCAATCACTTGGTCCTGACATTTCCCCCCCCCCCTCTCTCTCTCTCTCTCTCTCTCTCTCTCTCATTTACTGAGAAACTGAGATTTTTTTATGTACTTGTACTATTTGTTTTTAATACTTTCAAATAATAATAATAATAATAATAATAATAACTGTAATTACAAAATTCATATGTGATAGTATTTTAAAGAAATACAATACGTACTAATCTATCCATGTCACTTTTAATTAAGGTTAACTCTCTCTCTCTCTCTCTCTCTCTCTCTCTCTCTCTCTCTCTCTCTCTCTCTCTCTCTCTCTCTCTCTCTCTCTCTCTCTCTCTCTCTCTTTTGCCACACAAGATAATAATGGGTCATAGTGTTAACTCCCTCCCTCTCTTTCGCTGGAAGCGTTATAAGTATTTTTTGAGAGAACAGAGAGAGATAAACACTCTCTTTCTCTCTCTCTCTCTCTCTTCTACCGAGATGAAAGAATTTTTATGGTACTAGTATGTAAAATGTTTATTGATAATTTCAGTTATTTAATAATAATAATAGTAATAATAATTAAACTTTAATTACAAAATTCATAATGGTCGTATTTTAAAGAGATGAAAATGACCTTTCCATTTCCACTTGCAAGGATAATTCCTCTTTCTTACTGAGATGAGAGAATTTTTATGGTAGATGAACGTGTTTATTATATTTTCAAATAATATAATAATAATAATAATAATAATAGAAGTAGTAATAATACGATAACTAATTTCAAAAGAAAATTCTTCCCTTTGTCTTTTTCTGTATCAATTTCCCCACCTCAACTCGAGTGACACTCGAGCTTAACAATGCCATACAATGGTCAACGAATTTAATGGTTTTATGTAATCTCTCTCTCTCTCTCTCTCTCTCTCTCTCTCTCTCTCTCTCTCTCTCTCTCTCTCTCTCTCTCTCTCTCTCTCTCTCTCTCTCACTGAGATGAGATCATTTTCATGGAAGTGTATGTAATAAGTAGTTTATCATTAATATTTTCCAATAATAATACTATAAGTACAAATTCATATCTGAGTATTTTAAATACAATAATCATTGCAATTCCATTTCTCTCTTTTAAATACGTAAGGATAACTCTCTCTCTCTCTCTCTCTCTCTCTCTCTCTCTCTCTCTCTCTCTCTCTCGTCTCTCTCTCTCTCTCTCTCTCTCACAAGATACTTGTCATACATTTGGTGTTTCTATTTCTTCCTTTTATCTCTCTTGCTCTCAGCAAAAGAATTGATAGACAGACAAACATAATTGCACAGTCCTCTCTTTCTCTCTTCTCTGGAGAAATATATGTATTATGGGAGGGGGAAAAAAAGTTGCCTACAGACATTCATTTCAATCTATTGAAACCGTAAGGGAGTTATTCTCTCTCTCTCTCTATCTCTCTCTCTCTCTCTCTCTCTCTCTCTCTCTCTCTCTCTCTTGCATTTAATGAAAATACAGGCGGTCCCCCGGGTTACGACGGTTCCGGCTTACGACGTTCCGAGGTTACGACGCTTTTTCTTAAATATTCAATGGAAAAATCCGTGCCTGGGGTTACGACGCTTGTTTCCGAGGTTTACGACGCTGACGCTTCCCGACGCTCCGAGTTAACGACGCTTTTAAAAAACTCATACTATGATAAAAAATCCTTTATAGTTTAGCACAGTATATTAATAAAAATAAGTTTCTGGTTAGATTACAACAAAAATTTTGAGGTTATGATGATTTTCGACACTTTTTATGTCGTATTTTTCTATGATTTTTAGTGACGCCTCATATGCGGAACTAGTTTCCGAGCGAATGAATACATACTAGCTTGCAGTGGCAAAGTTTACATAAAACAGTCCAAAAGCACAAATAATGAAAAAAATCATTGCTTGTTTCCAGTAATAATAACAAAAAACGAATTTTGGTTAGATTAGATTAGAACAACGAGAGAGAGAGAGAGAGAGAGAGAGAGAGAGAGAGAGAGAGAGAGAGAGAGAGAGAGAGAGAGAGAGAGAGAGAGAGAGGTGTCTTCCGACGCTCCGAGTTAAGGACAGAGAAGTGTTCGTTTCGTTAACGGCCTCTGACTCATGCCAGTAAATGTTTTGTTGATACTAATAATATAAGCCTATTTAAAGATACGTTTACTTTAATAGTATATGATACGTAAATAGTAATCAAACTGTTCTTGTAGCCCTCAAGATTTGGCAAAATCGAAGTATCCAAAGAGAGACATTATCCAGTACACTGGAACCTTGACATACGAATTTAATTTGTTCCGTTACCATCGTCGTATATCAAAAAACAGTTGTATCTCAAAGCATTTTTTCATTTAAAATAAATGTAATATGTATTAATCCGTTCTAGCGCTATGTGAAACCACACCTAAACACAGCTAAATTACATATAATATACACAATTTATACACAAATAAACGAGTTAATAAACACACATAATGATAAAATAACAGCAATGTGATAAATGATAATAAATGTTAATAAAATCAATTAAAAAAAAGAAAGGAATTTTACTTAACACAACGAAAGATGACGTGAGGCCAGCAGGGGGTGGGAGGAGGTATGGAAGGGTGGCAGGGAACGATTTGTTCTCTTTTTATTTACGTATGTACACTAATAACTACGTAATAAACACAAATGAAATAACATTGGAAACAATGTTTTTATTTTTTTTATTTTAATCAGTTTGTAGTTTAGAAATAATGGTGATGCCTTTGGAAGGCTTTTATGCTTCGCTATAACTTTCATGTTTTGCTTCCATCGAAATCATTTCTTGGGTTTATTCTTATCACCTGCTTTGTCTTTAGCTTTGAGACCCATGGTTTATAATAAAATAGACAAAATAACACGAAAAATAGGCGCAAATACAACGAACTAAACAACGACGTGTTAACATGCAGCACCAACAAACAAACAAAGACTGAACGCCATTCATCGGTCGCCTATTACAAACTAACACTCATCGCAAAATCGTATCTCAAAATATTTCGTGTATATCAAAGCTTATATTTTCGCAAATTTTCTGTGTATCTCAAAACATTCGTATATAAGGGCAATCGTATGTCAAAGTTCCAGTGTAATTTGATCAGAGAGAGAGAGAGAGAGAGAGAGAGGAGAGAGAGAGAGAGAGAGAGAGAGAGAGAGAGACGCCTTGGCAACAATGGTCACCGTCTCGGGGATTGACGTAACATTTATTTTCTGAACAGATAGGACAGAGAAGTGTTCGTTTCATTAAACGGCCTCTGACTCAAGCAGGAAATGTTTGTTGATACTAATATATAAGCCTATTTAAAGATACGTTTACTTTAATTAGTCTATATGATACGTAAATAGTAATCAGCTGTTCTTGTAGCTCAAGATTTGGCAAAATCACTCCAGGTTGTACATAAAACTTCAAGGAAGAATGTAGTGTCACCAGAGGATTACAATAGTTTTTTACCTTTCAAGAACCAACATTCTTTATGAAAATAACTCCAGGTTGTACATAAAACTACAGGAACAACATGTAGTGTAACCAAAGGATTACAAGTAAGGTTTTTATAACTTTTTGATTAGTTTAAGACATATTTCCAAGCGTCGTTCCGGCTTACGACGATTTTCGGCTTACGACGCATCTCAAGAACGGAACCCCCGTCGTAAACCCGGGGACTGCCTGTATATTAACTATCCAACTCCTTGTGAAGATCTTTTTTAGGTAGTATATTAAAAACAAAATACCCATCAAATATTCTTTAGTTTTCAAGGTCTCTTAGAAGATTTTAAAATATTTTTTAGGAGTGTATTGTATTTTCATTACAAGTACTATTCTTTTTAAATAACAAGCTATGCTGGGATTAACTACTGCCACCCCTCCCCATTCCCTCCTTATACCTACATGAAAGCACATCTATTGCCAGAAAAGTTCAGTATTTTATATGTAACTTCACTTATAACAACAATATTAAGATGCATGAAATATACTATTTAATGTAAGACTTTTGCACAATGCACATAGTTTTTTTGTACAGTGCAGTTCCTCACAGCTGATCTATACAGTAACTACAATATAATGCTTCTGGTCACCTGGTTTTGAAGTTCAAGCTACTTTGCAAAACTACTGTATTACATATTACTGCGTTTTAAGGAAGTATTTTCATATTTTCATTTTCAATGTCCTATTAGTATGAATATAATAAGGCAATTACACCAACAGCTTATCCCAAGAGTCTGAGAATATAAACCTTGAGTTAAAGGGGTTGACTATAATTTTTTTTTAAATCCTATCTGGAGTTTCTCCATCCCAAAAATTCTAGATTTTCGTATTAAATTTTATAACTCTAAAATGAAATACAAATTGGTAGAAGACACAGATTTACAAGTATCAAGAGGAGCAATGCCAAAAAAAAAAAAATATTTTGCTTCAAATGTAACAAAGTAAATGTATTTTATCCTTACCGCTGGTGCAGTTTCTTCAATAGCTAATAAGGCAGTAATTCTATATACAGTAGAGACCCGGTTCACGACCGTATTAGTACTCGACATAATCGGATTTCGCCACTAAATTCCAATAAACTTTGTATCTGTTTCAACCAAAAAACCAGTTTCCGACCCCCAGCTATGATGATGTTTGTAAACAAAACTGTTTCCGCCAGCCGCCACTAGTTGGCGTCATCCACAGTGCTACCAAATGTAGCATATTTCATGTTTTTTAGCATAATTTGACCCAAGAATTGGAGCTTAGCATAATTTCTTTCACACTTAGGGTTCTCAGTACAATTTTAGTATGTATTTTCACTAAAATTTTAAATAAAATGAAAAAAATGCAGAAAAATTCCTCAATTTCATACACAGCTATAGTGAATGTATCTTCATAGTGAAATTGCCTCAAAAGCAGCACTAACAAATGAGTAATTGCTAAGTTTGAACCCAACTAAGGAGTGTTAAATTTTGTGAATATAAATAAATACCCACAGTGGCATGACAAACGATCAGTAAAGTGTTAATAATGTTTTTCTTCATGAGTAAAAGAATAACTTTTTTTCCCTTTTTAATTTAGTTTATTTTTCAGTAGTTATCAAAATTTTAATTATGTCTGAAGTGATTTTCACACAATTTTCAAGTATTTATCATTGTGTATGTGATCTGTTAAAGAAAAAATAGTGTTTCAGTTGGCATGATAATGATCAAGTAATAAGTACGTATGTTTTTCTTCTTGAGTAGAGACTGGTTTGTGTTTACCTATTTACCCGTTTTAGTTTTTAATTTTTCAGTAAATATCAGTAAATAACAAAACCATGTTCTATTTGAAGTAATTTTCACACATTTTCAGTATTTATTAATTGTTTATGTGACCTGTTAAAGAAAAAGGGTTCTGCGTGGCATGATAATGATGCAGAATAAGTAAAGTTGTTGTTTTTCTTCACATTTGTATGTGTGATCTTCACACATTTGTCATAGTATAATAGTGATTGCATATCAAATAGTGTACTAGTGATTGCGTATGTGATCTATTAAAGAAAAATGGTGTTTTATTTACGAGTTTCCTAACATGTAAAGATAATCAAATTATAGTTATAATATTGTCTGTTTGTCACTTTGTATCATTTCACCTAATATATAAATGTTTTAAATTTCCATTACATCGTTGTTTAGCTCAAATGTATTAGAGAAGTGAGATAAGGTTAGATTAATAGCATAATTCTGGCACAAAATTGCACCATATTTGGCATAAATTCTTGCTTGGACCGACTAACATAATTTAGCAAAAGGTTGGTAACATGGTGACGCCACTCAGCAGTTTAAAGTCAGCAACTAATGATTACAAATTCATTCAAACATGTGTCGTGTCTTGTACACGTTGCGCGCATTTCGTTTGCTTTTTCAGTGGTATCAACTCTATACGCAGTTACCTTTTGATTCATCATGGGTCCCAACATTACTACTGGCTATTCTATTAAAACCTTTTGCTAATGTTAATTCTCTGAATGGAAAAAGTTTACATGGCATCTCGCATTTTCCTTCTTCAAAATGTTTCCATCATTTCCAACTACAAAATAAACCTTAAGTTTCGTCCTATCCTCTCCTCTGCATGAAAGTGATGAGCGAAAAAAAAGATCTAATCAAGCACCCTGCTTTGATTTTTTTTCAAGCGTAGACATATTCTAAACCCATGTCACACTTGAGGCGCGTTTCAGTAGTAAATGCAATACGATATTTAAGTGTTAGGTTTGGAGTGAAGGCAATGTTACGGGCGTAGGTTAACAGTGCGGTTCGGTAGCGAATGCAATCTTTAAGCTTGTTAAGCTTGCCGGTTAAAGAAGAAGTTAGTTCATAGCTATATCAGAGAAGCCACTATGCCATATTAAGTGTGAGTAATTAAGAAATTAAGAAAAATCTTTTATGTCGTACTGTAATACGTCAATGTTACGTGTAAGATTTGGTAGTGAAACCAGTTACATACGTAACATGTTCGGTTTGGGTAGCAACGCAATCTAAGCTTTTTAAGCGAGCCGGTAAAGAAGAGGTTACGGAATACCATTAATTATAGAAAATTAAGTAGATTCTTTTTATGTCTACTGTAAAAATACGTCATTGTTTACGTGTGAGATTTGGTAGTGAAACCACTGTCACATACGTAACGTGTGCCGTTCGAACGCAATCTTAATCTTGTTAAGCTTGCTGGTAAGAGAGGAGGTTAGCCTTAGCTTAATCAGAGAAGCCGCTATGGTATAGAATAATTACAGGCGGTCCCGGGTTACGACGCGGGGGTCCGTTCAAGACGCGCGTCGTAACCCGGAAAAATCGTCGTAAGCGGAAACGACGTTCTTGAAAACATGTCCACAGGGAAAATTTCACTACTAATTTGCAATTTTTCTTAGGGCCGTATCTCTAAAATTATCACAATTTACTTTTTTCATGTGCAACACTGGTTATCACAAATTACTGTATACAGGCAGTCCCCGGGGGGTTACGACGGGAGTTCCGTTCTTGAGATGCGTCGTAAGCCGAAAATCGTCGTAAGCCGGAACGACGCTTGGAAATATGTCTTAAAACTAATAAAAATTTATAAAAACCTTACTTGTAATCCTTGGTTACACTACATGTTGTTTCCTGTAGTTTTATGTACAACCTGGAGTTATTTTCATAAAAAAGAATGTTGGTTCTTGAAGTAAAAACTATTGTAATCCTCTGGTGACACTACATTCTTGAAGTTTTATGTACAACCTGGAGTGATTTTGCCAAATCTTGAGGGCTACAAGAACAGCTGATTACTATTTACGTATCATATAGACTAATTAAAGTAAACGTATCTTTAAATAGGCTTATATATTAGTATCAACAAAACATTTCCGGCTTGAGTCAGAGGCCGTTTAATGAAACGAACACTTCTCTGTCCTATCTGTTTCAGTAAAATAAATGTTACGTCAATCCCCGAGACGGTGACCATTGTTGCCAAGGCGTCTCTCTCTCTCTCTCTCTCTCTCTCTCTGATCAAATTACACTGGAAACTTGACATACGATTGCCCTTATATACGAATGTTTTGAGATACAACAGAAAATTTGCGAAAATATAAGCTTTGATATACAACGAAATATTTGAGATACGATTTTGCGATGAGTGTTAGTTGTATAGGCGACCGATGAATGGCGTCAGTCTGTTTGTTTGTTGGTGCTGCATGTTAACACGTCGTTGTTTAGTTGTTGTATTTGCGCCTATTTTTCGTGTTATTTTGTCTATTTTATTATTAAACCATGGGTCTCAAAGCTAAAGACAAAGCAGGTGATAGAAAAAACCCAAGAAAATGATCGATGGAAGCAAACATGAAATTATAGCAAAGCATAAAACCTTCCAAAGGCTATCACCATTATTTCTAAACTACAAACTGATTAAAATAAAAAAAATAAAAATTAGGTTACCAATGTTATTTTCATTTATGTTTATTACGTAGTATTAGTGTACATACGTAAATAAAAAGAGAACAAATCGTTCCCTGCCACCTTCCATACCTCTCCCCCTGCTGGCTACGTCATCTTTCGTTGTGTTAAGTAAAATTCCTTTTTTTTTTTCTTTTTTTTAATTGATTTTATTAAACATTTATTATCATTTATCACATTGCTGTTATTTTATCATTATGTGTGTTATACTGTTTATTTGTGTATAAATTGTGATATATATAGTAATTTAGCTGGGTTTGTTTAGTGTGGCTTCATACGCTAGAACGGATATTACATATTAACATTATTTTAAATGGGAAAAAATGCTTTGAGATACAACTGTTTTGAGTATACGACGATGGTAACGGTGAACAAATTAAATTCGTATGTCAACGGTTTTCCAGTGTACTGGATAAGTCTCTCTTTGGATACTTCGATTTTGCCAAATCTTGAGGGCTACAAGAACAGTTGATTACTATTTACATATCATATAGACTAATTAAAGTAAACGTATCTTTAAATAGGCTTATATTATAGTATCAACATTTACTGGCATGAGTCAGAGGCCGTTTAACGAAACAAACACTTCTCTGTCCTTAACTCGGAGTGTCGGAAGACACCTCTCTCTCTCTCTCTCTCTCTCTCTCTCTCTCTCTCTCTCTCTCTCTCTCTCTCTCTCTCTATCTCTCTCTCTCTCTATCTCTCTCTCTCTCTCTCTCTCGTAATCTAACCAGAAACTTCGTTTTGTTATTATTACTGGAAACAAGCAATGATTTTTTTATTCATTTATGTGCTTTTGGACTGTTTATGCAAACTTTGCCACTGCAAGCTAGTATGTATTCATTCGCTCGGAAACTAGTTCCGCATATGAGGCGTCACTAAAAATCATAGGAAAAAATACGACATAAAAAGTGTCGAAAATCATCATAACCTCAAAATTTTTGTTGTAAATCTAACCAGAAACTTATTTTTATTAATATACTGTGCTAAACTATAAAGGATTTTTATCATAGTATGAGTTTTTTAAAAGCGTCGTTAACTCGGAGCGTCGGAAGCGTCAGCGTCGTAACCTCGGAACAAGCGTCGTAACCCAGGACGGATTTTTCCATTGAATATTAAGAAAAAGCGTCGTAACCTCGGAACGTCGTAAGCCGGAACCGTCGTAACCGGGGACCGCCTGTATTCCAAAAGGAATAGAGGAAAAGTAGAGTGCAGGAAAGCAATACAGGTGGGTTCTAAAGAAACAATACAAAGAACTTTGGTACCATATATGTATAGTTTCATGCATTGTACACCATAAGTAGGAACCCCTATGTTATGTACTTGCACATTGTATGGCTTCTTATTTACTGCTAGAGAAATTGGAAATGTGCCTACCATGAAATTTAGTATTTCAGTGTTTATAGCAGAAGCTTTCTCAGAAAATGGAGTCACTAATTGTTAACAAGTAACTTAATTTGGGTATTCCCAAGATAATTTCACCAATTTGATGGAATCTACTTCTTCACTTAACAGACATATATGATGCAATATATAAAAACAGTTTGAAAGATTATTTTTGACCAGGTTGAGTAAATTGGCCTGAGAAACCTGCATTGTTAATATATTGGCCCTTGCTTATTTATTAGTAAGATTTAGATATACAAAAAAATTTCAATGATAATTAAAGTACATTAGACTACTAGAATGCTCTAACGGATTAAATTTTCTTTGCAGTGTATTAGCATTGTTGATGCTGCTCTTAGTGATAAAAAAGTTTGGAGATGAATGTGTGGTTTACCAAATACCGACATCTTTGTTTACACAACGGCATATTTATTAGCTTGGAGACTGGCCTTAAATGCCATTACATTTGCATCAGATGCTAATCAACACCAGTACTCAGCATTTTTAAGGTACTATTTAATTTACATCGTGGACATATTTTGAATATTAACTGTTATTTTAAATTAATTTTCTATGGTGATAATAATATTTTATAATACTGTTCTTTGATATACAGTAACATAAATTTAGTTTAATGAAAGTAATGCAGTAAATCAATATATTTTTTAATTTGTAGGCAGTCAGATATGTTGTCAAATCTTCTATCAATCCTTTTTAAACTGATGCCTCAAAATCCAACTATGGAAGAATTAGTGGAAAAAGATTCATCAGCTGAGGACAAATCTCCAACTATGTTTACTTGTGAACTTTACATAAGACCCAATGGTAAGCATAATTTTTTTAAGGTGGATTATAGTTAAGTAAATTATCTATGGCTTCTCTGCTTTATACCAATTGATTTTACTGTTACTGGAACTCTTCAGCTGATTTTCATGCCCTTAGTAAAACCTGTTTTAGGTCTAAAAGTTGTCCAGTTCTAATAAGTAATGCAACAACTATGGCTCTGAGTGTTGCTAAAACTACTGTAAGGGACCTAAATAGGACATTTAACAGTGGCATTGCATCTTTCCCTTTCACTAGTTATTATGTAAAATTTCCAATCATAGTGATTCTGTGACTTACTACTTTACTGACTTTAATTTTATTTTCTACCTATAAGCTGTACAGTTTACTTTCTTGAAGACTAATATGGTATCTGGGTCAGATTCTGTTTCAATTTAACTGCTTGAATAATTTTGGATATGTTCTAGTTGCTGTCATAATTTTTTCCTAACCTATTTTGTTATATACCTTCCATGAAAATATTTACCAGTAAAGTATTTTCCTATGGATACCATATAGTTTTGCCTTCCAAACTATTATTTTTTGCTTACCATTCCATCCACTAAATGCTGAAAACTTATTAGAAGCAGTTTTTACATTATCATTCTGCTTATGAGATCATCATTGCTTTCACAATGGCAATCGATACTTGGACATTTTATCCATCTGCCCGATCTTTGGCTATTCTTTTTGTAGGGCTTTAAAGAATATTTACTAATTTATTTGATTTGTAGGGTATTCTGCTATGTAATTAAATGAACTTGTCATAATTTAACACTTTTCTGTACATAATTACAGCTTTATATTGATCAGAGGGATAGTCATTAATTACATTAGTTTTGGCTATTAAAACATCCACATTATATGCCTCCTGTCCCTCCTTTGTGGAAATAGCAAATTGCTGTCTCTGCCTAAGAGAGCTATGGTCTTGCAATCTTGTTTGGGGAGTTAGTAATTTGTACAAGTATAGTTGTTGCTTCAAAAATATTTTTTTACCCACATATCTCAGAACTGGTTCTGTTCCAGAAGTTCAAATTGCTTTGAAATTGCTTGGCAGATTCAAGTTGCCATGTATGCTTGTAAAAAAAGTGCTATTGTATTCTGCATATAAAGTTGTTCTTAATTGAAATGAAGTAGACCCTATCTGCCCCTTTAGAAAATTATTTTTAGTTTTCCAACTTAAGAGGATTGAATCAAAAGGCTGTTTATTAAGTGAGTGTGTGTAGAACTTTCTTCTTCTCAAGTAAACTATGTTGTTGTATGTGGATGATATTCTTTTTCCATCTTGATGGGATTGAATCAAAAGGCAAATACTTTGCTTAATATACTATTCACAGGGAAAGTGTGTAATTACTAGAGTGGGATTTGGTGTCCATTTATGCACTAGACAATTCTTTTATTCCTTTAGGCTTGGGTTACAGAAGGATTTTAATTTTATGCTTCACAAGCAGCACACAAAAAATACACAAACAATCACACTCAAAAAAGTACGTGAAAAAAAATTATTAATTGCAAATTTATGATGAGATCTTTACAGGGGATATATGTACTGTAATACTAAGATTTGTATACTTTGAAATTATACTGTGTAATAAGTCTGTTTCTTAATGCTTTTTTTTTTCTTTGAACAGTAAAGGTTACTTCAAATTTGGTGGCTCATTGGCTTGCAAAGTTTATTTTGACTGTGTAAGTCGAATTCCAGCTGCAGTGCGGCAATGGTTATCAGTCTTGATAGGCAAACTCAGTCATTAGTGGATTCGTTTACTTCCACTTATGTATCACCTCTTCTTATTAGCCAAGAAATGTCGACAGTTAGCAGTAGCACAGCCAGATTTGATAATATGCTGGTAAGTATTATGTATTGCATAATGCATAATTCACCCTTAAGTCAGTGAGACTACCATTCTTATCAGGAAATTGGTATAGTACAATATAAATATTTCAACCAACATTTTCAAACTGACAGATTTTAATTCATTACAAGTCAAGACTGCAAAAAAGGGAATGTTTGTATTAATTATTTTGACCAGTTAGTTATGATTGTAATAGGCATTGAGTGTAATATTGGTCGTTTTCTTAGAGCCATAAAATTCCTCTCTAGTTTGATGTTATAAGTTAGGGTTGAATTAATGCTAATGATAAAATGAATTGAATACAGTAGTAATACCAAAATGTTGGGTATGAATACAGAGTTTAACTCTTCTGTACAGTAAAAAGTAATCATAACATTTAATAATTTTGCCCTGCAGGTGAAAATACGTCCAGGAACAAGGGAAGTTATTGCAACATATTCTATAGATGAAGCCAGTATGGAACTCATCTTCGCCTGGCTCCAAATCATCCTCTTTCTACTATTGTTGTCGAGGATCATAAAAGAGTTGGAGTTTCTGTTGCTCAGTGGCGAAATTGGTTACTAGGCGTTAAGTTTGATTAATTATTGTGGTAAAAGTCCTCAGATTGATAAATTTGAATGATAACTACTAAATTCATTACTAGGAAAGGTTATGTAAATTGTATGCAACTGACACAGGTTTAAGAGTCCTTTGTCTGAAATTCCATAACTGAAAATCTCAGAATTAAAACAAAGGTTTTGTACATGAAAACTTACCCAGCAGATATATACTTAGCTTATAGACTCGGTCGTCCCGACAGAATTTCAAAACTCGCAGCACACGCGACAGGTAGGTCAGGTGATCCACCATTCCCCGCCGCTGGGTAGCGGGATCCGGAACCATTCCCGTTTTCTAAGACAGATTTTCTCTGTCGCTTGACCGTGAACAACATCTGTGTTCGTTCCTCCATTTTGGATTTTCTACTCGTTTGCCGAGAATTTGGATTGGTTTTTTGGTGACATTCTGTTTTTTCTGGCTGGCTTGGCATACGCTTATTGTGGACTGTTTTTCGACTTGACTTTTGATTTTGCTGCTCTTTCACGATGTCTGACGCTAAGGCTTCACCTATGTTTAGGGTTTGTAATAGGGAAGATTGTAAGGTTAGGCTGCCGAAATCGTCGGTAGCCCACCCTCATAATGTTTGCTCTAAATGTATAGATAATGAATGTTCTATTAATAACACCTGTATTGAGTGTGAGAATTTAACAGAGCTTGAGTGGAAGGAGTTATCTTCTTATGTTAGGAAACTTGAGAGGGATAGAATAAGGAAAGCTTCAGTTAGATCATCAAGTAGATCTTGTTCTCTAGAACAAGACTTTCATAACTCTCCTGTACTGACGATTTCCCTTAGCCAGCAGTGCTTCTCCCGGTACTGAATCCAGGATTCTTCCTCTGAAAGGGAAAATGTTAAAGCTACTATCAAGAAACTTCAAGCTCAGTTACGAGCATTAAACGAAGGTAAGAGTAGTGATAGTGATTTGTGCAGTGTCCCCAGTGCAGTGGAGGGGGAGGGGGCGTCTGACCGGTTCCTCATTGCTCCTAGACCTAGACCGCTTCCAAACTCCAGGACCAAGGGAGGAGGAATGTCGAAAGCCGCAGGGAGGATGCAGAGCATCCCCAACGGTCAGGCGTCCCTCCGGCAGATCCTTATGTAGCGTCCCAGGCTGCCTTGGATAGCTGCAGAAAGGGCATCCTAAGGGAGTGTTTTTCGGCCTCGGATTCTTCCTCTCCTAAACGAGATGGAGTTCTGCCTCTCAATCGCGCCCTTTGAAGAGACCTGCCGAAGGCTCCTAAAGGAGACGCTGCTGATTCTAGCCCAGAGCGTTTTCCTGAGAATTGGCCCTCTGATCCTAAGAAGGCGAGACAGGAGGAGTCCTCTCTTCAGGATCCCACGAAGAAGTTCCTGATCAACCTGCAGGAGCAATTATCCTCTCTGGTAGGCTCCTTCACTAAGGATTCAACAAGGAGGAAAGAGTGTTTCGCTCCCTGTTAAGAGTTCCTCTAAGCGCCCCTCTTCGGCTAGGAGAGAGCCTCATCACACTCTCCAAGGCGATTATCTCCTTCGTCTAGAGACTCTTTGGACAGGAGTTTTTTCTCCTGACAGGCGATTCCTTTCGCCCTGTATCGCTCTTCCCCAAGAAACTAAGCGCCCTCCTTTAGACAAGTTTTTGAAGCCGAACAGAAGCGCCTCAATTCATCGTCAGAAAGTGCGTAGCCTCTCCCCTTCTAGATGCCTAGAATCGAGCAGGAGTCTCGATCGGTTCAGGTTCAAGGAGCCAGAAGAGAACCTAGACCAGTACAAGCATCAGGATCCTTTGAGACTGCAGACCAGGAGTGGAACCAGGAGTCAGTCAGGCGCAAGGAGGCAGTCAGATGCAAGGAAGGGCGCCAAGAGCCTTTCAGCGCAGGATTCAGGGCGCAGGAGTCAGTTAGACGTCAGGAGTCAGGGCGCTAGGAGTCTGTTAGGCGTCAGGAGTCAGGGCGCTGGGATCCTCTCAATGCGCCCTGAGTCAGGCGCCCAAGAGCCTATCAAGCGCCATGAGTCTTTGGACCTCAGATGAATAGGCACCAAGAGCCTAGTAGGCGCAAGAATGTTTTTGACTGCCAGGAGCCTCATTCTTCTTATGGGACTAGGAATTTTTCTCCTCCTTCGCGCACAAATAGAATTGTCGAAGATTCACGGCACTCCTTCTCGGGAAAGGAGTACTTCTCCCGGGAAAGAGCCCTTCACTTCCAAACTGGTCCCCTTCAGTTGG
The DNA here is from genome assembly GCF_015104395.2 of Macrobrachium nipponense. Lineage (NCBI taxonomy): Eukaryota > Metazoa > Arthropoda > Malacostraca > Decapoda > Palaemonidae > Macrobrachium > Macrobrachium nipponense. Next base: position 34,698,106 of record NC_061094.1, read on the forward strand.
GCCTTTGGGAAGAAGTGTCGGACGATGAGAAGCCCGTAGATGTAGCAGTCTCAGACTACAAGAGGCTCTCACTTCTTCTTCTCAAGGAGTTCGGAGACTCCCTTCATCCTGCTGATCCTCCATCACCAGGATCACTATGTCCAGCACCAGAACTCATAAGTCTTCATCATTCGTTAAGATGCGCCCTGCATTATGCATGAAGAAGGCTTTAAAGACCTTTACGGAATGGCTAGCTTCAAGAAGGGAAGCTGGTAAAACATTTTGTTTTTTCCTGTCCTCCTTCCAAGTTAACAAGGGAACCTGGGAGGTGGTACGAGACCAAAAAGCCCATGGGATTGGGATTAGGCCTCCATCATCCGCAGACGCTGATTTTGCCTCTTTGTAGATGCATCCAGGAGGAAGTCTGCTTTCTGCAAAGGCAACATGGGGCATGTGTGAATTGGACCATCTTCTAAAGGGCCTCTTCAAGACTTTAGAGTCTCAATTTTATGGACTGGGCCTTGGGAGCATTAGCCAAGAGAGCCCAAGACACGGATTTTGTCTCTATGGAAGAGCTTTCAAGTGTTCTGGCTTGCTTGGACAGAGCAGTTATGGACGGCTCAGTAGAAGTTGCCTCTCTGTTTGGAACAGGAGTGTTAAAGAAGAGATCGGTCTTTAGCTCTTTTCTAGCAAGAGCCGTATCGCCTCTACAAAGATCCTCTCTTCTTTTCGCTCCTCTTTCCTCACATCTGTTCCCGCAGGAGACGGTTAAGGAGGTAGCAAAATCCTTAACGGAGAAAGCAACTCAGGATCTCCTCACACACTCGGCTAAAAGTTCAGACCCGCCTTTCCTATTGAAAAAAAAAGAGAGACCCTCTTTTGTACAGCCCTTTCGAGGTGCCTCCTCTTCTAGAACCCCTCTTAGAGGTCGCAGACCAGAACGGAGGAGTAGACCAATCTAGAAGGTCCTTCGGGAAATCTAGATGAACAGAGAGTCCTCCAGACAAAAGTAGCGCCAGACTACTCCATTTTGCAAAAGTCTGGGCGTGGAAGGGAGCAGATTCTTGGTCCCTCTCGATCCTAAAAAAAGATACTTGATCCCCTTCAGGGAAAATCCTCCCTGACGACAACTCCAAGGGAGTTAGTGCAAGATACTCAGATCCGGTCCGAAGGCTAGCTATTCTTCAGGCAGTGGAACGATGATATCGAAAGAATCGGTAGAACTGGTACAAGATCTCCAGTCTCCAGGATTTTACAATCGGTTGTTCCTGGTACCAAAAGCATCGGGGGGATGGAGACCAGTTCCCTGAATTTCTTTGTTATGAAAAAGAAATTCTCGATGGAGACGTCTTCCTCTGTTCTGTCTGCTCTTCGTCCAGGGGACTGGATGGTGTCCCTGGACCTTCAGGATGCGTATTTCCATGTGCCAATTCATCCGGCATCGCGGAAATACCTAAGATTTATGTTCCAAGGGAAAGTATTTCAGTTCCGAGCGATGTGTTTCGGACTTTCGACTGCCCTCAAAGTCTTCACGGACATCATGAAGAACGTAGCTTATTGGCTACATCTGGAAGCATCAGGATCTCATTATATCTAGACGATTTGGCTAATCAGAGCCCAATCGGAGAAACAATGTCTGGAGGACCTTTACTTAACTCTGAACTTGACAAAGTCCCTGGGCTTTTAGTCAATCTCGAGAAATCCATGCTGACTCCCCAGCAAAGCATTGTCTATCTGGGGATTCAGATGGATTCTCGGGATTTTCTAGCGTATCCTTCGCAGGAAAGGAGAGAACGCTGCTTGGAAAAGGTGGCAGTCTTCTAAGGAAAGAACATGTTCCGCGAGGGAATGGATGAGTTTACTGGGGACCCTCTCCTCGATGGAACAGTTCGTTTCCTTAGGAAGACTACACCTAAGACCCCTTCAATTTTATCTGAAGGAGAGATGGGATTGGAAGTCTCAAGAACTGGGAGAAACCTTTCCAATCTCGAAGAGAATCAAGGAGAATCTCCTCTGGTGGTTAGATCCACAAAAACTAAGCAAGGGGATCTCCCTTCACTTAAAGAACCCTCGCCTAGCGTTATTTGCAGACGCCTCAGATTCGGGGTGGGGAGCAACCTTAGGTTCGAAAGAAGTGTCAGGCACTTGGGAAGGAGAACAAGTGTCCTGGCACATAAACAAGAAAGAACTAACAGCCATTCATCTGGCTCTAGTTCATTTCGAGGAACAGGTCTCAGGTCTGGTGGTTCAAATTGCACTCGGACAATACAACAGCCCTTGCATATATTAAGCCGGGGGACCGGGGGGACGCCATTCCTTCTCCCTGTACGAGTCAGCAAAGGACTCTGCTGATTTGGGAAGTCCGGAGAAAGGAAAACAATCTCTCTTCTGCAAACAAGGTTTGTGCAGGGAGAGAGAAATGTCCGGGCGGATCTGTTGAGCAGAAAAGACCAAGTCCTACCCACGGAATGGACACTCAATCTTCAGGTTTGCCAACAACTTTGGCATCTGTGGGGAAGACCCAATATAGACCTGTTCGCGACCACAAAAACAAACTACAGGCTGGAAAATTATTGAAAACTCCCCGATCTCGGATCCGCAGCGGCGCGGGGTAGCAGTAGACAGCTTTCTGCTGAGATTGGGCAGGTTTAGATACGTACGCCTTCCCTCCTTTCAAGATAGTAGGGGAAGTGTTGAGGAAGTTCGCCTGCTCAGAGGGAACAAAAATGACCCTAATCGCTCCCTTCTGGCCAGCTCTCGACTGGTTCACAGAGGTACTGGAGTGGATAGTAGATTTTCCAAGATCGCTTCCACTAAGGAGCGATCTTCTCAAACAGCCCCACTTCGACAGATTTCACAAGAACCTCCCGCTCTAAGCCTGACTTGCCTTCTGACTGTCAAAGGACTCGTCAGAGCAAGGGGTTTTTCGCGCGAAGTTGCAAAGGCTATTGCAAGAGCCAGAAGGAGTTTCCACCCTCTAAAGTGTATCAGTCGAAGTGGGGAGTTGTTTAGAAGATGGTGTAAAGAGTAAGAAAATATCCTCTTCCAGTACCTCTGTAGCTAAGATCGCTGATTTTCTTCTCTATTTGAGGAAGAGTTGTAACTGGCAGTATCAACAGTGAAAGATACAGAAGTATGCTGGCCTCAGTCTTTAGACATAGAGGTCTAGATCTTACAAACAATAAAGATCTTCATGACCTAATAAGGTCTTTTGAAACCACGAAAGACCAGAAGATTAAGAGACCTAGCTGGAACTTGGATGTGGTCCTTAAGTTCCTAATGTCAGAAAAGTTCGTACCCTCTCATACAGCTTCATTTAGAAACTTAACTAGAAAGTCCTTATTTCTCTTCGCATTAGCAACAGCTAAGAGAGTTAGCGAGTTGCAAGCCTTGGAAGGTAAAGTTGGTTTTAGGAAGGATTCAGCGGTTTGCTCCTTTAAACCACTTTTCTTAGCGAAGAACGAAAATCCCTCAAAACCATGGCCTAGAAGCTTTGAGGTAAAGGACTTTCTTCTCTAACAGGAAAAGAAACTAGAGAGGACTTTGTGTCCAGTCAGGGCACTCAAGTTCTACCTGAACCGCAAAAAGCGTTATTAGGAGTTACAGAAGAAAGTCTTTGGTGCTCGGTAAAAGATCCTAAAAAGAACTATTTCAAAAGAATGCCCTAACGTTCTTCATAAAAGGATGTGATAAAGGAAGCTCACCTTACATGCAATGAAGAGCACCTCAAGATTCTCAGAGTAAGAGCACATGAAGTGAGAGCCATAGCTACGTCAATGGCCTTTCACAAAACCTGGTCTCTTCAGGCTCTGATAGAGTCAACGTTTTGGAGATGTAACTCTGTGTTCGCCTCCAATTATCTAAGAGACGTAAAAATTTCTTACGAAAAGTGCTTTGCTCTGGGAGCATATGTTTCTGCAGATTCAGTGGCGGGAGAGGGAGCTGAGGCTAATCCTTCTTAACTTAGTTTAGTATTATAATTTTTCTTTCGGTTATTGGTGGTTGTTTTTTATGGGTTGATTGTCAGAGGGAATAGGGGACCCTCTTGCAATTTTTAGTTTATAACAGTACTAACATGGTCAGGTGATCGGGATTGGCTTCAGTGCTCCTTGTGTTTACTTATTGGAACCTTAACTCTGTCATGTAAGAGGGCTAGTCCCCATTGATATGACATAGGTAAAGGCTCTACCATGTAAGTGGGTTATCCCCCATTGGTACGATCCGGAGTAGGCTCTGTTGCGTAAGCGGGCTAGCCCCCATTGACACGATCCAAAAGAGTTATCCAGCCATAGGTCCATACCTCACTGGGACTCTTGAGGCAGGCAGACTCATAGACAGTAGTCATGAAGTCTTCAGCCCAATCAGGTAGGAACCATGGATTATTATATCCAAGAACATATGTTGTTTTTTCCCTGTTTTTTTTAATGTATTTATTATAATTATTATGATTAAGCTGTCTCTTACCCTCCACCAAGGGTGCCAATCAGCTAAGTATATATCTGCTGGGTAAGTTTTCATGTACAAAAATGATATTGTTAAGATACAATAAAGTTTTGTACATACTTACCTGGCAGATATCTACGATTAATGGCCCACCCATACTCCCTCAGGAGACAGGTGGAAGAGAAAATCTGTCTTAGAAAACGGGAATGGTTCCGGATCCCGCCACCCAGCGGCGGGAATGGTGGATCACCTGACCTACCTGTCGCGTGTGCCGCGAGTTTTGAAATTCTGTCGGGACAACCGAGTCTATAGCTAAGTATATATCTGCCAGGTAAGTATGTACAAAACTTTATTGTATCTTAACAATATCATTTTTTTTGAGTGCTGACATGACATGCCACAAATAGCAATCTATAATTAAATCCTAATGTTTTTTGTAGAGTAAAATAGCATTTTTAGGTAGATATTTCAACAAAGCAGTTAAATGTTACTATTCCAGTAAGAGGATATACAAAAAAAAAAAATTGTCGTATAAAAACCTTTATTTTCAGTTGAACACAATGCTCTCTCATCGTAATACACCCCTCATGCAGTCTTTAGCCTTCTGGAAGAAAAATGTTGATCAAAAGTTTGAAGGTATTGAAGAGTGCTTTATCTGCTACTATGTTCTTCATGGAACAAACCATCAACTTCCGAGATTATTATGTCGAACCTGCAAAAAGAAGTTCCATGCAGCATGTCTGGTAAGAATAGTAGTTGAGAAGTTTATTAACACATACAGCAAAACATTAGGATAGAGAAAAAAGACAAGAGCATCAGATTTGTCAAAAAAAACAGGTATATCATATTCACTTTGTTTCTGCTTAGTGTACTTGTTCTTACCAAAATATGAACCATTGCCTTTTACTTCAAATAGGTCATTCCCAGCACTTGCTGAGGTATATTTTAAGTTAAAAGTTTTTAAACTGGTGGTAGGCAGGCAAGCTGGGAGTTTCTCACCTGCAACCAGTGGTTGATGTGGGGGAGGCGATCTTATCTACCTATGCTATAGCTGTCTTTTAGGTTTCTTGCTCTCAAATAGTTCTCCTTATCCATGCTGCTTATACTCCTCTGGCTCAGTCTAGTGGGTTAAGTGCATGAACCTAAGAATGTGTACTGAGTACTCACCAGGTGAGACAGTGGGATGTTGCCACTGCCCACACTTCCTTTGTTGATGGCTTTGCTGGAGTACTTGCAGATGTCTTTCCCTACTGTTCCTGCAAAGTAGCTCAACAGTTATCTTGCTTGTGGATATACATCTATGGTATCAAGCATAGGATGCTACCATTTACCTTGACTATGTCTTCTGTTAGCTTAAGAGAGGAACTCTCTTGCAGTAAGCTCTTCTTTCCCAGCTTCTACCTTTCCTTCCTTTAGCTAGAAGTCTAATCAGACTTTGAGGTAGGTTCTCCCTTCTTCATTAGTTGTGGCAGCATTAATTTACCTGCAGGTGGGATTGCTTTCCTAAGTAGGGTTGACACTACATTTGGTTCTCCAAGCATGTTCCTTACCATGTCTCCCAATTCCATCTGAGACCTAAGAACTGTTCTGGACTTTTCTTGCACTTCAGTTGAGGTACACAGAGAAGGGTAGGGTACACAGAGAAGGGTTGGCCTACCTTCTGTCTTGGCATTAAGCTGTATACTGTGGCAAGCTAAAAGATGTTGCTGACAAGGAATGTTTCTGGTTGTTGAAACATTGATTTTATATTTTTGCCTCCCAAAAATTGATAAATTTTTAATCATGATTATTTGTATTTCATAGCTAACAAGCCTGAGGTCTTGACAATAGGATGGGATAATCTTCTAGCACCAGCTGGAAACCGGTTAAAACAATTTGAAGATTGTAAGTAAGGAATCTGTGGCATCTGGCAACTCATGGGCTGGACTTCGTGACATGTCAAGTCTTTCTTCCAACCCAGGGTACGAGAGGGTTGGCTAGAGGTGGGCAGTAAACATTAAGACCTCAGGTCTTTCAGCTGTGAAAATACAAATTGATTAGAATTTTGTTCGTATGCCAGAACAAACCTTCGGGTCTTAACAAAAGGATAGATTTATACATGGAGGGAGGTACAAATACCCTGAACCAGCCAGGGTTCAGCCCACCTGACCACTCCTTCCTAGATCAAGTTCTAAAGAGAGAATAAATAAGAGCACCTAAAAACACAGCCTGCTGGGATTAAACAATGAGACCTGTCCAAGCAACAAACCATGTAGGGCACCAGGTGTTTGTCACAAAAACTCCTCCCTCCCCTTGCTAGAGAGAAGTTTATGCTATTGAGAAACAGATTTGTAGACCAGTCAACTCGCTCATTCTCTCTTCCACACAGTCATCGTGGGTAAGATACAAACTGTCCTACCAGGAGCTAAACAACTTGTTGGGTAGCCACCGCCAAACCCAAGGAAAAAGTGTCCAAGGACCTGTGGGGAATGTCCTTCAGGTAAACGAAAGTGAACCTGGTTTGCCAAAGCCAGCAACAAGCATTCAAAATCCTATGAGCGGACACGTTTTTCTTAAACGCCAGAGAGGAACCCATTCCTCTGATTGTCATTTGCTGTATGCCTGCACAGACTCGGTGAAAGAAGTAGCAAGCCAGAATGAAATGGTGTTCTTGAACACTTCCCTTCTGGACCGGCCCATGCTAACAGTCTACAACACCTAGGCCTTAGGTAACAAGTCCTTTTTAGATAGCAGCACAGACTTTGATGGGACAAAGCAATAACTCCTGCAAATTGCTGTCCACAAACTCATTCAATGAGGGAATTAAAAATGAAGCAAACCTGTAATCATGCACCAAGGGATTCTGAGTCTTAGCCATGAATTACAGGACAAATTGAAGGTGACTGACCCCAAACCCCTGGCATGTTTAACAGCATAACTCAGGCCATGGAGCTCTCCAACTCTCTTTGAGGAAGCCAAGACACCAACTGGAAAACTGTCTTCAGAGTCAGATTCCACGTTGGAGGTTTGAGTTCTCTTGGTGAACACAATTGTTTGAAACTCCTGAACAACAAGATTTTCCAGGACAAAGATTTGTCCACGCACTTCAGGCGCAGAACCAACCCCAAGGCAGCCCTGTAGCCTCTGACAGACAAGACAGAAAGACCTTTCTCATCCCTGAGAAAGATAAGGAAATCTGCTATCTGGTGAACAGAAGTTCCGAGTGGAGAGAAACCCTGTTGACGACACTAATCGCAGTAGATGGCCCACTAAAATTGGTAAACTGCTAACGAAGATCTCCCGAGATAGTTGGATATGTGGTCCGCAGCTTTGCGAGAAAAGCCTCTTGCCTGCAGGAGATACTTGATGGTCTTCAACCATGAAGAGATGAGGGACTACCAACTGGTGAAACCTTACCACAGGGGTTGGCAAAGGAGGTTGTGCCATGGGGGAATTTCTCTCAGAACCTCTTGACAGGTCTGAGAACCACTCCACTTGAGGCCACAGAGGTGCTACCAAGGTCATCCTGAGAATCCAGGAGCTCATTACTCTGTTCAGGATCAGATAGAAAGGAGGGAAGGTGTACACCTCGAGATTGTCCCAAGGATGCTGTGGAGCATCCTTTGCCAGAGCAAGAGGATCTGGGACCACTGGGAAGTAGACCTGTTGAAGCGAGTGGCAAAGAGGTCTAACATTGGTCTTCCCCAAAAGTTAAACTGCCTGTTCACTACATCCTGATGCAGAGATCACTCTGTACTTATCCATGAGCTCCACCTAAGTTGTCGATCACCACAGGTGCATCTCAACTGTCAATGAGTGGAGTTGGCAAGACACCAGCTCCCCGGTTGTTCATGTAGGCCACCGATGTGGTGGTGTCCAACATCAGAATGACATAGTGACCCTCCACCCTCTCAAAACTCCTACAGACCTAGGAAAGCTGTTTTAACTCCAACACGTTGCTGTGAAGCAGCTTGTTCTTCGCACTCCAAACACTCAAGGCCAGGAGATCCTCAAGAGGAGCATCCCAACCATTGATGGAAGCATCTGAGAACAGAAGTAAGTCTGGAGGGGTAAATGTAGGACTCCCACCTAAGATTCTGGTCATCTAACCACCAACGAAGGTCTCTTCTCACCTCTTCTGACAGAGTTACCTGCTGCTGAGGGGAATCTCGCACCAGGGACCAGCTTTTCAAGAGATGACAAGATTCCAAGAAAAATCTGCCACAGGTGAGCTGGCTGTTCGGCTTGTGACAGGAACGTGTGTGCCACAGACCTGAACTTCTGCAACCTCTGGTCTGATGGAAAATTGCTCGACACTGCTGTATCTATAGATATACCCAGGTAAAGAATCCTATGGCTGGGAAGCAGATTGGACTTCACCAGGTTTACCACAGTGCCTAGGTTCTGACAAACCTGGAGAAAATAATCCCTACTCTGAACCAGCTTCTCTTTGGAACTTGCCAAGACCAGCCAGTTGTCAAGGTATCTCAACAGGCGAATCCCTTGAGCATAAGCCCACATCAAAACTGAGGCAAAGACCCTTGTGAACACTTGAGGGGCTGTAGTCAAACTGAAGTAAAGGACCTTGAACTGGAAGACTTGCTCTCCAAGGTTGAAGTGAAGGAATTTCCTGGACAAAGGGTGAACTGGAATCTGGAAGTAAGCATCCTTCAAGTGTATTGACACCATAAAGTCGTTCTCCCTTATGGCTGCCAAAACTGTCCAGGGCATCTCCATCCTAAACCTCATCCTCTTCATAAAGTGGTTCAGCGTAGAAAGATCTATTACTGGCCTTCTCCAATTGCCCGTAGCCTTTGGAACCAATAAAATTAGACTGTAAAACCCTGATGAAGGACGATGTACTTCCTCCACTGTGCCTTATCAAGCATATTCAACACTTCCTCCACTGTGCCTTATCTAGCATATTCAACACTTCCTCCTGAAGAGCTAAGCATTTTGGAGAACCTTAAGCATAAGTAGTTGGAGGAGGGGTCTGTCTGAGAGAGGGGGAGGAAAGTCAAAAGGTAGTAGATACCCCACCCGAAGGACATCTACCCACATCTTTGCTCCGTGAATTTGCCATTTGGCCCAATGGTATCTGCCAAGCCTCTCCCCACCCGTGGCAACGGGAAAGGAGTGGCACCCTCTTTATCCATGATAAACACTGCCCCTTTCTCTAGCCCCCATTCCTTGCTTGTAGGGGTGAGGCTGTAAGGGACGCTGCTGTTGCTTAGACTTGGATGGAGCAGTAGACTGAGGAGGCCTTAAAGATGTCGAATGCTTGGCCAACTTCCTCGTAGGAGGCTGCCTACTCTGCCTTGGAGGAGAGTGAGCCTCCGACTTCGAGACTGCCTGATGAACCAGCCCGTCTTTGGTATCAGCACGCTGCTGGTCTATTGGATCTTTTAATTGCATTCTCAGAAAGAGAAGCTGACTCCAGGAGGTCCCCATTTCTAAGAGACGACAAGGACTCTGAATCCACCAACCCTGCCACCTTCGGCAATGCCATACCTCTCCTCTCCTAACCAGGAACAGGTTAGCCCACATATTAGCACTGAGATGGCCCAGGTGAGAGATGGCCTTAGCACGAGACTGCAGCAACCTGATAAAGAGGGCGAGCTAACGGAACCCCCCCATCAGAGCAACACGACGCAGTAGACCGTAAGTCCAGCCACGACACAGTCTGGAAGGCAGAAGCAGTAGACTAGAGTAGAGGCCTCTTGAGAAGTCAGTGAAGGGCCCTCAGCCCTTACCTGATCCAGTGTCAAGCCAGGCTTTAAACAAATCATGTCCAAATTAAGGTGACAAGGCATCAGTTGAACTACATTAGTAGAATAATGTTCCTATGCCACACGAGAGGAGGGGGAGAAGCTTAGTTAACTTATGAGAGTGCAGGGAGCGATCCTGACCTTGAGACCTAAACATTAATGTGCTGCAAAATTGATTGAGCATGCCCAGAACAAGTTAGCTCAAACAAAACTCTAGCATCCTGCCTTACCAAGCAAGGCCTCTATGCCCGTTGGGGTCATAGAAGACTGAGTCTGTCTTATCCCCCAAGGTTGTTGAACTCAGTAATGAGATTAATAACCTCTGTATAAGAAGACAGAAACTCTTGACTCTCCCCCTTCTCTGGCTCTGGCAAAGGAGAGTGACAACGCAAAGCAGAAGCCTAGAAGGATCCTCATCCTTCCCTAAGGCTAATGAGGAACGTTCCTTGGAAGCCGGACATCACACCTTCTACTGGCAGGACTAGGACCTCAAACAATGGAAAACCTCGAGAAAGAGGGCCCAGGAACATGTTCAAGTGATGAATCACATACAGGTCTTGAGCCGAACCACGTACAATCATGAGATAAAGATCAACGCATTAGAGAACCTCCTGGAGGAGGAGGAGGCTGGTCTCAAGGAAGGTCCCCAACTCTGGAATGTGAACGATGCAAGTGAGAACTCTATGGGGAACAAGAACCTGAAAGCCTAGGCTTCTTGGACACAGGAGAAAGGCTGGCCTTCCCATCACGCAGAGGCGAAGAACCCCTTCCAGGCTGAAAAAAGTGTCCACAAACCCAAACCACCTCACGTCCGCAACTGTCCACAGCCACACAACCCCCACTACACATAAAACAGCAGGTGCAGACTTAGTAGTTATTGTTACACATAAAACAGCAGCAGCAGAAGTTTTACCATAATAACTGTTTCAGCAGGGAAATTATAGGAGGTGGACAAAGCAAGCAGGATTGAAGCCGTCGACACTGAAAGGAAAGCATAATCCAACAGGTTAAAAAGAATAAGAATCCAATAGGTTAAAAGGAATAGTATAATCCAACAAGTTAAAAAGAATAAGAATCCAATAGGTTAAAAGGAATAAGTGATAAAGACATCAAGAACATTCTGCTGCTGGGCAAAGGCCAAAATGGGTTAACTGCTTAGGCTGTGCAGCAGGCAATGATAATTTGTTAGATGATTAGGATCTGTGGGGCCTCTCATCAAGGTTACGACCAAAATCAACCACAAAACAGGATTCTGAAGCAAACAAGGCCTTCTTGCATTAAGTGTCCTCTTGTTCTTGTAATAAACCTATTGGTTGGCACATCAGTCCAGGCAAATTTTTAAGGTGAAACTGGGAGGGTAATGCGACTTCAAGAGTTAGATCATGTGAGGGTCCATCTCACTATTAGAACATGAAAATATAGCTTTACCTTACACTTTACCTTACATAGCAAAAATTTGGCAAACTGTGCTGAGGAATACTTCCATAACATACACTTACTTTACTTATTTGTAAAGATTACATATAACAAAAAATTGTTGACTGCAGAGAACAGGAAAACTTTTTATTACAGCTTTTCCAATTCTTGTAATTTTCATGTATATTTCATGTTGTTGCTTCTATGGTTAACTGCTGACAACTGTGTTATCAAAAGCTCAGGTTCCTGGTGCTGTAAGCACTCAAACGGGAGTAGATATGCCACTTGTAGAACATCTACTACCCAGGTTTCTCCTCTGTGCTGCTGCCCATGTTGCCCAATACCTTGCCAGGCAACCCCCAACAACAGCAGCCGGGCTTCCTCTAGAGTTTTCCTCTAGCCTTGCCTCTGCCTCCTCTCCCTGGTCTGGTAAGACGGAGCTGAAAGGAACGCTGCTGAGCTGTCTTTGTAGCAGAAGCAGGAGAAGACACACGACCCCTACAAGGACCAGTCATGAGTTGTGATCTCTTGGGTGAAGGGTGAGCAGCAGCCTGAAATATAGGTCAAGTTACACTGGCATGTAAAGGACCAGAAGACATAATAACAACCTGGTGGACCAACAGTGATTATTGTCCTTCATCTGTCCACTGCAGTTTCAGTTCGGTCCTTAGGGAAGAGTGATGACAATCCAGGAAGTGTTCCATTCCTCAGTACCAAGGTAGAATCAGGGCCAATATATTTGAAGGTCTTAGAGATAGCAGCATTTCTTCTCCTCAACAACCAGTTAGCCACGTGAAAAAGATTTGCTACTGGATTGCAAGTCTTAGAAAGGTAACAATCTCTTCACTCTTTCTAGACATGGCAGCTGAAAAAATTTACCAACTGTTGTTGACCACGGATCGAGCCACAAGACCACCTGGAAGGCTGTAGAAGTGTTCAATTTTAATGTAGCCAATAGCAAACTCATGGTCAATAGCAAACTCCTGGTGCATAAAGGAGTTGCCCTCTGCCTGGTTTTGGTCTTAAAAGGGATTTTGACGTAGGAAAAATCTATTTCTGGGGGAAGACCTGTGTCGCCCGATGAAAAATCCCTGTAACTCATTTTTCTAGTATAAATAACTCTATAATATACCAGAGAAAAAGCTAACATGGTTATGCTGAAGTTACTACCCTCAGCGCGATCACCCAAAGGGTGTCGGTATAAGTATAGGGGCGTTGTGTTACCACAAACCACAGGTCTTCTGCCATTTAGAAGGTTCCCTTCAAAATCTCCCTCCTTGGTGAGAGCCGTTACAACCAAATACTACCACCCGTCCCCGCCTCGCCACTACTACTAAATAACCACGCGCTACAATCCCCATTCCTGAAAATAGTTTCTACAAACTTGATTAGTCAGGGTGGGAAAGAATGTTAATAGGGTTAGGGTTCATCGGGCGACACAGGTCTTCCCCCAGAAATAGATTTTTCCTACGTCAAAATCCCTTTTCTGGGATCGACCTGTGTCTGCCGATGAAAACATACCAGAGAATGTTATACAAGTTTTAGTCTAAATTATATATATATAAATAGGGTTAATAATACCCAGTATAAGAAGTTATAAACAGTTTTAATTCTTATTGTTAAGTATATAACATAACTAGTATTAAAATAATTGTAATGATAATTAAATTTCTTTAATTTAAACAATTAACATAGCATTATCAAAATCAATGGAATAAACCCTCTTAGTACATTGGGCTTAATATGTCTCATAAGACCAAGGAAAATATTCTAGTACTATTATCATAGTACAATAGGTTAATATATACATATGTACACTTGTATACAGTGGGGCCTCGTTATCCACGGGGGATAGGGCCCGGAACCCCCCGTGATAAGTAAATACCCGTGTTATCCTGATACCCCCCTCAAAAATTGCTTAAAACTGCCTACTTTAACAGTTAACCCACCCAAGACCACTATTCCAATGTTATAACTGCCTACTTTAGTTCAAACACCAAATATGTTTTCAAACTATCACCTAAAACTAAATTCAAGACAGTTTTAAAGTTATTGTACAAAATTAGCCTTTAAAAAATAAATGTAGTATATGTACTACTGTACATATGTAGCCTACTAGCCTAGGGATTACAGCTAGAAGCCTACATACGCATGGTGGGCCTCCTTTTTTTTTTACAAGGAAAGAGAGGATGAGTGGTAAGAGAACTATCAAAATTATGTAAATCATATGGGTACTCACCAACAATCTATGTTGATAAAGATGGCGACGATTTTGCAGTGCAATCCAGTAATATAATAACGATAATGCTACCAACAGTATGCAGCGAAACATCTCTTCCCTTCGTAACAACACGTTAATAGTATATTCCACGTAAAAACCTTCATCGACCTTTAGGCGTCTTTCCCATAAGAGTAAAAAGAATCAGGGCTTTTGGATGCCACATAATTAACTCGTTTATATGGGTACAATTTAAAGAACGCGCCGCACACCACATTTCATAACAACAAACAAACCAACCTTGGACAAACGTGAGTAGGCCAGTGTTTGCCAACTGGGAATGGCAATTTCTTGCTAGATTTTGTTCCATAAAAGGCTAAAAAAAATCACATACCGTATATACTCGAATAACGTGCAATCTCCCATATCATGCGACCCCCAAATTTCACCAATAAACAGTTGTTTTGTGTTTTGTCAGTATCTCATGTATCATGCAAGTTCATAAGGTGGTGGTTTAGCCTGCTAATGGCGAGTCATTCAGATGTGTGCTGATGCTAGTCAAGTTACGGTAATTTTCTTATTAATCTCGAGAATTGAATAGAAAATCTCAAGATTAAAAAAAAATCCCAAGATAATAAAATAATTGTAAAAATAACACGCCTTGGAGTCCTTAATCTTATTCTCTCTCTCTCTCTCTCTCTCTCTCTCTCTCTCTCTCTCTCTCTCCTCTCTCTCTCTCGCCCCTCTCTCTCTCTCTCTCTCTCTCAGGAATAAATACGTACGTACTGTAATTTGAGTCTTTCACCAACGGGTATCAGTAAATGTGTAGACATTGTGTGCGTGTTTAAAAAATGTGCAGTACACACACATTCCGATGTTTCGGTTTTTGGAATTTTTCAGATTTCGGAAATGTGAGGTCAGATGCATAATCAAACAAACACCACTACTGCAGCAAAAAACATTTTTTCCCTTTATTGTTTTTCATTATTGTTATTTATTAATTACAGTTTATTTAAATAAATATAATTAATAATACTGTTAAATGAATGTGAGATAATTAAGATCACCTATAATAAAATAGTGGGACAATTAATACCATATGTTCACTAATAGGTATTATTTTCAAAACAAAACATTCCGTAAAACACAAAAAAATATATGTACATAACAATCAAAATATAATAATGTTTTGCAGCTCAACTTGTGAATTTTAACAATAAGTATGACTATATAATATATTTCACCATATCGATCTTGAAGTTGAAGAGTCGTAAAATTCTGGAGGATGGTCGGGAAAAGGATTTGTACTTTGTGATTACGTATCACTACAAACACCATGTGGTATTTTCATACCACTATATTGATGACGCATCGCTACGACACACTGGTGTTTTTCATACCACTATACGATAAAGTTAAAAACATGACATAGAATCGACTTTGCGACTTCGTTCTTTTTAATATTTTTAACGATACAATAACTATCATTTGTACTACTAAAACCATCTTCACAAGTAATTTTTCGTAAGATATGTGTTGTTGCAAAAGCTAGCTTATACATAAAAGGCTTTTATAATTTAAGTCATCTTAGATATACATATGTACCCAAACTCATTGTGGGGAAATTTACTACTGTTTCCTCGGATATTGAAATACTTTAGCATCATTCAAACACTTTAATAATATAATGCATAAATACTAGGCTATACATATTTACATTGTATACAAATACTACATACAGTTATATACACATACTTTATATCAAACAAAGTTAACAGTTATATACACATACTTTTATATACAAAGTAACAGTTAATACACATACTTTTATATACAAAAGTTAATCATATGAGTAGTGATCAGACGACAGCTGTGCACTGGACTACGTACGTTACTCTCTTGGAAGATAAAACAAACAAAAAAATTTTGTTTGTTGTTAGTCGCCGGGATAGATTAACATTTTTCCAGAGATTAAAGAGCTGAATTTTGTTTTGAAGGTATGTCAACCGCGTTATTATATTATTGTTTTCACGAAGGAATAATTATATAAAGAAAATTATTGAGTAATTTTTGCCGTCAGCAGTCAGAAAATCACGAACATGGTAACGTTCAAACCTAGTGCCATCCATGGCATATGTCTATAAATAGAACAGAAGCAGAGGGCAGTCATTGGATAACAGATCTCCATGGCTACCAACCAACCAATCAGGTGTTAGTTATACTACTCTGTAATTCTTAGAATGAACGTTTACACACATGAAGCTAACGATGATGTATGTGTTTTGCATACAGTACGTAGTTTTTTAGTTTTTATTATTAGTGGTAAGTATTTTACTGATTTCATGAAGAATAGAATGATTCCTTCTCATTACTTTGAATGCAAAATGGCTTGAAGATTCTTCCGGAAAAAGAAGAGAAAAAAAATTTCCTTAGAAGATGATACCTATTTACTAACGCGGTTGACATACCTTCAAAAAATTCAGCTCTTTAATCTCTGGAAAAATGTTAATCTATCCCGGCGACTAACAACAACAAAATTTTTGTGTTTATCTTCCAAGTAGTACGTACGTAGTCCAGTGCACAGCTGTCGTCTGATCACTACTCATATGGATTAACTTTGTATATAAAAGTATGGTTATATAACTGTTAACTTTGTATATAAAAGTATGTGTATATAACTGTATGTAGTATTTGTATACGATGTAAATATGTATAGCCTAGTATTTATGCATTATATTATTAAAGTGTTTGAATGATGCTAAAGTATTTCAATATCCGAGGAAACGGTAGTAAATTTCCCCACAATGAGTTTGGGTACATATGTATATCTAAGATACTTCAATTATAAAAGCCTTTTATGTATAAGCTAGCTTTTGCAACAACGCATATCTTACGAAAAAATTACTTATGTGAAGATGGTTTTAGTAGTACAAATGATAGTTATTGTATCGTTAAAAATATCAAAGTGAACGAAGTCGCAAGTCGATTCTATGTTATGTTTTTCCTAAACGCGTTGACTTAAAGGAGAACGTTATTTTGGTTATTTTATCACTGCCACAAACCATAACAATGCAGTGTATGTATGATAATTCTAAACTATTATTCACTACCAAAATAACGATGATATTTTTGTATTGAAAATTAATTTTACATATATTCCAACATTATTACTACGTAGCATGAATAGTACTATAAATATTTCGAAATATAAATCTTGCTGTGAACGCTACCATAATTTGATTTTCATATACGTACTTACATTTTGTCAGCTGGCTGGGCTCGCATAGATAAAATTGATTTCACTGATATGGAATTACTCCACGAATAGCCTTTTTATTATGAAGATATAATGACTTAAAGGAGAACGTTATTTTGGTTGTTTATCACTGCCACAAACCCATAACAATGCAGTGTATGTATGATAATTCTAAACTATTATTCACTACCAAAATAACGATGATATGTTGTATTTGAAAATGAATGTTACGTATATTCCAAACATTATTACTACGTAGCATGAATAGTACTATAAAAATTTCGAAAGATAATCTTGCTGTGAACGCTACCATAATTTAATTTTCATATACGTACATACATTTTGTCAGCTGGCTGGCCTCGCATAGATAAAATTGATTTCACTGATATGGAATTACTCCACGAATAGCCTTTTTATTATGAAGATATGACGATAATATATAAAGGTAAAAATGCTTTTATGTATTTCGTTTACGCTTCGTCGCCAATAACAAACAGCAATACTTACGATAATCTATGACAAATAGCGTTTGTATGACTTCATTGTTCAGAGAAGTTATATACGAATACTGCCAAAATAATAATGAAGTTTGAATTAATTTTAGCCTTAATGTTATTACTACTGTAATTACACTACCACTACTATTAAAATTTCTAAAAGTTTATCAAACAAAAAATGTCGGTTTGAACGCAACCGTATACATAAACCATTTTCGTACGTAAAGGTATATGCTTACATTTTGTGGCTGGCCACTCCGACGATAAGTTGAGTGCAATGATGTGGAATTATTCTTTGAATAGGCTATTTATTATGAAGATATGACTATAATATATATGGTAAGAATGGTTATTACCTTTATTGTCAGTTAATATCATAATATGAATGTTTGTGTACGTTGGTGGTTATCGCACTGCAACTACGCTTAGCCTAACAATGAACGTCGTACATAAACCTTGAATAGGCTATTTATTTCGAAGATAGGACAATAATATATTAGGTGAGAATGGTTTTATTACCTTTCATTGTCAGTTAATATCATTATATGAGTCTTTAAATGAATGTTGGTAGTTATCGGCGTGGACCACGGCCGAGGGTTAGCCTACCGAAAAACATGCATACGCAACACAACAAACCCGTGATGCAGCGATCATACCAGTGATGTAACATGAGAAACGGTCCAAGAAAAAACCTGTGATTAACTGGATCCGTGAATACTGATCCGTGAATAAGCGATGCCCCACTGTACAACAATTCGGTAGCGGGATCAATAACCACGTCTAGCCCGTCCGGAAAAAAAATTATGGTGGGGAGTGTGAGCGAGTCATGCAGGTAGAATGGTCATGCAAAGGGAGATAGTAAAAGGCATAGTTTTTTGTTTTCAAAAGGTTGCTAACGGAGAAACGTCAGTCTGTTCTTCAGGAACAACCACAACCCCAGCTGCCACTGCTGAAAATTTTAGGGCTGTAAATTTTTCAGGTAGTGGCGCTTAAACACTGCTGGGGACTTCCAACCTGTGTACTTTTTAAGGTCCTCAAACTTCATGTTTTGAAAATAATTAGTTGAGGTGGCAACTGCTCGGATGGACATGGACATGTGGGACTGAATCCGGATTAGCTTGTTTAATAAAATAAAGTATCTGTTGCCTAATTCCTCTTAGAGTTATCGTGCCCCCTTTGTCTCTAATAAAAAGAGAGCCCGATGTTATTTGAGATGTTCTGGACATAAAGGATTTTAGTGTATGAAGTGTATGAACATGACAATGTTTTATCTTCTGGAAGAGGTAGAATTTCCCAAGATGTCCACCTATTTTGTGGATCTTCATTTTTTGCTAAAAATTGTCTCTGGTGAAAGTAAACTTTTCCAGATGGTAGGAATTCCACATGTCCTGGATCCCTAGACAGGGCTGACAATTCAGAGATTCTAGCTCCAGAGGCCAGAGCTACCAAAATAGTGTTTTTCTTAGTAGTGCTGAATAAGAAACAATTATCATTGTCTAAATCTGATGCAAGTTTAAGAACATCGTTCAAAAACCATGATATAGATTGAGGACGACTAGTTGGTCTCAAACGTGCACATGCTTTTGGAATAGAGGAGCACATGCTTTTGGAATAGAGGAAAAGTATGTGTCCACTAAATTAATATTGAAACCTACTTGAAAAATCTTCCTTAGGGCAGATTTAATTGTGGTAATAGTGCTGGCAGCTAAGCCTTTTTCATGTAATGATCTAAAGAAAGAAATTGTAAGATTTGTATTCATTTTTTGAATATTTATCTTTCAAAAATATAGATAATTTTTTCACTGCAGAATCATATTATCTAATTGTAGAATCTCTCTTTATCTGATTCTACAAACAGAATATTTAATGGATCTATGTTTGCTTCCTTTTGTGCTGCAAACTTCATGAAGCTGACACAGTTTGCATTTGTACTATCT
Organism: Macrobrachium nipponense; assembly: GCF_015104395.2. NCBI lineage: Eukaryota > Metazoa > Arthropoda > Malacostraca > Decapoda > Palaemonidae > Macrobrachium > Macrobrachium nipponense. Next base: position 34,717,599 of record NC_061094.1, read on the forward strand.
GTGTTAGATTTGGGGATGGAATCTTTTGGGGTTTGAGTTTCATCTCCATGATAAGGGGATACCAATTGCTCTTCGGCCAGGTTAGGGTGCCACTAGTGCCAGCTGGCTTTGAATGACCTTAGCTTGTGTAATACCTTCAATAGGAGGTTCACTGGAGGAAAAAGATAAATTCTCTCCCATTTGTTCCAGTCTAGAGATATTGCATTGATCGCAAAGGCATTGATGTCTATGTTGGGAGCTACATACAAGCTAACTTGTGATTGGACTCCGAGGCAAAGAGGTCCACCTGTAGTCCCGGAATCTGAGTCGTGATCCATTTGAATGACTTGTTGTCCAGTGACCATTCTGATTCTAGTGGGGTCATTCTGGATAAGGAGTCTGCTACTACATTCCTTACCCTGCCAGATGGAATCGCTGACAGATGCCAGTGGTTCTTTTCTGCTAAGAGGTAAATTTGCTATCATTACATGATTTAACTTGTTGGATTTGGGGATCCTCTTCTGTTTATGCAATGGACTACTGTAAAGCTGTCCGATACTATTCGAATGTGGATCTTCTTGGACGGTTGTAATTTTCTCAATGTTAAAGAACCTATAGAGGTGTGACGGCCCCACGGGGAAGTAAGGTCCGTACCTGTGAGATTGTCAGCATATGGAACTTGTCGCAGTGAATGTAGGAATTCAGCCGAGACAAGTCCAGGATTACACGTTTTTTGTTTGAGTCCCTCTTTGGCACACTGAACAATCGTGCTTGAAACCTTATGCTCTTCACCCTCTTTATGGTGCGTTTCTGAAGAAGATCCTTTGTATACTCTAAGAGGTCATCTGTTGGTTTTTGGAAGAAGCTGACTGGAGGGGAGGGCCCTTCTCCCACTTCCAGCCTAGACCTTTTGATATTATACTGTGGGCCCATGGACTGAAGGTCCATCGACCCTTGAACAGGAACAATCTCCCCCCTACCTGGGAGATCTCACTGGTTGGTTGCTGGTCTAGATCCTCGCCCTCCTCGAAATCCTCTCCCTCTGGCTCGACTACTCCCGGCATGTCCTCTATATGGGCGAAAATTACCTCTCGCCTCATATGCTGGGGAAGCTACAACCTGAGATGAAGTTGAAGGTTGAGGTTCTGAGGGTGGCTGGACTAAGACATATTGTTGTGGTGTTATTGCCTTTGAGGTGGACGGCAACTGCCTGCATATATCCTTGATGGGCGGGCCGTCTGATAAGGGTTGTACCTTCTTGCTTTTTTCTTTGGCTGTTGATGAGAAGGCACATCATGTTGCCGTTTGAAGGGAAGACCCCACCTCACTCTAAGACTCTGGTTAGTCCTGGCTGCCTCATGGAGGATGTTATTTACTTCCTCTTTGGGGAAGAGGGTTTCTCCCCAAATGGAAGATTTAATGAGTCTGTTGGGCTCATGTTTAACTGTAGCCCCAGCTAAGACATGTTTTCGACAGGCCCTTCTTGGTATAGCAAAGTCATACAAGTCGGTCTGAAAGATCTGTAGTAGAGCTTTCGTCAGAACTCGAAAGACTTGCTCATCCTCATATGTGGTTGCCAACAACTCCGCCGATGTGACGGCGTTGATGGATCTGGCTAACTTGGTCCTTGTTTCAAACTCCGCCTTGATCATATGGTCGGGGAGTTTGGGTAATCTTTCGGAAAACAGGTCCGAAGCGCACTCCAGTTCCAATTTACCTGAGGTAAATGTACCCGGAGCGTATTCCAAGCGTCCAGCCCCGTGGGCAAACAGAAGAGATATAGGCTCTGTTTCCCTTAGGACTGGCATTGGCTTGTCCTCGACTATGGCTTGTAGCGTCAACTCCGCCACCTTAGATGTACTAGGTGATGGAATCCCTTCGGGAGTGACGAACATGGTATACTTCCCTTGTGCGGTGTCAATTTAGTATTGACACAGTTTAGCTCAGACAGACAACGGACCCAGGCAGCTTGGGCCTGTTTTTTCTCTTGGGAAGATTACCGTTTTCTTTTGGAACTTTGTCCACCCTGACTAGTGCATGTTTTGCTAGTCTGACAAAGCTCGGGAACGGGAACTGCATATCATGTGGGAAGAGCTCATAGTCTTCGATGGGTCGCGACCCGCACCCCTCAATAGTCAATCTCCCATCTACGAAGGGGAGCATGCAGGGCCAACCTCCAAGGATTGTCATTCTCAAATGGTGGTAGCTTTGAGCATCCGGAACCATCATTGATAGGGCTGGTGTTCCGGAGCGAAGGAGACCGGAGAGCATCTCCTCAATAGGCTTCATTCTCTCGTCGCTGGTTAGTAAAGTCTACTGGATCGAAGGACTGTTCCGCCGCCTTTGAGAATGTTCCTGTCCCCATTGTGTAGTGAAGGACTTATGGCAGCAGGCACATTGACAGATGATGTCGACGGCTGTGACGCCGAAGACAACTCCTTCGCTGCTGGCGAACAGACTTCGTAGCCTTCTTTAAAGTCTTTTTTGACTTTAGGAAATTACTGACTGAATTCCTTGTTTTGCAACAGGCTTCGTAAAACCCTTGAATCTTGAAGGATGAAGAAGCAGCAATGGAACGGAGAAGGACTAGGAATGGAACTCGCTCCACTTACCTCCCCACCTACCTGTTCCCCCGTGACCATAGGTTCGGCGTTGATATTTATCCCCGCCACATCGTCCATGAGCTCTTGCTGCTCCTCCATGGTGGTCATGGTCTCAGCACATATCGCTTCGATGAGGGGTCTGGCAATATCCCTGGCCACTGCCGTGGTCAGTGTGGCCCCTGAAAAAATCATAGCGCAGAGGTCCGCATCTAGGACGTATGGTTGGCCTTTGGGAACATTTTTGCCAAACCCCCCTACCCACTTGCGAAGGGACACCCTAGCATCGTGTAGGGCAGCGGATCCGTCTGTAATTAAAGTTCGTTTTAGTGGCGGATCCGTTATTTAAGCTAGAATACTTATGACTAAATATCTTAAAATAACTAAGCCAAATTCGTGATGTTCTTACCTGTTCATTAGACATGATGGTCACCAGGTCATAACAGATCATACAAGCTTCCGGATGCCAGACCACGTAGTTATCCAGCTGTACGGCGCAGTTCGCATGCGTCCTGCAAACTACGTGGCCAAACGAGTTGCTTAACGTTGCGGGGCATCCCTCCGCCTGGCAACGAACCACCTGTAATGTGAAAATTCTCAATGAGTTTTCTTCCCTGGTGGTTGAAATTATTAGCGAAATATTTCGTCTAGACATGCATTAAAGTATCTCTAGAGAACTCATGCATTGTTTCTATCTATCGGCGAAGTATTTCGTTACCGAAATACTCCAGGACCGACATAGTACTAGTTATCCACAACTAAATTAAAACTCGTAAGTTTTGATGTCGTTTAAACTTGGTGACGAATTATTTCGTCGCCGAAATAGTTCGGAACCGACTTAATACTAGTTATAGACAACTTGATCAAAAAACTCGTAAGTTTTTTAGTTTGATATCGGCGGAATATTTCGTTTCCGAAATATTCCGTACCAACGTAACTGCTACAGTTTCTAGAAACACTTTGTTTTTCAAAATTTTGTTGGCGAAATAATTCGTTGCCGAAATATTCCGAAACCGACGTAATATTAATAATGGCTTATCTTAAGGAGGCTTATAAACTAAAAGTGTAATAGCATAAACTGATAATTTCCTTTAAGAGGCATGCTTAAAAATATACGCCGAACTTCGTCAATGCCGAAGAAGCGCTTATATTTATAGAACATCGACTTAGAAGCCATTGTATATTAGATAATAGCTCACCTCTATAGTTGCCGAAGCAAGGAATGAATCAGATGAAGTCCGGTAATACCAAACTTCATGTACTATTACGTTTATACCCTGCCTCTAAATATTCCATTAATTATACACTCTGTTCGCCGAGGCTCCAGAGATAAAGAAATTATTAGAGGTTTGTTTGTAATAGGCCATGTTGCCTGGCTCTACCCCTGGTCCAAGCTGGGTACCACTCATAGGCTATGTAGCCTAGATGTTTTTGAAGTGGTCCAACCCGGTCAGGAGGTTATCCAGGTAGGCTAGGCACATAATACCATTACTTAGGGCATTTTATTTAGACTAATTACAATAACATAACATAAGGTGCATAGGAGTAATCTCTATATATCTAGTACTAATCTACAAATCCCCTGGTATCCTTAAATTCCCATTGTAATGGGACATTTCACTCGACTGCACTTAGTTAAATCATTTTTTAGATCTACGACGTTAGGACGAGAAAAACTAATCTTAAGCTCACTAGGCTTATTAATTTAAGCTAACTAATGGTAATTCAACCATGTATCCAATTAAGGATCAAATATGGTTATGATTGTGAGACTAGCCTAGATTCGAGACGGGCTCGAGCACCGCATATTTATATTGCTAGTATATAAGCCATATTAATGTGAAATGCAACCGATAACTGTACGTATAAACAGAAATATTGCCTTTTAATACTTTATAACTAAAGCTAAGCCTATATATATAATCTGAACATGTCGTGCGGAATTCGCTGTAGCTATGCCGACGCTCAAAATGGCGGTCCAGGCAATCGCACCCCAACTTATATTTTGAGGGGCCAAGGCCAATAGCATACTTAAATTAACATAATTATGCCTAAAAACCAAATTGGGGTACTCAACTTTGAAGCAGAGAAGCTTGAGCACTCATAATTGCAAGGATTAATCTGATATTCACAGATCAATAGAGTGTAAAAAGTTTCACAGTGAATCGCACGACTATTTACAGGAATGGGGATTGTAGTGTGTGGGTGATTAGTAGTAGTGGTGAGCGGGGGACGGGTGGTAGTATTTCGTTGTAACGACTCTCACCAAGGAGGAGATTTTGAGGGAGGGAACCTTCTAAATGGCAGAAGACCTGTGGTTTGTGTAACACAACGCCCCTATACTTATACCGACACCCTTTGGGTGATCGCGCTGAGGGTAGTAACTTCAGCATAACCATGTTAGCTTTTTCTCTGGTATATTATAGAGTTTATTTATACAAGAAAAATGAGTTACAGGGATTTTTCATCGGCAGACACAGGTTGATCCCAGAAAGACCCCAGGCCTAGGTGAACTAGGTCCGGATCCACCTCGACTGTAACACAATATTAGGAGTTACGTAAAAACATGCATGTCGTGGAAGAGAAGGGAACTATTTAAATGACCTGCTAGACCGAAGTGAGTTGGCTATTCCAAAGATGAGAGAATTCACCTGGTTAAGAACACAGTCAGCATGGTTAAGACCTGAAGGATAAACTAAAAACTGGTAGCCACAGTACCTTCTGTTAATTTTTTGTATCTGCAAACGAGTTCCATAACTTCTGCGTATGTGAGTTAGTTCTTGGTTGTCCTGGATTGAGAGGAGGGGACCTTCTGCTTTCAGGCCACAAGCTTCTTGATCTGGCCTGTCAACCAAATCAGTAGCATCCTGTGCATCATTATTCACTACTGGAGCATAAGAATGGTCAGAGCCTAACACTTATATGTCATTCTGAAGAACAAGAAGGGTCTCTTGTCTTGATAACAGTCCTGGCCATGGGAACAGGAGCATGGACTACTTGTTCAAAGAGAGGAACAGTCCCATACACAAGAACATTCCCTCGTGTGTTGACCTCTTTATGGCTGGACTTGTCATCGTTTTTAACAGCCCAAGTCTTAACCCTTGTTTCTTGAGCAGGACGAGCGGAATAATGCGAAATGAAAACAACTACTTGAGGAGGAGCCCGATCTGTGAATCTATGTCTCTTTGAGGAGACTTCTCTCTTGCAGAGTGCATTGCTGCACAAGAATCAGGAACTGGGCGACACTCATCAGTAGCTAAGGTAGAATACATACTATCGTGAACCTTGACAGATACGCAGCTGTCTGTAACAGCATGTAACCCTGAGGGCGCTGGAGACAAATCAGGAACAACCTGGGAGGCGATGATATGGACATGATTGGCGAACTGAGAATCGACTGTAAGAGATGGACGGTTGGGTTTGCCCTTAGACAAAGAAGAAATGGAGGGCCTGTGGATGGTACGTCTTGCAAGGAGAGGCCATGAAGTTGTTCTTCCTCCAACAGCTTTGTGGGATGGAACGAACGAACAGTCGACAAAATATGAACAAGATGATGATGACGGAGATCTCTTACAATGTTTCTTCTTAGATTTCTTCATGTTGTAGTGGCTGAACTCCATCAAAAGGTACCTTCGGCTCTCCATGAGGGCTTGAACAATGGAGTCAGGAGGAAAAGATGTAGAAGGCCCATGAAGAGAAACTGATGGTAGGGACATAGACAATGAAGGAACGGTGTGGACCAAGAAAGTCTTGGTCATAAACACGCAAGCAGAAGTCACAATGACTGTAGCTGTTGACTGACATGGCAGCAGACACCAGGAGACTGTAAGATAAGAGGTGGGACAGTAGGCCCCCAAGGTAAGGCTTCCTGGTAGGCCTAGTGAAGACAGCACTCAGTTGGCTTCTCCACATCATCTGAAACCAAAATATAATGCGTTCTTTGACACCAGTCATGAAAGTGTCAGGGATTAATTTTGTTCATGTGAAGATGTGTACATTTCTATTTAAGATTGGAATCTTTTAGATTAATGAATTTTTTCTTTTCTTTGCAGTACAAGTGGTTCAACAGTAGCAACAAATCTACATGTCCTCTATCGCAGAAGTTTGTTTTAGAAGTTCACCCTCTGAATGACAACATTGCAGGAAGAAACATTACTCTATTGGAAAATAAAGCATTTACCTTAATATTCCCTACTTCCATCTGGGTTACCACCTACACTTAAGTTGATGTGGTGTAGTTGGCACCACAAGATTTTTGCAGCTCCAGCTGTTAAACACATTGCCTTTTACTTTACTTTACCTTACATCAGTTTCCTCTGGTCTTGACATTATGTCAAGCTTAAATTTTCACCCATCTTTTTAGACTATTGGCAGCCCCATGAACTTGAAAAATATGGCACTTTAACATTTTGTATTCCTTTTACTTTCACAAAATGGACAATTTTGCTTTAGAGTAAAGTTTCCTTCAGACAAAGTTTCCAACTTAATCCCTAGTAACACTACCGTAAAAAAGACACACATATGACCTGCCAAACAGAATTGCCTTAGGAACATGTGATATCCACATAATTTCAAACTTTGTATATATAAATAACAATAGCAACATTGGATTAATTGTACATAAGATTAAAAGGATAAAAATTCTTAAAGCCATCAAGTTGCAGTAAAAATAAAACTGTAAATACTTTATTGATTCACAAAGTAAATTAAGTGGTTTGGTTATGAAAATATAACTGTAAATACTTTTTTCACATTAGTTTGGTTATGAGATATATAGGTATTAAAATAATATTCACAGTTGTATTTCAAATGTTGACATGTTTTGAATATTTATTGAAATGTTTTATAACTTCAGATGACTTCTGATTAAAATTTCTTTTAAATTTTCTTAGTTTGATTGTGAACCTTACAAGATAGCCTGCATTGTTTATTTTTCTTTTTTCGGGGAACACACGGAACCAGAACAAACAAGATATTTAGTCCTAGATCTCCAGTGGTGGTAGGACCCAGTAATGTCAGAGATACAACATGGTACATCTGTTATTAATGCAGTTGAACAATATTGCAACCAGGCACAAACTGCAAGGACCTCATCCAAAAGTAGCTGATGGGAATCACCTTTTTCAACAAACCATTAACAACTGCCCAGCTGCTGAAGGATGAACTATGCCATTTAAGTAGAGATCTCCTTCCAAGATAGTGGCCTTTCCAGATGAAACCAAGCTGCCTCTTACATTTAATCTGCAGACCCCATCTTTTGGCAAAGATCTCACAGACTATCCAAGATGGCTTGGCCAGACTTAACTAATTACCAGGTATCACTGCAACTCTGTGCCCAGACTTACTAGTGCTGAGGTCCAGGTGAAATTTTGTACAAGTGTCACCAAGTTGAAACTACCCTGGAAATCGAAGGTCTTGCCATTCCAAAAGTATACGTAATTACTTTCTCAACAAAGGGTGTATCAGGACTTGGAATTTCTTGCAAGACCCCCACTAGGAAGTCCTCCCACCTGATGGACTGCCTGCCTCACATGATTCCACTATTTTGATCCTGATGGGGCTTGATGCAGGAATTCATTTAGTGGGCAGAGGTTTATCAGACATTATTCGTCATTTGCCTTTTGGTTCAGAAACAGGTGACAACTCTGGCAAGCAACAACTCACATACCTGACTGCAAATTTCCAATCACTTACCTCACCTCATTGTCCAAGGCCATGGACCTCACAAGGTTACCCACATATTGGATGTCCCATAGTTTACTGGTTATGACGTTAGGGGAGTCGGTAAACCTACATGAGTCACATCACATACCCATGCCCTACTGCAACAATGATCTTTAAAATCTTGAAAGACAAGATTTTGCTTGCTGAAGTATGCATGGATGGTCAACTTTATCTTCCTCCTTAATTACTTAATTAAGACTTGGTCAAAAGGTGCTTCCTCTCCTCAACTGAAAAGGTAACTGCTGCCTCTTGGAAGGAGAAGACGTGTTCATGAGAGGGAAGACAGTGACCTATGCATATCTGTCTACTTAGGGAGGAAGACAACAAGTGACTGCTCCTTCAGTGTGTACAATAAGAGTCTGGATGATTCATCACTGTCATGTCAGCCAACTCAGCCAGCTCCCTAACCAATTCTCTAGAACATGTCCAGGTTGAGAAGGATCAGGACCCTGATCTCCTTTAGGTTTAAGGAAAACAGCCAAGACGAAAGGTCTTCGGGCTCAGCATCCTTCCCTGTGACAACACAACATTATTGGTGTCTAAAATCCATTCTCCCATGTCTCAGTGCGAGATGTTAGGACCAGCTATCAGATAATCATACCCCTTGAAATGTCTATGTTATCCATCCTAAACCTAACAGTCCTTAATGGCAGTAGTGAGAGAGCTCAGAAGTCTTGCATGTGTCAGATAAGCCTAGACTGATCTGATCCAGAGGCTTGACTTCTGGGATGCACAGGCTCGGTTTTGGAGCATGCTACTTGTAGATACCTAGTCTTTCAGAAAAGGTGCTAGAATCAAAGCCACAACGATGAAGAGGAGTCTCATTAGTGCCGCTGTAAGACTCGTCTTACTGATGACCCTACCAAAGATCAGAGAACCTGGACTGAACTAAGTCAGCTAGAAGACAAAAAATTATTTCAAAAAATTTTAAAATACTTTTATTAAAATGCACTATGAAGTAAAAATAATTTTTTGAGACACCAGGATTTTCTTACAATTATTCATATCTACAAAAATAAAATAATGGGTGCCAAACATGGAAGGAAATCCTACTAGAAAATAAATATATTTTTTATTTCTTGTAATATTAACTTCATTGTCTGGCGCCCACGCTTTTATTTTTGTAGACATGATTAATTTTAAGAAAATCCTGGCATGCCTCAAAAAATTATTTTTTAGGTTCAATCTCGTAGCCTCTGACTGAACCTCCTTAACCATCGCTTCTGGGAAAGTCTGCTCCCCATATGCTTGACGTGAGCAACTTATTCGGCTCGTGCCGAATTGTTGCTTCTTGTAGGACATGTTTCCTACAATTCGTCCTAGCAGTGGCGAAAACTCAAACATGTCAGACTGCACCGTTTGAGTCAAAGATTTGGTAAGAAGCTTGAAGAGCGGTTCCGACCCATAGGCAATGGTAGCCACCTCGGTCATAGCCATGGAATTAATAGACCTGGCTAACCGCGATTTGGCATCAAATTCTGCCTGAATAAGGCTATCTGGAAGCCTAGGTAGCTTCTCACCAAACTGCTCCATAGCACAGTCTGGTTTGAGTTTGCCAGCTGAGAAGGTGTTAGGTAAATCTTCCCACAATTCACCGGCTGAAGGAAGTAACGGAGATGTAGGATCTGCTTCCTTCAGTTGAGGCATGGAGTCCCCTTCTGGGCTGCTGGAATAGTAGTCGTCGCGATCTTTGTCAAGAAAGGGAGCGGGTACTCTCTTCCATCGTAAAGATCGTAAACGGACTCTTAAAAGGTTGGATTTTCGTGTTGGAACAATCCATGTCCTCTAGACACCTGAGCCATTCTCTTTGAGCCTGGTCACGTGAATAGAGGACTGTCTCCTTTGGTACTTTATCATCCCGAGTCATGGCTGCGGCGGTGAGCCTGGCGTAGCCTATGAACGGGGGCTGAAGGTCTTCCGGGTAGAACTCGAAGTCCTCAATCCTCCGAGTTCCACATTCCGGGATAGAGATGAGCCCGTCTTGGAAGGGGGCGTATGACGCTACTCTCCACGGGTTGTTCATTGAGAACGGAGGTAGAGAGGGAAGTATAAAGTTCATTACCCGTAAAGCCTTGGAAGGATGGAGAGGTTGCAGGAGTAGAAGAACCAGTTGCACCCAAGGGTATCCCTTGGGTGTCCAACGAACTTACCTCGACCAACAGGTCGTCTACACCTACCATAGGTTCCACATTAATGTCAAGCGTCGCGACTTCCGAGGAGATGTCCTGGCCTTGGTCCGTCAACGAGGCAGCCAGCTGTTGCTGGATGAAAGCGATAGTCGGGGCCGCCTCTGCTGGGTCGACGTAGCCTGTCGCCTTGCCTCCGGGGAAGATTAGTACCGCCAACCTCTTCTCAAGGATGTAGGGCATACCCTTGGCGGCGTTCTTCCCGAAACCGCCGACCCAGGCCCGCAGGGTTGTCAGTGCGGTATCCCTCACAGCCGGAGCCTGGAAGAGAGGGTAGTTGGGCTCCACCTGTGCTGAAAGGTGGAGGAGAGGCTAGAGGAGCTTGGCTCAGTCCGGCTATAATGTGTCTTGAGAGGTAATCCTATCAGACAACCGAGAGATCATTTGTTCCATGCTATTTTTCAGAGACCCAACCAGATCGCCCACTTGTTGTAACAGACCAGCGTTGGAGTCCAAAGCCGGAGCTGTAGCGGAGGTGGAAGGGTGGCTCTGAACTGGAACCAAGGGTAGCGGAACTGACGACTCCGCTGGAGTGCGAGATCTCTCCCTGGAGGATCTACTCCTCGAGGACTTAGAGCCGGAACCTCAGAAGCTTTCTATCTCTCTGCTCCGGGGTTCCTAGCCGGAGAACGTTACGAGAAGAGGATGACGCCGAAGCCGTCTTCTTAGACGACGACGACGTCTTCGTCAAGGTTTTCACTGCTTGACCTCAGGTTATAAATTGATTAGATTTAAGAATAACTTAAAACTAAAATCAACTTAAAGCTTAACTTAAAATTATAGGGGCTATAAGACCCCTTGAATTTTACCTTAAGTTAGTGATTAATGTAAAACTTAAGCACTATAACAAATGAGGACCAGTAACGGAGTTGGAATACTTACCCCGTCTAAGAGCTGGCTCACCAGATCGTAACAGATGGTACACGTCTCGTGGTACCAGACCTGGATGTCCCCGTGCGGAGTCGCGCATGGAGCATGGGACCGGCAAACTTCGTGTCCACAAGGGTCCTGAAGTGTGGCGGCGCATCCCGGATGCTCACAGTTGGTGGTCTGTAAGTGAAAAGACACATGAGTATCTTAAAGACTATCACTTACGGCTAGGCAGAGGACAGAAGAACTCCGTTGCATGCCGGAGCTCGGAAAAAAATGTTTGGGCATAACCCCTCCCTTAATCGCCTGAATAGGCTATAACCCCGGAGAGATCCGGTGAGACAGGTAAGGGAGGGGGGATGGTTTAAGGTACTTAAGATAAACTTAATAGTTTAACCTAATAAATCTTAAACCTAAAACTCGAACGTACCGGACTAAGTCCAGTGCGTGGCGGAGTGTTGTAACTCAGCGAGACGGAGAGGTTAGAAGGGACCAACTGTATGTTCCGGTCCACTCTGCTGGGTGGACTAGCACCTTTCCGCTGGATGCCAGGACTCCGGTGGTAAAGGAGCCCTAGTAAGGTGGGAAAGAGCGAGAGGACATACAGACTCAGGCTAGCAACGGAGGGGGGAAAGGCCAGTCCCCCCCCACGTTACCATCCGGCCGGACCGAGAAGCCGGAGAGGTCGAGTCCAGTCTGGGTCTGTCCCGTCCCTCTACTCCCTCCGTCTGGGGGGAGAGAGGGAGGCAGGCTCGGGTATGTGGAGCGAGCATGGGCAGACCAACCCACCCCCCCGACTCTATAGAAGAGCGGGAGGGGGGGAAGGTGACTGGACAGGCGTCTGGCTGCCTCGTGATCACGTAGTGACCACGGGGCGGTAAGAACAAAACAAAAGACAACTAAGCCTAGAAACAAACCAACTGATCAGAGAGAAGCTATCGGGAAGCAACCGAACTGATGAGCGGTAGCATATAGGCCCAATGGGCCATGACCTAGGCTAAGCAAGCCAGACGCCTAACTAACCTAAACAAATATCATATAATAATTCAATGAATAATAATAATGAAAGAAAGAAAACAACATAGTAGGAGAAAAAATCCAGGAGTGTACGACTAACCCGAAGGCAAGTCTACCACTCAAAGCTAGCCGAGGCCGATACTAAGAGCCGTGGCTAGGGTCTGGATGGAAGGAGCCTACATAAGGTAAAAGACATGCATGCATGACAAAACCGTGTAGACCTACCTAAACAAAGCGGATAACTAAAATAGAGCGTACATAAGTAAGGGGATGTTCTGGGTATGGGTGACCAAGAACGAACCCACCACGAGGCAGAACCATGCTGCCATGCTTCCGACCTAGAGTTCGTATTTATACCTAAAAAACGGCAAATACGGGCTCAGGGCCGGAAAAAACCAACTAGCAATAAACACTGAGTACTTAACTTAGCTGCTGCGATGGCTGCACGCTCCATGTAAATAAATCCAAAGAAAAGGGCACAAAAAACACAGAGTAAAAAGGGCACGTGTGAATCGTGTGCGCTAACTGAAAAGGAAGGCCACCAGAGGCGCAGCAGTCGGCAGCATGGGATGGAGTAGTAGTAGTACTTGCTGCCCACTCTGTGGGTCGGCTCTCCTCTTGAGGGATTTTGTAGTGGGAGAATTCTATTGGCATTTGGCTCGTGGTAGTGGTCTCACTCGCCATAGTGTTCATACCGACACCCTCTGGGAGGGTGAGCGAGTCACAGTTTCATACTGACCTTTTTCTTTCTTTATTTATTTATTCTCTGGTATGTGTTAGTACATTTACCCTAGAAATAATAGATTAAAGGATATTTCGCGCAGCGACACGAGCTGAGCCCAGAAAATTATTTTTTACTTTCATTGCATGTTTAAAATTATTTTTATACATGTACAGGCAGTCCCAGGGGTTATGACGGGGTTTCCGTTCTTGAGACACGTCGTAAGCCAGAACATCATAAAAAATCCTAAGAAAACTTTACTTTTAATGCTTTGAGTGCATTGAAAACTATGTAAACTGCATTCTTATTGCAATTTTTCATAAAAAAAAACCTTCAAATAATAGATTATTTTGCATTTTTGGTGTCATATTTCTTCTGCCAGATCAGCATTGTAGGTGTCGTAACCCTGGAAATAATTTCTGATGAATATAATTGAAAAGCGCCTTAACCTCGGAACGTCGTAAGCCGAAACCCATCATAACCCGGGGACTGCCTGTATATACTTTTTTGTACTTTTTAGTTCTGACAGAAACTGTAAAACTTATGATTGTAGCCAACGAAATTGAATGTGATATCCTAAGCCAAAGGTGGTTTGAAAAGTCCAAATATTTCTTTCAAATCCTGAGATACTGGGGGAGGTCACTGTAGGGTCACTAGAGGTCACTACTAACCTACTTATCATGTAAGGCTGTATTGTCACTGGGATTGAGTAATCATGGCAAAATTTCAAGTCCATCATATGCTGACACTCTCCAGAGAAAAACCTCTTGGATGGCTGATAAGTTGGATGTGAAATTTCTTTTAGCTAAGGAGGCTGTAAAGGAAGTCTACAAGGAGCAGAGGCCTAAAGAGGGGACAACAGGAGTAGCAGGGGCAACCACTAATCACCGGAGCTAAAGGATATGGAAAAGGGAAAGCTCTAAGCAACAAGCACAGACAAGGGTGGTACCTCAGGAGCAGGAAGCAAAGGCTGCATGGTAGGAAAACAACCAGGACAGCTAGGATAATAGGCATACCAAAGCAGAACCCACAGACATTACTGAAACTTGCAATGGGGCAGGAGCAGCAGCAGGCACCAGAACAGTTTGATAAATACTGCAGGTATTGACGAAGCCGGCAGTGTCAAAAATAGTCTAAGCATCAAGTGACACCAAAGGAGCAAGTGTGGAACAACCACATGAGTTGTGTGCAAAGCAGCAATAATAGACATCAGAAGCAAATAAAACTATTATTGGCAAAGCACGTACAGTAAGAGCAGGAGGACAACAAAGTAGAGGTAGCAGTAGCAAGCTAGCCTTTGGGCCGAAACACATACAATGGTTAAGCAATGACCAGGCAAGATGACAACATAGGACTGTAAACATACTCTCCTGCAGTTCAGCAAAGCTTGAATCAAACGCTATAGTCAAAACACTTAAGGTGGATTCTTGTGCCTACGAGACGTTTGTTTGGCGGCCTCTCTGATGGCTGGTACTGGGAGGTAGGCTGCTTGCTGTGTCATATTTTCCTTTAGCTTAGAAAACTAGCAATATGTATACGTATATTTCTTCAATGATCTCACATTTTGCAAAGATAGGAAAGTTTTGGTCATAACTAAGGATTTGGTATTGATTTATCACTAAATAACATTTTCCTTAAATCAATAAGATAATACACAAAGGAATTACGAGTAAAAGTGAAGAGAGCAACATTTCGTTCTTTATACCTGTTTTTTATTTATCTGATTTTACATAATTCATGCGATCAAGGTAAAATAAAACTTGTGTTTTCATACAATAAAACACCCTGAATTATGCTGGTGCTTTCAGATTTTAGATGCGTGTCATGTGTGAAGAGAAAATGAAGAATATTCTTATGTTGCATCCATACTTGACTCAGCATGAAAGGAACTCAATCTTTCTTAATTCTTTGCTGTTTATTGCTCCTCTCATATTACCATTTCATATCGCTCAAATAAGTCTGTGATATCTCTTTGTTTGAAAATATATTCATAATAAAATAAAATTAGAAACACTATTCTGAAAAAACCTGATTAAAGCTTAGGGTGAGTTGAAGAGTGCAAAGTCTGTCCACAGAGTCCAAACTTCTTTGCTGGACTGAATTCCCCACGGCCTGCCTAGATCTGAGCTAACGATACACCAGATGCATCCATCTGATTAAGTTTTTTTTTTCCTTATCACATATGTCCAGGCATACTATATAATATTGGATTGAAACTCAACAGTCATAATGGGAATTCTGTGTATTTTACTTACAGAAAATGTAATGATATAACACGGTAAATATTGTCAAAACTGCAACCATCTTATATCGCTAATTGGCAACTCAAATCTCTCACCGAGACAACAAACGCAACGCTGTCTTGTAGATCACATTCTCTCAGCAATGCTATCAAACTTGAATCATTTATGGATGCAACATAAGACAAATTCTCCATTTTCCCTTTACATCTCACACGCATCTAAAATCTAAAAGCAACAATGCATTCAGGGTGAATTTGTTGTGTGAAAACACAAGTTTTATTTTATCTTGATCGCATCAATGATGCAAAATCCGATGACGAGTAACAACAGGTATAAAGACTTAAGCTGCCTTTCTTCACTTGTTACTCGTAATTCCTTTGTGTTTCAACTTTATTGATTTCAGGGAAAAGAGGACTTAGTGTACAATTAATACTGAATCCTATGGTATGACCAAACTTTCCTATCTTGTGCAAAGTGTGAGATAATTGGAGAAATATAAACATTGCTAATTTTCTAAGCCACCGAAGAAAATAATGAGATACTGAGCAAGCAGCCTACCTTCCGGTACCAGCCAATCAGAGGCCCGCCAAACAAACGTCTCGTGGACACAGAATGTACCTTAGTGAATCGACTATAGTAATTCTGGCACAAAAACAATAGGTACCAAGTATAAGAAAATGGTAACACTGAAAAGCCATGATAGTATATGGGCATGATTATGACCAACCACAAGGTAAAGCAGGCAAGTGGCCAGTTATGAAAGCAGCTTCAAGGAACGGTCTAGTGCTAAGGCAAGGCAGGCAGAAAATGTGTCGAGTGAGCAACAAAGAGTTAAGTGAATGGGCATGCTAAACAGCAAGAAACGGTAAATCACTAAGAGAACAGGTCCTCCTTTACTTTAGCAAAAGAGGCAAAAGATCCTTAAGTTAATTATGGCCGGCCAATGTAGCTGAAGCTTCACGAGCAATATTCTGCTTGTCCCTTCCTTCTGTGCATTCTCATGTTATTGTGGAGATCATCACTGGCCTTGACAGGTAACAACCATGAATATGCAACTTATCCCCCCCACACCTCCTCTTCATCACCACTGTTATTCAATACAAGGGTTTAGTTTGCCTTGGTGTGCCTTCTCCAACTATTCCTATCAAAATCATCTTCCTCCCCTTAACCCTTCTCCAACCCTTCATTCTGTCACTGCACCTAAATCCTTTTCCTCCCTCTTGACCTTCTACCCCTAACAGGTTCCATTCAAGCCTCTTAAATGTTGGCCCGAGGATGGACTTTTAGTCAAAGGCTTGATCCATCGCCATTAACTGTGTTTAACAACTGTAAAGGCATGTAATCATAAAAAACTTCAGCCAAACCTTCAAACCCTTCTAGATGAAAATGTAGCATATCCTAACTGGCAAAACCTTAAACAAATATGTTTAGGTTTACAATACATGAACATGACAGAATATACTAAAATTCAAAGAGCCACAACATAAACACTATACAAGCAGCAAATACTAAGCACAAACAATGACAGTATAAGTGTAATAACAGAGCATAGTGCATTTACACAGTTACAAGCTAGCAATTATAACATACTAATTATGGGCAGCAATGGACTACATACATGTACACTGTAATTCATATCTGGCCAATATCAAGATATGCAAATAAAAAAAATTAAGCAAAGTAAAATATGAAAATGTCATATTTTGCACTCAGACCAACAAGGTATCTCAAACCTCTTCCATTAACTACCAACCACAAATATGTACACTACTATTACCAAAAGTAATGAAAATTGTCAAAGAGCATTAATGAAACTTACTGAATTATAACTACAAAGATATAAGGCAAGCCTGAATAAGCATTAGATAAGGTAGAATACCTGCGTACATAAAGTTGGCAAGTTTACTTCCCATATATATCCAAACTACGACTAAGGTGGCGACAATTTCACAATGCTATTTAGTTGTGAGGCAATGCAGTGGGGTGGACAGTTACAACCTACCACTGGGTCACTAGGCACCTGTATGAATAGTTGCTTGTCTTCAACTCAACACAACAACACAATCATTGCTGTGTTGGAAGAAAAACAAAATTGGCACCATACTGTGTATTTGAGAAACCACTGGCCTGGGTATCACTGCAAAAGTTAAGACAAAAATGAATTGCTACATCTATGGAAAATGCTATCCTGTTTAGGCTCAAGTGTTCAATAGGTTTGTTATGAATAAAGAATTTGCTTTGATTGATTTCAGTGTATTACCTGTCAGTTGGCCAAGTGTCCTTTTATAGATACTGCTGGTAATTGGGGCAAACAAAGATTATAAAATGTAGTCATATGGAAGTCTGATAATGTCTGCCACTTGATCCAACCAGCACCTTGCAGTGACTATTATTTTTCCCTTCACCCCAAAAGTGTGGATCCTGCCAAGTAATTGGAATATTAAACTGGAGACATTACAAAAGACTTATAATATACAAGAAACAATTATAATTCAGCTTGCCACATTACTTCCTACTGTTATGGATGGACACATCAGACCTCTCATCAGAGTATTCTATAATATTTTACGTTAAGGTTGGAATAGTTTTGCTAACTTCTCAAAATATTTAAAAAACCAATTATACCCCAGCTGTTACATGTCAATGTGTAGTATAGAGTACAACTTAATGCTGATTCAGCACTATAATATTTGTAATCATACCTAAAACATATAGTAATTATAATGCCTGAGTAATCCATATGTAACTTTAAAAATAAAAAAGTGGTTTTAAACAATGAAGTTAAAAAATTACTTCACTGAGTGATCAATATGTACATTTAAAAATAAAAAAAGGAATTGGACTAACAATGAAGTTTAAAAATTGATTTCAGTATTTATTTCATAATATACAAATATACTGAGACAAAATATGTAACATGGAAAGGGGAACAGAACAGAACCAGGAGGCAGTTTAAAACTTTTACATTAGTCAACTTCCCAGCACATGCATGCATTACACACTCAGTTTTTTGCATTATATTACTATTATTATTATTACAGAAGATGAACTTATTCATAAACAAGCCCACAGGGGCCATTGACTTGAAATTCAAACTTTTATAGAATATGGTGTTCATTAGGAAGAAGTAGGACAAGGTAAAGGGAAATACAGAAAGAAGAGATTTAACTTCTTAAAAAGACAAAAAATGAATTAATACATTAACAAATATGTAAAAATATATTCAAATGCAAGGAGAATTGTTTTAGGGTGGTAATGTATTGCACTTCGCTTCAACTTCTGAAGATCCAATTGCACAACTTCCTCTGGAAGGCTGTTGCACAGTCCAATGGTGTGAAGAATAATGGACCTCTGAAACTAGGAAGTTCAACAGCAAGACACATTTACTGCATATTGGTGCTGCTGTTCAGCAAATCTGGTTGTTCTGAGTAGATCATGGGGATCAAGGATCAATTGTGACTGAGGAAGATCTCAGTTGAAATACAACTTATGAAAAAGTGACAAACAAGAGATCATCCGTTGATGGTCAGATGGTCCAGATCATAACTACTACTGTTAGGAAACAGAAACCTACCACCACAAACCACTCTTATCTAAAGAGAGAAGTCTCTGGCAGAAAGCAGACATCCACACCAGAGAACAATATTCTAGTAAAGGAAGTACAAATGAAGTAAAATAGGTTGCATTGATTTTACCGCTGTTATAAATATATGAAACCTTACAAACAATAACTAACTTTCATGCAGCATTTGCTGAAACTTTCCTTAGATGTTCTCAAAAAGTTACACCTAGAATAGTTAGCTTCAGACTCGTTCAACAAAGTTCCATCCAATTGAACAGGAAGATGGTGCGTGGGAAATCTGTACAAGATCTGCTTAACACCAGTGTTTTTGTTTACTGGAGTTCAGCTCATAAACCCACCAACTACACCATTTCCCTGATCTGGTCCATCGCCCAATTGAGGCGGGAAGCAGTTTTCATATTTCAAAAGTATAGACTATTACACCAAAGGTGGGCATTCCGCAACTTTAGTCCACACCTCTGCAACTTGCGGAACCCGTTTTTGGTTGCGGACTTGATTGGCCGCTACTTCGTGCCAAAAGTAGCGGAGTAGCAGGCTGTGGAACTCAAAAATTTCATTCCACAACCGCTACCGTTCAAATCGAAAATGTACCAAAAAATGCCCAGAACAGAAAAACTGTGACAGCCAATGACATTAAAGCTGCCGCACACCTGGGGTGATGAGGTGGAACTCAAGCTTTGATGCCTATGAGGAGCTGTCAAGTTAAGTCTCTGACAAAGACAAGCTCACAAAGCTCAACAAGATATGCCAGTGGCAGCATCCCTATCCCCTGCCAATCATCATAGAGGCAGACATCGAGATCTCTCAGAATATGTCAAGGTGAGGACTCTCCTTTACAGAATTCATGATAAATTGAGTATTTAAAAGTGTTGATTTGACAATTTTATTTAATGATGTAACATTTATACATTATAACAATTTATTATAGGTGATGACTCCCCTGGCCATCTGCCTTGACAGCTCCAGGCTGAGGACAATGCTTACATGGGCTGCCTACTCCCCTACCTCCATGGTCATGAATTGACGCCCTCCTCAAGCTGAAGCAGGATGAATAGCAACAGGCTGAAGCAAGGGATTGACATCTACAGGCTGACGCAGGATGACATCAAGACAGGCTGAGGCACGCCCAAGGGAGGGGCCAAAAGGGTTTCAGAAAAGGTATAATTCAATTTGACAAATTTATGATAAAAATGTTATTGTTATAATACAATTAAGTTTGTTCATACTTACCTGGCAGATATATATAGCTGTATTTTCTGAAGTCCGACAGAATTTAAAAATTCGCGGCACACGCAGTGGGCGGCCAGGTGGTAGTACCCATTCCCGCCGCTGGGAGCGGATATCAGGAAAAAAAACTATTTCCCATTTTCTATTCATATTTTATCAGTACACTGTCTCCTGAGGGGAGGTGGGTGGGCACTTTAATTATATATATCTGCCAGGTAAGTATGAACAACTTAATTGTATTATAACAATAACATTTTGTTCATGAAACTTACCTGACAGATATATATATAGCTGAATCCCACCTTCGGATGGTGGGAAGAGACAGAATAGGATTTTTGGGAAACTAAATTAAGTAGATGATATACATCTTGGTTCCTTGGACTGTTTAGCATTAGCCGACTTTGTGATTCTGTACCCAAAGTCTCGTTCTGCGTTACTATGTGTTGCCCAGCGAGGTAAGAGACCTGTAATGCTGGTGCGCTCTAGATGATCTGTCAACGGGGGTGCGTGACCACAATGTGACTAGACCATATGACCATACTTCTGAGGGCACCGAAGCTAAAACCACCACCTGACCTAACCTATCAAAGTTAGTTCCATAACTTTCTAGGCTAAAGAAAAGGAACGCGCCTCAAGCGACCAACCCTTCAAAGTTAAAAGCACACCTATCCCTTTTCTATAGGATTAGGATTCGTGTTGCTTCCTGCACCCAATAATATATCTACGGATATGTATGGTCCTAGCGACTTACGGATCTGAAATGTCGTCTTCACATCCCGTCGGGAGTGTGAAGCGAACA
Source organism: Macrobrachium nipponense (assembly GCF_015104395.2). Classification (NCBI taxonomy): domain Eukaryota; kingdom Metazoa; phylum Arthropoda; class Malacostraca; order Decapoda; family Palaemonidae; genus Macrobrachium; species Macrobrachium nipponense. Next base: position 34,738,548 of record NC_061094.1, read on the forward strand.
CAGAGTTTGCTTCGCTAAAGCGTGGCACTCAGGATGTTACTGATGTCATTGGCTCTGTTGAAATGCTTCCGAGGCCGCGCCCTCACCTCTTGAGCATTCATATTAAGAAAAAATCTCAAATCTTTATGCAAACATAATAAATGAGACCTCTTAAAAGAACTCCTTTGGCTATAATGCCAGGGTGTTCTTGGACATGAACCAGTCTGGTCTTTTACGGAACACCGCAGATTGTCGGAGTGAAGCGGAAAACCCAGAGTTTGCTTCGCTTAAAGCGTGGCACTCAGGATGTTACTGGTGTCATGCTCTGTTTTGAAAATGCTTCCGAGGCCGCGCCCTCACCTCTTGAGCATTCATATTAAGAAAAAATCTCAAATCTTTATGCAAACATAATGAATGAGACCTCTTAAAAGAACTCCTTGGCTATAATGCCAGGGTGTTCTTGGACATGAACCAGTCTGGTCTTTTTACGGAACACCGCAGATCGTCCGTTGACCTTGACTTTCTATAGTTTTATCAAGATAAAACTTGAGAGACCCTACAGGGCACAGGACTCTCTAATGCCCTTGCCCAATAATTTGTGCCATACCCTTGGTCTCCGAGCCTTCGGGTCAAGGGTTAGACAGGTTCGTTCTTATCAAGAACGGAAGGCTTAGAGGACAGACCGCATTATGTCCTTAAAGCCAAAACCTCTGATGATGGCTAAACCTCACTAACCCTCCTTGCCGTGGCTAGAGCGGTTAGAATATTAGCCTTTCTGGTTCACGTGTATTAAGTTCGCAGAAAGGATAGGTTCGAAATGCTTTTGGCATCAGAAACTCAGACTACGTCTAAGTTCCATGCCGGAACTTTGATCCAGAGAATTTCAAGATCTCCACAGACCTCAAAGATCGTGAAGCTTTGTTGTTTGACAGAACCGAATCTCTGAGCCTAGAGGCCGTCAACAACCATATTTGCATATTCTACAATAGTAGTTAGGACTTCTATCTATTCTCATACTTCATACGGAAAGATAGAACCATAACGAAATTCACAGAGGTCGAGGTGGAGGAAACAGTCATTTCCCTTCACTATCTCCAGAAACGGCCCCCTCCGATTGAACACTGAAAATAGGCAGCACTGCTTTGCCTTGGCCAAGAGACTGCCATTAACCTTGAAGATCTTATCGCTTCTCGATAGTCTGACGCCTTCAGACTCAGAGAGGAGAGATATAGATACTTCACTAAGTGACGATGTTAGATTACACCGATTCTCTCGGGAAGGGTCTTTGGACAATTCTCTGAATTACCTGACCTCTGTGAATCCAACCTCTTAGAGGCCAACATGTGGCGACTAAAGCTAATCCTCTAGGATCATGAATAAGGGAACAACTTAAGAGGAAGCTCCTTCGTCTTAATATTACGAAAAACTTAACGAAAGGACGCCCTCAGTCTCTCCTCACTTTTGACATACTTCCTAAGTGGAGGATTACTCCAGACGTCAGTAGTCGTTGCCTTCGATCGAGAAGACCCGCACGGACGTGCACTAGTTTAACGAACCTCTTGAGGATCGTTACGTTCCGTGCCCAAGCCCATAACCAATTCTCTCTTCTCGAGCTATGAGAGAGCTGATAAATTATCCGAGATGATTTGGGCCACTCGATCCAACTCACCCTTCGAGGAACTGGAGAGCCGACCAATTTGGGGCTTCCAATTCTTGCCAGACAATGGTGCCCAGAACATCTGTTCTCTGTTCGGATGTCTGGCACCCTCTCGCTATCACCCGAGGTGATCCTCAAGCCGTTGAGAGAAAATTAGAATTACAAGATCTTTGATGTTATTCCAATTTCTTCGTGAGGAAAATTTGTAGAGGTCTGAATTGCTGTTTATTCAGGGAAAACAAGCTTCTCCAGCGAGGAAATGGTCCCCAGCAAACTCATCCATTCCCTCACTCAGCCTGCTTCCTTCCCTAAATAAGGCTGCGCTTGCATAAGCAGGAGAGCATTATTATAGTGCTATGCCGCGGTAGATTCGTACAGAATGTTACCGTGCGGTAAACCCGCACCGAACAAGTATAAGAGATATCTTGTTGAAATTTTCTAAAGTAAACGGCAGGCATGATCCTTCAAGATTACTAGAAATTTCCTCAACCCGAGGCTAAAATCCATGATTGTAGGGCAGAGAGACGGTTTATTCAGCCATTCCCGCAAGGGAGAGAGACGTAACCAACCGCGCATGACACCGAGCTAGCCGGTACTGCGTAGATCACAGTAACAGCAGCCTTGTTCATCGTCTCGCACTATGTGCCTGAGTTGCCAGCTACTCCTTTTACGAAGGGATAGGTATGAAACTCTCAAGCAGGCCTATTTAAACGAAACAAAATTCGCTAAATACAGAAGCTGAGTTTGGTGTTGCAGTTTCAATTAGAATACTTCTCGTCTAAGTCGCAATCCGTAGATAACTAGGATATGCGCCTACCCTCGGACAATTCAACTGCTTAGTAGAATCATGTCGCGAGGTTAACCCTCTTACGCCGGAGCCCTAAAAATCAAAAAACGTCTCCCGTATGCCGGGCCTGGTTTGGAGTGAGCGCGGAAGTGGAAAAAATAATTTTTCAAAAAATTACAGCACGCGTACTTTTGAAGATTAAGAGTTCATTTTTGGCTCCTTTTTTTGTCATTGCCTGAAGTTTATAATGCAACCATCAGAAATGAAAAATAATATCATTATCATATGTAAATAATGCGATATATGGTAGCGAAAAAAAAAAAAATTCATACATAATTGTATTCAAATCACGCTGTGCAGAAACGGTCAAAACTAACCAGTTACATTTTTTTTTTTGGGGGGCCGTAGTATTGTACACTAAATTGCGATCATTTGGATATATAATACATTGTCAAACAATAAAAGCAACACCGGAAAAATATTATCACAAAATGATGTACGAATTCGTAACGCGCGGACGCAAAAAAATATTTTTTTCAAAAATTCACTGTAATTCTAAATAATGTTCTAGAGACTTCCAATTTGTTTTCAAAATTAAGACAAATGATTGAATATTACGATACTGTAAGAGTTTTAGATTAGAATTGCAGATTTCGACCATTTCGGACGAGTTAAATTTGATCGAATGTCGAAATTTTAATATATATATTTTTTAATATGCACATATTTCGAAGATGGAAAAAGCTACAACCTTCAATTATTTTTTTATTGTATTCTTCCATGAATTTGCGCACATTTTGATATATGAAACTCTATAAAAAGGCTAATATGAAAAGGAGCAAATATTAGGATAATGCCATGTACGTATTTCGGAGACTTGCGGCCGCGAATCGGCGCGCGGAGTGAAGGTAAAATATATTTTTTTCAAAAACTTCACCAATAAATCATATGTGTTTTAGAGACTTCAAATTTGTTTCAAAATGAAGAAAAATGACGGAATATTACTAGGCCGTAAGAGTTTTTAGCTTACAATTGCGTTTTTCAACTATTTCGGTAGAGTCAAATTTGACCGAACGTGGTTTTTTTTTGTTTTTTTTCTATTTATCGTGATTTATATGCAAATATTTCGAAAAAAGAGAAAAGCTACAACCTTCAATAATTTTTAGTTGTATTCTACATGAAATTGCGCACATTGTTCATATATAAAACTTTATGTAACAGCTAATTTTAAATGGTGCAAACATTTCGACAATCGCACAAAAAAATTCTGATTTTTTCGGAAGAGTTACCGCGCGAACGTAATTTTTTTTTTCATAAATTCACCATAAATCGAAATATGTGCTAGAGACTTCCAAGTCGTTGCAAAATGAAGGTAAATGATTGAATATTACTAGAATATAAGAGTTTTAGCTTACAATTGCGTTTTTCGACCATTTCGGTAGAGTCAAAGCTGACCGAAAGTTGAAATTTTTGCACTTAACGTTATTTATATGAAAATATTTCAAAAACTGATAAAAGCTACAACCATGGGTTGTTTTTTGTTGTATTGTGCATTGAAATTAGCGCACATTTCCATATATAAAACTTTATGTAACGGCAAATTTAAAATGGGTGTGCAAACATTAGGACAAATCGCACGAAAAATTTATCGGAAGAGTTATCGCACGAACGTAAGGAAAAATTTTTCATAAATTCACCATAAATCGAAATATTGTGCTAGAGACGTCCAATTTGTTGCAAAATGAAGGCAAATGATTGAATATTACTATAATATAAGAATTTTAGCTTACAATTGCGTTTCTCGACCATTTCTGTAGAGTCAAAGTTGACGAAGGTTTGAAATTTTTGCACTTATCGTTATTTATATGAAAATATTTCAAAATTGATAAAGCTACATCATAAGTATTTTTTTAGTTGTATTGTGCATGAAATTGCGCACATTTTCATATATAATACTTTCATGTAAAGGATAATTAAAATGGTGCAATAATTATGTCAAAGTGACGAAATAATTTCTGAGATGTGTCACTGATACTTTTAGTGCGATAAGAAAGAAATTCGCGCTTGCGCGCCTGCGTAGCGAATTGTAAACAAAACAACGCCTTGATCCGTGAACTCCCAGCATCCCCCAAGGCGCGTGATACAAAAGTTTTCGGCTGGTAGGCCTATAAGTATTTTTCCGCGAATTTTTAAAAAACTTTTTTGAGCCGACGTATGATACGTCCAATCGGCATACGGGAGACATTTTGACTCGACGTTTAATACGTCCAATCGGCCGTAAGATGGTTAATATACGTAGTATATTTATAGTATTCTGAACAACGATCTCCATCCTAAATTCTTTCCTTCAAGAAAACAAAATAAGGATTGGAGATCGACCACCTTCGATCTCTATCAAAAAGAGTGAAGGAGAAGTCTTCCTCGAAGGAAGCTTCAATGGTGAACAGAAATACTATCTGCCTGAGTTGCCAGCTACTCCCTTTACGAAGGAATAGGTATGATATTATAGAGCAAAAGGAAACTCTCAAGCAGGCCTATTTAAACGAAACAGAATTCGCTAAATACAGAAGCTGAGTTGGTGTTGTCGTAACAATACCTGAAGAGTTGTTCTTACTCCGAAAACTCTTGGAAGGTTGAAGGGAGTGTCAAATAAAACATTAGAACAACAGTTCTTTCGGCTTCTATCCGCAGAGGTAAATACGATATGCGTATATGACTTGACCCATGCGTTAGCAAAATGACGCAAAGATAAACTACGTAAGTATTGTAGTAATTTGAACATCGATTCTCTACTACATCTTCCTCGACGAGGAAGAGAGAAAGAAAGGAAAACGACTGTCCACGTTCTAATGAATGAGACTTTTAAAAGAACTCCTTGACTCTTTGCCAAGACTCTTTTCAAGAAAGGGAGTAATATTCGAATAAGAGATCATCAAGAGGAAGAAACCGAGGATCGAAAAAGGACCGTTCAATGTTCTTATGATATTGGACAAAAGAACTTCCTGGATAGTCTACAAGCTCTTTCTCTTAACCCCACCGGATTTGAGCCTCTGCAAAATGAATGAGAGCTCTTCGAAATTTGTTAATGAGTTTATCCGCTTAAACGATAAAAACGTTAAAATCTATGTCAATGAGAAACTACCCCATTTATGAGGGGTCCCCCACTTATATGACAATGGGGAAAACGTCCTGACTTGACAAAACTATTAGCACTTTGCTAATAGGGGAAAACCCTTTAACATGACCGAAACGTCACCCAGGAATCCGAGTATATAATCTTCCCGATTCTCAAAGAAATCGATGAAGAGGAAAGAGGGATCGAAGAAAAAATTCGGGTATGTCTCTCCGCTAACTCCGAATCCTTTTAAAAATTTCTGTAAAGAAATGTCCTCAACAGCAAATAAGACGCCTTCAACAAGTCTTTTCTCTCGCAAAGCGTCCTGCCGAGCTTCCACCGAAGCGTCCTGGCGAATGTCCACAAAAGCGTCCTGCTGAGCGTCCTCAAAAAGCGTGCTGGAAAGGCGTCATGCTGAGCGTCCTCAAAAGCGTCCTGCCGAGCGTCCTGCTTAGCGTCCTGGAAAGCGTCCTCAAAAAAACGTCCTGCTTGAGCTTACCGAGCGTGTCTGAGCAGAGAACACCAAGTCTTCTAGAACGTACGTTTCAGAGAGGAAACTCGTTGAGCGCCTTGATGCATGCAAGGCCCGCCAAGAGGCGTCCTGGCGAGCGACCTTGCCAACATCTCAATGTTATGACGAACCGCGTTTTGCGTATGACGTTGAATATTTTAAGGGACGTCCTCATGCGAGTCTCCATGGAGAGCCGCACGCTGCTCCTGAAGTATGTGAACACTAAAGGAAGACGTATGGCTTTCGTCTTCCGCAAGGTGCTTGCCGAGCGTCCTGGAGAATGTCTCTACTTATAGGACGTCGATCACCTCCAAAAGCTTCCTCACGTCTAAATTGCCCTTCTTATGCCGACCAGAGACATAAGTTGTTTGACTGTGCAAAGCAGCTTGCCGGCCGTCAAACTTATCAGCTTGCTTTTTCGAAGTAAAGCGAACGTTACATAACGTATACGGAGCGCCATGAGGAGAGGAGACGAATACTGAGTTGCTCCTCCAAAAGGTGGAATCAAGAATGTCCTTGATTACCAAATTCTTTTGGAATGCTAGCGAGGTTGAAACAGCTCTAACTTCATGAGCGTTCACTCGCAGGAGGCTCAAATCACTCTTCTGGCAAGATGAATGAGCCTCCTTAATAATGTATAAATGATGTATACATGAGAGTTCACTCGCAGGAGGCTCAAATCACTCTCTGGCAAGATGAATGTTAGCCTCCTTAATAATATATAAATGATTGTATACATGAGCGTTCACTCGCAGGAGGCTCAAATCACTCTTCTGGCAAGATGAATGAGCTCCTTAATAATGGATAAATGATGTATACATGAGCGTTCACTCGCAGGAGCTCAAATCACTCTTCTGGGAAGATGAATGAGCCTCCTTAAAGTCCCTAGGAAAAGAGCCAGTGCATTCTTCTAAAAGGGAAAATATGGTCTCTTTACTCTTTCATCCTCTCGTGACGAGAGAGAGGACGTGAAGCGTCCTCTTCTCTAAAGCTTCTTTAGGGGGCGCGAGTCCTTCCGAGAACTCCAACCCCTGTGTGGGGAGGACGCCTCGGAGGACGAGAAGCAATCCTTCAAGATTCGTGCACGTGCACGATCTTTAGCAGCCTGGGAAGCGTCAACAGGTTCTGCCGAAGGGACGCCAGATCGGTGGGGAGCCCCCGTAACCCTCTTGCGGCTTTCGACATGCCCTCTCCCTGAGTCCTGGGAGTCCGACAGAGGTCCAGGCCTAGAGGCATTATGGGCCGATCTGACGCCCCCTCCACACACAAGGGCACTACACTTCACAAGCACTGGATTGGAGAGAGAGCACTTTAGTCTAAGATTACTTGATGTAATCCTCTAGCAGACACTTCTACTAGGCCCGTAAGCCATACCACAGGGTTAGGCAAAATAAAATCTACAGGAGGTTAGAAGGTTCATTATTTCTAACTTCTGTTTACTGTGGAGGAAAACTCCTGATTCTAACACGCTCTAAAATGCGTAAATGAATCCTCCTTCTTCCGTAATCAGTCACACATTACACTAATTACATTGAACTTATGCAAAGAAAACATGTAAACGTCATATATACTAAGCGAGTGTCTACCGAAAGTTCCGGTAGCCTCACCTTACCATGCAGACAACAAAGTCTGAAACTAGGCTAACTAGCTTCACATCAAATGCAATGAAAAATTTACGATAGCGTATGCCTAGCCACAAATCCAAGTTAATAATCGAAAGAATAATTAGGATACTTAAGTGGCTAATGAAGTTTTCAAAATCCTAGGCGGAGGTCTGTAAACAGTTGTTTTTACCGACCGGCGAAAGAAAAAAATATGAATAGAAAATGGGAATAGTTCCTGATATCCGCCTCCCAGCGGCGGGAATGGGTACTACCACCTGGCCGCCCACTGCGTGTGCCGCGAATTTTTAAATTCTGTCGGACTTCAGAAAATACAGCTATATATATATCTGTCAGGTAAGTTTCATGAACAAATGAATAATTTAATTAATAAATTTAAATTGAATCTATTATTATACGTTGACCATTAATCTAATTTATTAACTTCTTTTCAAGGTTTGGACACTTGTTTGCTGACATGGACCTGCTGGTGGCGACAGCAGTCCACCCGCAGCTCAAGCCACCCACCGTTTGCAGTACATGTGGGTGTCACAAATCCTGACTGATGTGCAGGTCCAGGCCAACCTCAAGGAGAAGGTCAGAGAGGAGATGAACAGGTGGAGCAAGATCAAGCCCACCGGTAAGAAGGCCGTCCCCTCACCTTGTTCCCCTAGGAGTTCAGGGAGGCCTGAGTGGCTGTCTTTCTGAGGTACAACATACGCTGCCATTGTCAGCCTATGGTGGAGCAGCTCTTCAGCTTTGGGGTCAGACATCTTGAAGCCCAAGAGGTCGCCCATCACCGCCCACAACTTTGAACACTCGTCTTCATGAAGGGGAACCTCAAGACCCTCAAGAAGCTGCAGGAGGAAGGAGGACCTCGGAGGACTGAGGAGGAGTTTCAAAATATAAACTTTTTGTGTATTTTTTGTGCCTGATTAGTGATTTGATACTTGAAAGAGTAAAAATACTTTATAAGGGTACAATTGTATCCTTGCAAAGTATTTTTACTCTATTAGGGTATTACCCTAATGGATTAAAAAGTTTCTTTACACTATTTTGTGTTTAAATCAATAAATGTATTAGAAATTCTGTTTCATTAAAAAAGCTATTAACCCTTAACGCCAAAAGGGGTATAATAAAAAATCGTCTCCGGTATGCCGAGGGGGTCTCGGAGTGAGCGCCGAAGCGGAAAAAATATTTTTTTCAAAAAATCACCGCGCTAGTTTTCAAGATTAAGAGTTCATTTTTGGCTCCTTTTTTTGTCATTGGCTGAAGTTTAGTATGCAACCATCAGAAATGAATAAAATATCACTATCATATATAATAATGCGATATGATAGCGCAAAAAAAAAATTTTCATATACAGTGGTCCCCCCGTATTCGCGGGGGATGCGTACCAGACCCCCCCACCGCGGAAAGGTTAGAATCCACGAATGTTTGGAACCCCTATAAAAAATGCTTAAAACAGCCTATTTTGTTAGTTAAAACTTAAGAAAAACCACTAAAAATTTTCATACTTGATTTTTTTAATAGTTTTATCACAAAAAGTGCATTTTATGATGAAATTGATAACAAAACCAGGAATTTGTGGATATTTCTTATAGAAAAATACCGCGTTATGTGCGAATTTTCCGCAAATAATGCAGGGAAACGTTCCCGAGAGAATACGCGAATGTGTGAGTCTGCGAATCCGGAGAACGCGAATACGGGGGGTCACGTATAATTGTATTCAAATCGCGCTGTGAGCAAAACTCTTAAAAGCTAACGAGTTAATTATTTTTGTTGTATTGTACACTAAATTGCGATCATTTTGGTATATAACACATTGTAAAACGATCAAAGCAAACACAGAGAAAATATTATCACAAAAATGATACATGGAATTCGTAATGCGCGGACGTAAAAAAAGTTTTTTTTCAAAAATTCACCATAAATCTAAATATTGTTCTAGAGACTTCCAATTTGTTTCAAAATAAGAAGATAAATGATTGAATATTACTATACTGTAAGAGTTTTTTAGCTTACAATTGCATTTTTCGACCATTCGGACGAATTAAAGTTGACCGAATGTCAAATTTTTTATATATATTTTTATATGCAAATATTTCAAAAATGAGAAAAGCTACAACCTTCAATTATTTTTTGTTGTATTCTACATGAAATTGCACACTTTTATTTCATATATAAAACTCTATGAAACGCCTAATATGAACAGGAGCAAAATATTCAGAGAATGCGATGTACGCATGGGAGATTTGCGGCGGAGATCCCGCACGTGGAGAGAAAGAAAGTTTTTTAAAATTCACCAGTAAATCTAAATATTGTGCTAGAGACTTTGAATTTGTTTAAAAATGAAGATAAATGACTGAATATTACTAGACTGTAAGAGTTTTAGCTTACAATTACATTTTTCGACCATTTCGGTAGAGTCAAAGTTGACTGAAGGTTGAAATTTTGGCACATCGTTATTTATATGAAAATATTTCATAACTGATAAAAGCTACAACCATGGGTTGTTTTTAGTTGTATTGTGCTATGAATTGCACATTTCCATTTCCATATAAAATAAAACTTTATGTAACAGCTAATTTAAAATGGTGCAAACATTACGACAATCGCAACGAAAAAATTTATTTTTTTTTTTTCGGAAGAATTACCGCTCAGACATAAGGAAAATGTTTTTTTTTCATAAATTCACCATAAATCGAAATATTGTGCTAGAGCTTCCAATTTGTTGCAAAATGAAGGTAAATGATTGAATATTTAGTAATATATAAGAGTTTTAGCTTACAATGCATTTTTCGACCATTTCGGTAGAGTCAAAGTTGACGAAGGTTGAAATTTTGGCACTTATCATTATTTATATGAAAATATTTCAAAACTGATAAAAGCTGCAATCATGAGTATTTTTTGTTGTATTCTACATGAAATTGCGCACATTTTCATATACATACTCCATGTAACGGCTAATTTAAAATGGTGCAAATATTATGTCAAAGTGACAAAATAATTTCCGAGATGTGTTACTGATACTTTTTAGTGCGATAAGAAAGAAATTCGCGCTTGAGCGCTTGCGTAACGATTGTAAACAAAACAACACCTTGATCCTTGAACTCCCAGCATCCCCCAAGCCGCGTGATTCAAAAGTTTTCGGCTGGTAGGCCTATAGTATTTTTCCGGAAATTTTTTTAAAAACTTTTCTATGTCGACGTAAAATACGTCCAATCGGCACCCGGCAGACAATTTATCTCGACGTAAAATACGTCCAATAGGCGTTTAAGGGTTAATTTTGAGTTGTGCTTTGGTTGGGCTTACAGTAAAAGTAACAGTAGCGGAGGTGCATACTGAACAATCTTGTTTTCCATGCCAATAACCATGTCACTCGTTGACACTAAAATTAACAGTGGACCAAGAACATTGACCCCTGTGGCACTCCAGACACAATATAGGTCTTAGTTCACTAACGATCCCATTCCACAGCAACTCACTGCTGCCTACCTGTAATGACTACTGAAAAGCAAAATCTGATAAACTAGCTAAGGTCACCAAAAAACTCTACCATGTACTAATCACCCATTGATCACTCACTTTTTAATGAAAAATGGTTAAATAGGACAGTACAAACAATCCTGAAAAGAATTGAAAAAAATATCTCAAATGAATAAATTGTTATAACGCTCTACAGACACAATGCTTAGGACAACTTTGCACTAACATTTACAGTTTTAAGGCACACGTAGGTAGTGATGATATTTATTTTATATGGATAATTCATTGGTGTTCATGCATGAATAGTTGGTTAGCTATTATGCTTCTCATAACAGCACAAGGCATCATAGTGCAGGAACATTAAGACTGTGATGATAGTAAAAGCTGGGACAGTGATGGATTATACAGACAGACAAAAGAGGTGTATGAAGTTATATGCAAAACTTATCTCCATCACAATGCTTCCCTCTAATGCCCCAAACTTCAATATAAATAAAATACAATATAAAAACCTAAAATACAGTGTATACAATGACATTATCCATTTAAAGAGTATTGCCTACATCAATCCCACTAGTCACTCATGGCACTACACCTATACAGGTCAATACATATAGATAAGGCCAATGGATGCTCCAAAAAAAAACTTTTGGAATCTCATCATAATGCAAACATTCATGCTTTTTGATTCTAGTGACATCAAATTATGTTATGCAAATGTCTCCCTTAAGATTCCAATCATGTAATCTGTAAAGAATAAAAAATGTAACAAAATATTTTGATGTCAGATAGCACAGGGATAACAACTGGGTAGCTGGATGATGGTCTAACCCCATCTCCCCCAAAAGTGGGGGACATTCTAGGGGAATAGACACAGAGTATGTTAACATATTTTTATCTTTTTTTTTAATGGAAAATCACAGGAATGTCTTTATGTACAATCATAGTCATATACGTATAGCAAACAAAGGTGTCACTGAAAAAGAAATTTCTTGTTTCATGGTACTAAAAGAATTTATATATTTTTATTGGTTTTGATGCATGTTTTTACAAAAAGACATTTCTGTTCTTAGCTAAATTCAACTTGTCATTTTCGGCTTTTTAGTTTTATTCTTTAAATATACAGCAAAGATGTAACCATATTCAGTTTAAACTCAGACCATTACTACATATATATGAATATATGACTATTACTAAGTTAAGTATATCTTAGTTTACCAGACCACTGAGCTGATTAACAGTTCTCCTAGGGCTGGCCTGAAGTATTAGATATTTTTTACGTGGTAAGTAACCAATTGGTTACTTAGCAATGGGACCTAAAGCTTATTGTCGGATCCAAACCACATCAAGAATTGAGTTTCTATCACCAGAAATAAATTCCTCTGATTCCTTGCTGGCAGAGTGGGGAATTGAACTCAGACCCTGAGATCGGTAGTCGAGCACATGACCGACCTCATCCAACGAGGAACTACGAGTATTACTATATAGACAAAAAACAACTTGACTTGTGATAAAACAAAATACGTAATTGCTACACTCAAAAGTGGTAACACATCTGAATGTTCAACAACAAATTGTTTGGGAACCCCCAGAAATCTCAAGGGTCACATTAGTCTATAACATTTCCATCTGTAATGAAATCCTTCTGGAAGTTGATATTCTTTTTAAGACTGTCAACTGAATTCAACAGATATAGGTGAACCTTTATTCAAAATAGTGTTAACCAATTCACCAAAGTTGCATACCAAAGGTAGCAAGTGAGGGAGACGGTTTATCATTCTTGCAAAGGGGGATTAACATCATCACCTAGTGAATGCAATCTTATTTTCCTTGCATAAATGTTGGAAAACTTGTCATTTTAGATATAGAAAACTCATAATTTTAAATGCAAGGCTTAATAGAGCAATGGTTTGTTTGATATGACAGGGGCAAATGATACAGTTAAGATCTAATCCATATTATGCTCACCAAAACAAAGTACTAGCCCAAACCACTTTAAATAATGAGTTGTCTGGTTCTTAAGTAACAAGGTGTGAGATTAGAATTAGTAGGCAAAAGACGTTACTCAGAGTGAAACAGGAAAATCCAGTAAGCCATGGATGACATTTACCATCTCTCTTCTAAAAATACAAGTTAGTACAAAGAATAAGGAATATTATGAAATTTACCACCACAAGAAGATAAGTTTCTGTAAGTCCTTCAGCAACACCATGATTCCCTTGGATGAAACGTCTGTTTCTCCATCCCATCATCACGGGTTTGGGAGCACCAAATTTTTGAAGAAGTGGTTTCTGACAATGTTTTCACATGATTTTTCAACTCTGCTCCCTGAGTTGACATGGATAATTTTGCATGACACATCATACAGAGAATCAATAATGTAACCAACCTGAAAATAAAATAAATTCTTCAGTTCTAAAACTCTTCCTAGTGACAGCAATGTGCTGTTGTTTTGTTTTGAAAAATACAATCCTTCAGTATAACCATGGTGAACAATGTAAATTGTAACAAAATGCTAATCCCAACTACACGGAGTTCAATCAAAAGTTTTTTTATGTTCACAACAATAATCTCTGCAATAATGCATAAATAAAAGGTCAACATAAACTAGTACTCATACTTCAACTACTTCTCTATACCGAATTATCTTCCAGCAACTGGCCTCTTTAATTAAGTCTTACAATCTGCCATCTATTTTAATTCCTATTATTTGCTATTTTAAAACATAGACTATGACTTTTGAGGTTATCCTATAATTTTTTTCTCCCTTTTTATCTATTTCTATTTACTCAGGCCTAATCTACATCAAGGGCCTTAAGTTCCCAAATGCATTAGAGTTGGAATAAAATCTAATTACCTAATCAAATCAATAATTTTCAATGCAAAAGTCTTGTTATTCTTCATGAAAGATCTAGGCATAAAATAGAATATGGGGTTTAGGCCAAAGGCCAGGCACTGGGCCTATAAGAGCATTCATCTCTAAAAGGGAAATTGACAGGAAAAAGGTTGAAAGGTGTAATGGTGCATACATACACATAGTCAAGCAGTGCTCGTTAGACAGTCAATGTATTGTACTATGTAGTATAGTGATATCATAAGTGCATGTGTGATGAGAACTGACCTGGCAACAAACCATGCTACCAGATATTGATGTATGCCATATGTTTCTACTCCATTCAACAGTTCAAAGTCTGGCAGACAGTTCGGAACCATTATGTTGTGGTCTTCAAATTTTTTTATTTGCAACAGACTGATTTTATGCTTTACATACCCGGCCCTATTGCCTTTTGTAGATACTTTTGTAAAGCAACAAACTGAAAACTTTATGTACATAATAAAGACAATGTGTACAACATTTTGCTTCTCTCTCTGCTGTTGATCAGTATATTATCAATATAAATTTCCATTTGTTTTCTGAATTTGTTCAAGATGTGGCAAACCCACTGAACAAAAGCTCACAAAAGCTGTATTGAGTTTTCAACCCGTACTTGGAGTTCCATGCGTAAATGTGTGTGTGCAGGCACAGTAATTATCATTGCAACAAGTACTACATGCAGTATTTTAATGAAGGTGCTATAACCTGGCAGCAAAGAATCACCTAATGGTGACTTGCAACATTAACTCCTAATGAATTAGTACTATTGGGTCATTAAAAATATTTCAGTATTTGTAAGTTTCATTATTTCATTGCATTCGGATTACGTTTTACAGTTTGTCCTGTGAATTGGAATGGTGGCAGTAAAAATAAATTCATAATTGTCTTTTGCCGTTTTTCTTACACACCCACCCACACAGAATGCACATATGTATCTTGGACATATGAGAGACTTGGCTATCCATATTTGACACCGATTCTCTCATGCTGTTACCATCGTTGAGGAAACACAGTTCATCGAAGAACCATAATGTGGGTGTGTACATGTCATCAACCCAACCCCTGACTTCTTGGATTTTTATAGTTTGCAAAGTTCTTGCTTATACTGACAACGAATTGTTTCTATTTTTCCTCTACACTTCCACTGCACTGACATGTGATCCACTCCTCTGAAGTTCTACTCTTATTTCATTAATTGCTCCTGCAAGTTATTTCTCTCCTTATAAACGTCTGACTTGATATTCTATATACAAACGATTCTGCGGTAGAGTTCAACTAACATCAGAGTCTGTATCCTATCCCAGTGGTAATTTTTTTCCTTCATAGAGTTAAACCCAGCCATGTTGTCAGGTTGGTTGAAATCAAAGCAAGTCATAGCTTCAGCTCATACAGTGAACACAAACCTCTTGAATTTTTGCCTGGCAACATCATTGTATACCATGCCTCTGTCTGCCAAATACTGTCAGATGCTCTGAACCATAAACATGGGCAATGTCTGTTAGTCCAAGGTGATCGCTTCTGACGTCATCAACCCACCTTTACTTTTAATATGGCTATCTGGTGACAGTGTTTGTCCAACGAACGCTGTTTGACCATGTGTATGCATCCTAACAGGAGGAAAACCTTGAACCTTGCAGTTGTACTATAAATCAAATGTGAGAAGAGGGTGGAAAGTAAGAGGTGGAAGAAAGAGAAGAATATGAATGGAGGTATAGTAAAAGGAAATGAAAGGGGGTTGCAGCTAGGGGCTGAAGGGATCCTGCAAAGAACCTCAAGTAATGGCCTACGTGCACCCTGTGAGGTGCACTGATAACTACCCTTCAACAGTGTCATCTCAATAATGTCAAGTTTCAGAGTGCTCATACTTGGTATATTAGCTTATGTTCCCTTCAAATTCAAAAAATCTGATATTATAAAATGTTGTACTAATCTTAACTTGTAATCATGAATGTCAAATAAAATACCCTTTATTTATGAGGGGTCATTTGCCTTAATGATCAAAATAATATACACACAAACACAATTTTGCTTTGAAATAAGTTGCTGATATTCTCCTTAAATTAACATATCAATGGCCAGAGCACTTATCTGAAACTTAATGAAATGGAGAAATATTATTGTTACATTGTTGTGGTTAAGATTTTATGCTAATCATTAAGCTTTCAAGGGAATGCCCAACAGTTCTAATCGTATCAAAATGATAAAAAATAGATGGATTGTTCTAATAATATTTACTTACCTCAACACTTCCAATCCACTGTCTTGAACCTATGAAATTACTTTCTTTGTCTCCAATTTTAACTAAAGTTTCTTGGATACATCTATTTGAAGGGACAGGATGTAAATCAGATGTCTCAGTCACAGACCTAATTTTTTGGCTCTAACCCATGAGCAAAGAGTCATCAATGTTCTATAACCACAGCCCATCCCTGAAATGGATACCCAGGTTAATCGAATGTGTGAACTCTTGTTATGGACATTACAAACTAATTTCAGTGAGGCATCATATATTAACTAAAAAGTAAACTGGTAAACTACAACGAAAATGAGATGAAACAGGTTTTTCTTTTTCTTTTATTCCAATCACCGGCACCACTAATTTCATACTATAGTAGTCTGAATATTGAATATGAACTCCTATTCTCATTCAAGTGGACTTTTTCTTTCCATCATGAATATATTTAATTAAAGCAGAAAAAATTTGCGCAACTTATGCCATAGAAAGTATCCAAACACAGGAAAATAGGCTCCAACATGAAAGTGAATTCAAAAACATTCATACACTCCCTCACCATGCCTAACTTTATTTCTAAGGAGGCAAAAGTTGAAAAAAGATATACTTTCCCACATATATTTATGCTACGTAGGTACAATAAAAATATATATTTTACAATTATAATTAGGAATACAATTCACATACCCTGTCATCAAATCCATCACAACCATAATGATAATATAAATATTGCCCTGCAACCAACTGAACATCAGTTACATCATCTGGAAGAGGAAGTCCTTCATGAACATTTGCTCAAGAGCCTTGTTGTGTAGTCAATCCCTCCACCCATATTCTGTAAATGAATAAAATTTTACAGTAATCAATACAGAAGTATGAAAAATTGCTGTTAACTTCTAAGAAGCACCACTATTTAAAACAAAAATTATACATAAATATGAGATAAAAAAAAATTCAAAGCAAATAAAATCCAGTTTAAGGACAATGCACATAAGTTATTACTGATACTTATAGGAAGCTGAAATCTTTTGAGTACAAAGAATATGAAATGGTTTGCATGTGTACAATATACAAGTTCAGTACTGAAAGGTGAAGAAAAGCAAAAACAAAAAAGAAAAACATATGCATATACATATGGAGACCCAAAGTTCCTTACGAAAAAAATAAACTAATCCAATGCCGAGGCCCAGGGCTTTCAGCGAGGGTGGTCACTGTAAGGAATCTCAGGATGCTTTTCAAAGATATTTTAGTTAACAAGAGGCATGGCATCTACAAAGACACTGCAAGAAACTGACTGACGGACCTCAATCTTTCCTGGAAGCTAAAAATTCACCTCCTGATTTCCACCTCCCCTGATTCCAAGTAAATATGATATGTTAGTTATATTACAATAAAGTTTTGTACATACTTACCTAGCAGATATATACTTAGCTTAGGTCTCCTGACGTCACGACAGAAAAAATTCAAACCTCGCGGCACACGCTACAGGTAGGTCAGGTGATCTACCTTACCCGCCGCTGGGAGGCGGTTGGGTTGTAAGAACCAGTCCCCCTTTCTTGGTCAGGTTATTTTCTTCCACCTGTCTCCTGAGGGGAGGCTGGGCGGGCCATCCAATCGTATATATCTGCCAGGTAAGTATGTACAAAACTTTATTGTATACTAACAATATCATTTTTGTACATGAACTTCCCTGCCAGATATATACTTAGCTGATTGACACCCTTGGTGAGGGAAAGACACATACTTACTTAGAAAGTGGGGACAACACATGTTAAAGGAATAAATAATATAAACCTCTGGTTCTTACCTGATTTAGGCAGAAGACTTGATAGTTACTGTCTATTAGTCTGCGTTTGCCTAGAGTCTCAGCGAGGGCGTGACCTATGGCTGAAGAACTCTTTGGGTCTACCAATGGGGAACTGAGTCCACTTACTTGGCAGAATCCAAGCAGGATTCTGGTCAATGGGGATCAACCCGCTTACATGCCAGAGCCTATCACTACCAATTGCAAGGAGCCTCAAGCACAACCGATCACCTAACCAAATACTAACATTAGTATACGAAAGAAGGAGCTGGCCTCCTGCAACCTCCTTCGTACAAAAACCTCTAAACTTAAAACTAACAGGGAAAAAGGATTGAAAAGGATGTGTTTCAGCTCCCTGCCCAGCACTGAATCCGCCGATACGTAAGGGCCTAGCCCAAAACACTTATCATACGTAATCGATACGTCCTTTAGGTAGTGATTAGAGAAGACTGATTCACACCTCCAAAAAAGTGGCCTTCATAAGGTTTTGTAATGACAAATTCTTCTTGAAAGCCAAAGACGTCGCGATGGCCCGTACTTCATGCGCCTTGACTTTCAGAAGGTTAAACTGTTGCTGATTGCAAGAAGTGTGCTGCTTTCTCTAATAACATTCTGATAAAGAATGAGGAGTGCATTTTTAGATAAGGGCCTACTGGGGTCCCTCACAGAGCACCAGAGATTGCTCTCATTAGTAGCAAGTCTTTTCTTCCTCTGAAGATAATATTTCAGGCTTCTCACCGGGCAAAGAGATCTCTCCTTTCTGTCCCAACCTAAGGAGGATAAGCTTTGATTTCGAAGCTCCACGGCGAGGCGGGAAGAAGGGTTCAATTCTTGGCTAGGAAAGCCGGGAAGAAAAGAGCAAACCGCGGAGCCTCCTTGGAAACCTACTCACCTTCTAGAGCCTGCAGCTCGCTGACCCTCTCGCTGACGCTAACGCACAGAGAAAAAGAGTCTTCATCGAAAGGTCTCTGAACGAAGCAGTATGGGGAGGTTCGAACCTTGAGGACCTCAGGAAGAGCAGCACGACATCTAGATTCCAGCTAGGAACTAAGGAGGAGGTTCTTTTAACCGTTTCAAACGATCTGATTAAATCATGGAGGTCCTTGTCCTCAGATATGTTTAATCCTCTATGACGAAAAACTGAGGAAAGCAGCATGCTCCTGTATCCCTGATGGTGGAGACAACCAACCCGCGATTTTTCCCTCAGGAAGATAAGGGCAAATCTGCTCATCTGAGTCACAGAAGGTACTGGAGGAGGAAACTTTATGAGTCCTGCACCAGCGTCGAAAAACATCCCACTTCGACTGGTTAGACTCTAGATGTGGAAGGTCTACGTGCATTGGCAATAGCCCTTGCAGACTTTGCCGAAAAGGCCCTTAGCTCTGACAAGACTCTTGATAGTCTGAATCCAGTCAGACTGAGAGCGGGGAGGAGGTTTTTGTGAAACCTGTTGAAGTGGGGCTGTTTGAGCAGATCGACTCTTAGAGGTAGGGATCTTGGGACATCCACCAGCCATTCCAGTACCTCTGTGAACCAGTCGTGGGCGGGCCAGAACGGAGCTATCAAAGTCATCCTTGCTCCCTCTGAAGCTGCGAACTTCTTAACGTTTCCCCTAGAATCTTGAAAGGCGGGTGAACGCGTAAAGATCCAGATTCCTCCAATCAATCAGGAATGCATCTATTGCCACTGCTCTTGGGTCTGCAATAGGGGAGCAGTATAGATCTATCCTCTGAATACTTGGGGGGCCGTAGAAAGGCCAAGCAAGCATAGGGCCCTGAACTGAAAAACGTTCCCTCCCTCCCCACATGAATCTGAGAAATTTGCGAGAAGAAGGATGGATCGGCACATGGAAGTAAGCGTCCCTGAAGGTCCAGCGACACCATCCAGTCCCCGGGACGAAGAGCTGCTAAGACTGATGACGTCATCTCCATAGCGAACTTCCTCTTCTTCACAAAGATATTCAGGGCGCTCACGTCCAGAACCGGTCTCCATCCTCCTGAGTTCTTGGGAACTAGGAACAGCGGTTGTAGAACCCGCTGAGAGGGTCCTGAACCATCTCTATTGCCTCTTTCTCTGACATCAGCTCTACCGCTAGAGCGAGGGCTTGATTCATTAGTGGGTCTTTGTATTTGGCCACCAGTGCCCCTTTGGATGTGGTGGTCAAAGGGTGGTCTCGAGATAAAGGGAATGAGGTATCCCCTCTTGATGATCGCGAGGGAACCAGATGTCCGCCCCCTTTCGTGCCCAGAACATCTGCAAAGTTCAGAAGTCTGGCACCCACAGTTGTCTGGAGGACACACGAAACTACTTCTTGGCCCTAATAGAACCGAGAGAAGGTCCTTCCTCTTCTAGGTGGTCTCGAACCTCTGGAGGGGAAGAAGAGCGAGACGAAGGTCCTCCTCGAAAGGGTTCTTGCCTACTTTGAGCCTCTTTCTTCGTCTTCTGTTGAAACGAAGGTTTCGGAATTCTAGCCGAGCGGGCTAGCATATCCTGCGTCGCTTTTGCTGATAACGAGCTGGAGATATCATTAATAGTCTTCTTGGGGAAGAGTTGCGGGGAAAGTTGTGAATACAGCAAGGAAGCTCTCGTGCGTGAGAGAAACCGCCTTGGTAAGAAAAGAGCAGAAAACGGCCCTCTTCTTTACTACTCCTGCCACCAAAAAGTGAAGCAATTTCCCGGAACCGTCTCTCACTGCCTTGTCCATGCAAGACAGAACTGCGTGGAGGTCTTCAGGCGAAAGAGTGTCTTGCTCTTGAGTCCTCTTAGCCAAACACTCCAAGGGTCCAGTCAAGAAAGTTAAAAACTTCTAAGATCGGAAAAAACCTCCCGGAACCATTCCCGTTCAGAGGGTGATCCAACTCGCTCATACCCCACGTCGTCTTCGCAGAATTCAGCGCCGAGCGACGTGCGGAATCAACCAACGAAGAGAAGTCCGAGTCTGCAGAAGATGGGAAGAGTCAGACCAAGGGCTCTCCTGACTCGTACAGAACCCCATCTTACCCGTCAGCTTGGACGGGGGAAAAGAAAAACAACTGTCTTGCCTTTCTCTTCTTTTGAAACCAACCAGTCGTCAAAGTTCTTCAGAGCCTTCTTCATAGACACTATAGGCTTCATCTTAACGACTGAAGACTTCTTAGCCGTATTGGTCGTTGAAAATAAGGACGGAGGAGACGGAGGAGCAACGGCTGAAAGAGACTCCCCAAAATCTTGCAAGAGGAGGTCTGTCAATCTCTTATAGAAGAAACCGAAGCATCCTTGGGCAAATCTTCCTCCGAATCCCCAACAAATTCTTCCGAAGAATGACGTCTTGAAGCTCTACTGCCCGGAGGAGAGCTAATCCTTGGAGAGCGCCTGTTCGGAGAGCGCCTACTAGGCGAGCGCCTACTGGAGAAAAAACCACTGGGAGAGCGCTTACACGGGGAGCGCAACAGGAGAGCGCCTACTTGAGGCGCCTACTAGGAGAGCGCCTAGTTGGAGAGCGCATACTAGGGAGAGCGCCTACTTTGAGAGCGCCTCCCAGGAGAGAGCCCTACTAGTAGAGCGCCTAGTTGGAGAGCGCCTCCAGGAGAGAGCCTACTTGGGGAGGGGAGCGCCTGCTAGGAGAGCGCCTACTTGGGGAGCGCCTACTAGGTGAGAGCGCCTGCAAGTGGAGGCCCGTCTGTCGGAAACAGATTCTAACTCCACAGAAGAGCGTCTGGATAAGGGAGAGCGCCTATCAGGCTCTCTGCGCCTGCTAGGCTCTTGGCACCTGCCATCCTCAATACGCCTGCAGGCTCTTGATGCCTATTGAGCTTCAAAACCCCTGCCAGGCTCTTGACGCCTGCCACGGGGAGAGAAAACATCCACAGATGAATCCCTGTCAGAAGCGCGGCTGCTACAAGGCTCTGAGCGCCTATCCAATCGGAGTGATCTAACGGAGGAGAAAACTTCCGTTGCCGCCTACCAGGCTCTTGGCGCCTACTAGGCTCTTGGCGCCTACTAGGCTCTTGACGCCTACTAGGCTCCGAGCGTCCGTCAAAAGGAGAGTGGCCACCAGGCGAAGAACTCTTCCTTCGCTCCTGACGAAAACGAGGCTCTTGACGTCTGTCAAGCTCTTGACGCCTAACTGAAGAGGAGCGGAAATCCTGAGGAGAGAGCCTGTCTGGCTCCTTACGCCTTACATGCTCACAACTCTTGCTGGGAAGAGAGGAGAGCCTACTCGGAGAAAGATCCCGAGCTCCAGCCTGCATTCTGACCTCCTGCTAACAGGCTCAAAAGCTTCTCTAGCCAGAGGAGATTTAGCCAAAGGAACGTTCTTAGACTTCTTCACCGGAAGTGAGGCATCCTTCCGACGATGAGAAGTCCCGGCAATAGACTCCGCTAAAGCCGCAATCTGTGCCTGCAGACCCGCCAGGATACGCGCAGGAGATCTCTTAAACTCCTCTACAGGGGACGAAGTCGAGAGCGAACAGGAGAAGCGTAACCGACGAAATCTTGGTTCTCTTGTGTTCCACTTCTGGCTCTTCCGCGAGGGATTCGGGGCTGGAAGGAAGGGCGCAAGGATCCTTCCAGGGCCTCTTGAGAGGGCGAGACGACTCCGAGGCGCTCCATCTACGCTGAGGAGAAGGAAGGGCGACGAAGATGACAGAAGCACTGGCGCAATAACTCCTTCTTGGTTCGATCCATGGCAGCCTGGGAACGAGCAACAGGACTGCCGAAGGGGACGCCTGACCGGTGGGGTTGCTCCCTAACCTTCCTGCGGCTTTCGACTTTCCTCCTCCACTGGGTCTGGGAGTCTGGAAGAGGTCTAGGCCTGGAAGCGTTAGTGAGCCGGTCAGACGCACCCTCCACTGCACTAGGGGCACTGCACTGATCACTTGCACTATCATCACTCTTACCTTGTCGAGAGCGAGCGAGGCTCTCCTTACTCCTGATCGAGGGCTCTCCCAGAAGCAACTTCCAAAAAAAAACGAATCTTCGGGTTCAAAGCTGGGCGCAGGGGCTGAAACCGGAGAACTACTTCTACTACAGGCTCAGCGTCAACTTCACTCACCCTCGATCTACTAGAGCTCCTTGAAGAAGCCTTGCGCACCCTATCCTTCTCTAACTTTCTCACATAAGAAGAAAGAGCCTTCCAACCATCCTCATCCAAATTCTCACACTCTTTGCAAGGGTTAATAAAAGAGCATTCATTCCCTCTACAAGACGTACATACAGAGTGAGGATCTAATGCAGCTTTAGGAAGCCTAACTTTACATTCCTTCACTGAACAAACCCTAAATAAACTAGGTTTCTTAATTTCAGAATCATCCATGATTAAAGATATTGTAAGAGAAATCCAAAAGAAAAATCCAAAAACAGTCCAAAAAGCGTATGCCAAGCCAACAACCAAAGGGTACTTCACCAAAATCCAAATCGTCGGCAACGAGAACGAATTTAACTATCGTAAGGACTGAAGAACAGGTGTTGTCCAGCCGGCGACAGAAAATAATCTGACAAGAAAGGGGGACTGGTTCTTACACCCGCCTCCCAGCGGCGGGTAAGGTAGATCACCTGACCTACCTGTAGCGTGTGCCGCGAGTTTTGAATTTTCTGTCGTGACGTCAGAGACCTAAGCTAAGTATATATCTGGCAGGGGAAGTTCATGTACAAAAACAAATCATTGACTAGTTTGAAATCAAAAGATCCTGCACCCCAAGAGAGAGGTCGAAACATCCACTCTGTTAATAAAACGGTTCTCTCGCCTCTTCTTTTCAGTATGAAGCTGAACAGGGGTAAAGAGGAACATTTTAAAGCCTTTATCTTTATTTAGAAAATATAAATTTTTTACATTAATAATATGCAGCGCCCCAGGGTGGCAAAACTTTGAGGTTGGCAAATTTAAGAAAAAAAAAAAAACACCTCAATGGGAAGAAAGAGGAATATATGCAAAAGCAAATGGTGTAAGAAAAAAAAAAGTTCTAAAAAAAATTGTCCCTACCTTCCATGAAAATTGAAAATAACAATATTTGCTACCCCCTTGTGCAGCCTCTTTAACAAGGCAATTGTAAATTTTACAAAGATATAAAAAATTTTTCAAATTATTTTATTTTGTAAAATTATAATTATAGCTCATTCAATATCAAAAAATACAAGAAACAAGATTAGTAACAAATTCTGAGCATATTTGTAAAATATTTATGTAGGTAAATTTACCAAGAACAAAAGATACAATAACTTTTTTGCATTTATGCATGTTTTATCTAATATTTCTTTGCACTTTTCTATCCCAAATTACATTTATAAATGACATACTATCATAAAAGAGAAGAACTAAAACCAACAGCAACCCCTTCGGTATATTTATGAGCAAATTTATTAAAAGATGTCTTGTGAGACAGAGAGGCAATACATCCTCCTTGAAGTCAAGATCCCATTTAACTCTCATGAGCTGCCCAGTGGATTTTAGCCAGTCTAAAAGTTGCCATTGGTGAATTTATAAGCTATAGAAATAATGGCACCTCTTTCTGCCTAATTCCCCCAAATTGATGGTGCGTAATATTGTTACTCACCATGGGTGAATCGTCGTCCAGCCTAAACCTGTTATTGCTACCCTAGTGAGCATATCTGTCCATTAAGGTTAAGCAAAAGGGCAATCAAAGATAAAGCTTTCACTCATTGTGTATCATAACCTGCATAAAATCAACCTATGATTGCCCTTTCCCATGACTGAATACATATTTAGGCAAGCAAGGCAAATCAAAGAATACAGCTTTCCACTCATTGTGTATCATCACCTGCAAAAAATCAACCTGAGGTCTAAACGCACTTTCTTATTGGCAAACAAGTAATTTCTAGCGCTATTCTGATGCACCAAGAAAAGACCTCAATAAGCGCAGAATTAGGGTTCATGAGGTTGGCACACTTTCATTCTCCCTGACCCCTAAGTATATAGTAATTTGGAGCTTTCTTTCATCCTTGCAACAGGAACTTGGCCATGTCTGAACAAGCTTTCCCAGTTTCATCTCTGTGATATCGCTCACACAAAGCTGAAATTTGGGTGTGATCCTCTGCTGCTGTTGGCCATGTATGTACCTTCATTGGGGAGAGATTAATCAATCATCTCCATCCTCTACCTTTTCACCTTTCACTTGTCTAGCACAGAGGTGTGTCTTTCCTGAGGTAAAAGCCATTATGCTTTTTGTGCTTCATGGGTGTTCTCCCTTGGGTTCATCTTCCATGGCCCATCACTTATAGAAAAAGCTATTATGTGGAGTTTTTTTTTTTTTTTTGCAAACTTCTTACTTATGGATGGTTTCCTTCTCTTAAAGTATTATGCCCTCTCCATTTTTTTCCCGGGCTTGTTATATCCTCTTCTTGACTTCAATTTCTTTAACTTTCAAACTAAATACTGACAGACTATTTATGATTAATGGGTTTTTAATACCAAACCATGTTTTGGCCATAAAAATTCTTTTACAAAATAATCTGCAAGCAATAAGAAAAAAAACTGAAAGGTAGTGTACACCCAGACATATAACGCTGACCTACAGAAAAAAGCCATCATTAGATGGGACTGAAAATATAAATGGAACACAGCATACAAACTTTAATCCAGGATGAGGAATGGTGAGGAGCAATCCAGTTATAGAAATTTCTTACAGAGTACAAGTAGTTAAAGAAAGAAGTCCAGTCAAGAGCTAGCTGAGCTTTGGAAGCTACTATCCCTAGCAACTAGAAACTGAAAAACTCAATTTATGCTAGGTAATGTTAACTTATTACCAGCACTGGCCTTCCAATATTAATATCTTCACTGAGATAATCACTCAAGTACTATTTATAATTACAATTTGGTCTTGAACACTTACATCTGGAAATATTTTAATCCTCTGTCTTAGAAACAAAAAAGCACTGTCATTATTCAAGACTACTTTTAAGAGAAGAGTTAAGACAAGGCCCACATTATGTGTCACTTAAAAATCAATAGTGAATAATAAACAAATTATATTACAGTATGGTATTTAACAGTATGGCACAAATAGTAGTGGCATCAGCTGGAGGATAGCCTCAAACTGGTTTGAAAGCTGAATGTCATTTAATATTGCATCGACTGAGTAGTAAGTTCTATTATTATGCCCAAAATCAAGATAATATTGACTAATGGCAGACAAGTGCATTTATCGATGCAACTTTTACTTTATACTTTACTTTACATCACTGATGTAACTTTTTATTTTATTATTTTATTTTTTTTGCTATACTTTACAAATGTCCTGATATCATCATCGTCACCATTATTTTTCTATATCACTTTTTCCATTTCTGGGGTTACATGTGATATAAGTTACTAGTATGGGTTTTTTTGCCCGTGCATTTCCTACCTGATTGATTATCATTATCATTATCATTACATATTATTATTATTATTATTATTATTATTATTATATTTCTTGTACATACTGTACAAATTTTGTGTTCCTCTGTGCTAGTCACTACAAATGCAAATTGTTGTTTCTTTTGTTTTATGATGAATGACAATTAGGATGTAGGTCTTCATCTATGCCTTCTACTTTTAAGACTGCTAATTCTCCAACTGCCAATTATTCCTGATGGTTCTGGGGCTTTTCCATTCTCATATTTCATGGGGTTTTTCTAACCTCTATAGTACGTATATGTTAAATTCTATAGTTAATCCAATGTCAACAATATTTTCACATGTATAATGAGGATTAGCTAGCTATGAAAATTAAGTAGTAATTAATTTCGATACAATGCTATAGAAAAAAATAATGAACATGCCAAGTGAGATTGTTATACATCAAGAATATAATATTACTACTATAGTACTGTGCAACTGAAAATTTTTCAGTAGGCTCTAGCTTTTATCGTTCTACCAAATGGTCAGTTCACGTTAAATGTAATTAAAAATTCTAATGAAAGAGGGTGTTTAACAGCTTCTATTATACATAACTATGTAGTGTG
Organism: Macrobrachium nipponense; assembly: GCF_015104395.2. Taxonomy (NCBI): domain Eukaryota; kingdom Metazoa; phylum Arthropoda; class Malacostraca; order Decapoda; family Palaemonidae; genus Macrobrachium; species Macrobrachium nipponense. The sequence continues at coordinate 34,765,539 of NC_061094.1, forward strand.
CGGATTTCAAACACTGCACAAAGAAAGAACAACAATACAGTACACGCTGAAAAATTTCCTATGGAAAAAGCAGCTTTAACTTAGCCTAAAAGCATCATAAAATTATGGGTCAACAGAACCACATTTGTCTACTACTATTACCCAATAGGCCAAGTTGGCTAAAAACTTGATGAGGCTTGCCATTTTTCCTGCTTGCTAGCTTAATCTCAATTGTTCACAGGCTGAGAAAATATACACAACAGTACTGTAGTCACTTCCCCTAGTGAAAAAAAAAAGTCCCTTGAAGAATCAAGTTCTTTAGTTCAAGGTTAACATGTAAATGAAACATTTGAATGTACTACATAGTTTCTGTGTCATATAGCATATAGTTACATCTGAGCTTTGCAAACACTGAATGGTACTTTAGATTACACCTGGGATGTTAATGAGTGTAAAAGTAAGACAGTGGAATACATATGCCAGAATGAACTAGCACACAAGGAAAACATCAGTAATGTTCTCCCACTGTAAAATGAAACAAATCATAAAGTCATGAGGTAGGTAGAGATTTTTTCTATTTTCCTACAGTGTTGGTGCTACTCCTCTTTTCACCCACTTTTATATCTCCCTAGGATAATCTTCGTAACCTTTCACATTTTTCTACAAGCTTGAATATTTCTGGTTTTATAATTTCTTCCTGGAGACTGAAAATAAAACTTATGGAGGTAGTTAGCCTAAGTTAGTCAATACAATATGAACTTTATACTTTTATATGCTGCTTTTTACACCCATGGTCTGATGTCTGCATTATCAACATGGAATTTTTATTCTAAAATTAATATTAATAATACTTACCTGTATAATTTATCTAGCCCTAAATCCCCAAAAACCGCACCAAAATTTACCACATTGGCAACCCTGTTACCTCCTATTCTGTCCGCCAGTTGGCAACACTGTCGTTGACAGATACGAAAACCTTCCCTCAAATCAGTTGTGATAGGCAGATCGTGGGGTAGGCTGGGTGGGACTAGATAAATTATACAGGTAAGTATTATTAATATTAATTTTAGAATAAAAATTCCATATTAATAAACATTACCTTAATATAATTCATCTAGCCGATTAACCACATTGAAAAGGAGGAGGGAATGAATACAATTTCCCTTCGGACAGAATAGGAGAAAACAAACAAAGAATATATATCATAGGCAGTCAAAACTCAACCCAAGGTCAAAGATACTAACAACTCAAAGTCTCCTACATAATGCCACCAACTGCGGTAGCACAGGACAAGGAGTAAGTGCATAGTCAGTCCGTCTGTACTAAAGTCAGGTGACCGACCAGGTGACCAGTCAGACGAATTGCGGACAGCAAGGCTGCACCCTGAAGACTATCAAGCACTATTCTTTCCCTAAAGGATGAGTGTCTGGGACTGTCTGGGCGATTCAAAGCTAAGCAAACCTTGGGGGTGTATCAACGCAACCCGAAGTCGCAGCAACGAATCGGCTCATGAGCAACTCCTAACTCGAGGCTTTCTGGTGCCAAGAGAAAGGAGCGCGGAGCAAAAAGGCGATTCAGTCCCGAAGGACGAATGCCTGACAGTCCAACCTGGTCTCATGTTACACGATCATCGGGGGTGTATCAACGCAACCGACTTCGTCAACAAGAAACTCAGGGCTACTAAATGTCGCCTGATCTCCACGAGTGTCTGACTCTGAGAAGACAGGTGAGACAAAAAGTAGATGGTGAGCGAGTCACCAGATGACAGCAGACGATCCATCGACTAATTCCCTGTCCAGGACGGAATGGAAGAAGCAGGAGTCGTCAGGACAAGCGAACCAGTGGCTAGTCCTAGGTCAGCATCGACTCTGGGAGAAGCGTAGTCGCCAGTGCCGACAACCCAGTGGCTGGAACCATTTCACACTGAAAATGGAAGCAGCATGAGTTGCCAAGCAGTCAGTCCTTGTCATCAAAAACACCTAAATACCAAACTGCCTAATTCCCATTATAACTACGTCAAAACTGCCATGGGTTTATAATACAAAAATAAAAACAAAAAAATAATATACAACAAAAAAATTAATGAATAATATACAGGTAGCAACCAAACGTAAAACAGGAAGACTACCTGCCATCACCAACGGGCCCAAAGAACGAAGGTCGCCTAGAACTAGAGAAATATCCCTCAAGTAAAAAGAGGCAAAAACAGAATTAGAACGCCAAGTCGCCGCCTCAAGCACCTTGGCGACTGAGACATTCTTCATAAAAGCTACTGATGTAGCAACTGCTCTAATACTGTGTGCTCTCGGCGTCTGGTCTTCCCCAGCAGCCGAACCACAGTTTTAACGATAAGATCTCTGAGAAAAAAGGATACACCATTCTTTGAAATAATGTCTCTTGACATTTCGGGGTGAAACAAACAGATGACGGGGACGACCCTGAATGTCCTTCGTGCGGCGTAAAATAACATGAGAGCGCCCTAAAACAGGGCAAAAGAAACTAATTCCTCATTTAAATTACCAACAAAGTCGACCAGCGACTTCAGTACGAAAAGACCTGGGAATGGGATTATCAGACGATTCAGTCTTTGCGACAAATTCAGGAAGGTATGACAAAATCATGTCTTGTCCAGATCTGGCAACCAGAAAAGAGGGTGCTTGCAGTTCACCCACCCTCTTGGCTGTAGCCAGTGAGACAAGGAAGAGTGTCTTAGAAGAGAGGTCCCTAAATTTGGCAGAATTCAGAGGCTCAAACGGAGGGAACCTTAAGGCTTGAAAGGACTTTGTTAACTGTCCATGTCGGAGGCGAACACTGCGGCCTGGTCGAGATAGGGAAAAAGATCGAAGTAAATCTCTAATGACATAAGATGAAGAGATCTCAGGAAGCCTTGCCTTAAAAAAAAACATAGGAAAGCATAGACCTATAACCCTTAATGCAGAAGGTGACAGGGCCCTGTCATGATGTAAATGAACTAAAAACTCCGCTACTTTCGGTAAGGAAGGTCTAGAAATTGAATGTCCTTGAGACTTACACAACGCCTGTAAACCGACCGTTTAGCCTGATAATTTACTCTGGTTGATTGCCGCCTGGCAAGAGCCAACTGTCGCGCCAACTCTGGAGGAGAACCCTTCGTGCTTGGAGAACTCCTGACAGTCTCCAGGCATGAAGATGAAGCATGTGGAGCCTCTGATGGAACCGATGAAAATGGGTTGTTTGAGAAGATCTGGTCTCTCTGGCAGGCGAATGGGGGGTTCCACCAGTGCTTCCAGAAGGTCGGGAAACCACTCCTTCTGTGGCCAGAAGGGGGCGATCAAGGTGAGATCCAGACGCTTGGTTGCCCTCACTTTGTTGAGGACTGACCTCACCAGAGAGAACGGAGGAAAAGCATAGGCTTGAAGTCCCTCCCCAGTCCTGCAAAAGAGAGTCTGTCCCGGCACTCTGAGGAGTCTGGTAAGGGGCGAAGAATATCTGGCACCGAAAATTCAGTGGGGTGGCAAACAGATCGACTGTGACAGGCCATTTCTTCCTGAGGCTGTCGAAGACTTCCTGGGGCAAAGTGTCCACTCCGACCCTTGAACTTCGTTCGGTCTCGACAAGGCGTCTGCTAAGACGTTGTGATGGCCCAGGATAAACTGAGGGACCAACGTAATCCCCCTGTCTCTGCCCAACACAGGATTGATCGGGCTTCTTGAGTGAGAAGATCCGACTGTGTGCCGCCTTGGTTTCTCAAGTACGAGACTGCTGTGGTGTTGTCGACAAAGATCGCGACAACCGACTCCAACAGTTGTTCCTGAAATGAAAGAAGGCCTAGGTACACTGCCCTCAGTTCCCTCCAATTTATTGACATGCTCCTCTCCTCCTCTAACCAAAGGCCCGAAGCGGCTTCGGAGCCCAGGTGTGCGCCCCAACCTTGATCCGAGGCGTCTGACCAAAACATTAGGTCCGGAGGAACCGAAAGAAGAGATGTCCCTGATTGAGGCGGTGAACTTGCATCCACCAACGGAGATCCTTCCGACATTGTGGAGAAGAGGCGACTATCGTGTCCTCGGACACGAAATCCATGACTGGCGAAGTGTCGACTGAAGGGACCTCATTCTGAGACGACCTCCGGGAACCAGTTGGATGAGGGATGACAAATGGCCCAGGAGAGACCTCCAAAGAGAAACTGGCTGCATTACGGAGGACAAAATTCTTCGATCAGACTCAGAAGCTTGTCTTATCCGTTTCTGAGCGGGAGAAGCCCTCAAAATCTGGGAATTCAAAACAATCCCCAGATAAGTCATGATCTGGCAAGGGATTAGATTGGACTTGTCGAAGTTGACACGAATGCCCAACTCGACACAAAGAGACAGAACTATCTCCCTCGACCGGAGATATTTCTCTAGAGATTCGGCCTGGACTAGCCAATCGTCCAGATACGAAGCATCCTTACATTTAACTGATGCAGAATAGCTGAAACAGGAGCCATCACCCGAGAAAAGACCTGTGGAGCAGTGGTGAGGCCGAAACAAAGGGTCTTGAACTGGAAAACTCCCGAGTCCGTGAAAAACCGAAGGTAAGGTCTGCTTCTTGGATGGATGGGGATTTGCAGATAAGCATCCTGCAGATCGATGGAAATCATCCAGTCCCCCTCCTGACGGATGAAAGAACAGTCTGGACCGTCTCCATCCTGAACTTGGACTTTAGAATGAACTTGTTCAAAACCGAAAGATCTATGATGGGGCGCCAGGCACCCGAGGCCTTTAGAACTACAAAACATCCGAGAGTAAAACCCGGGAGAAGGAGGAGCTCGCTCTATGGCATCCTTCTCCAAGAGGGCCGAAAGCTCCTTCTCCAAGGCTTGACCCCTGATTGAGTGAGGGGAATAACTGCTGAACTCGAGAGGACGATTGGAAAGTGGAGGTCTGGAAACAAAAGGGATCTCGTAACCTCCTTCAGGACCTCCACCACCCAAGCATCCACCGCCTCTCCCTGCCAAGCTGACCAATGGCGGGAGAGACAAGTCCTACTGCGGTCTCCAGGCGAGGTGGATGACTCCTACTTCCGAAAATTCTTACGCAGAGAGACAAGGAAGAAGAAGAAGAAGAAGAAGAAGGTCCTCCTGGAGGTTGAGCTCTTTCTCTGCCCTTGGAGCCACGCCAAGAACCTCTCCCGCGTTTCAAAGGGTGAGCACCAGAGGATGAAGAAGAGGCACCAGCAACCTGAGATGTACTCTGGAAAAAGAGGCCAGAAGAGGTTGTGGGCTGGAGCAGAAGGTACAGATCTGGTCCTAAACTTACGCTTACTCCTTGAAGGAATGGGAGGAAGACCAGAGGAAAAAGCTCTTGATAAGGCCCAGTGAGCTTGGGAAGAGGCATCACCTTGATGTTCCTTCAAAACCTCAGAAAGCACAGAAATATCGAAAAGGAAATCGCCAAAAGGAGAAGAGGACAACAGACGGGTTCTCTGAATCTCCGATACAGAGGAGGGTAACTGCGACAAATACAGGTTACGCCTTAGAGAAACAAGAAAGGCCTGCATTGAAGCAGCAAGCTCGTTCTGATGTACAGAAGCGATTGAAATGGATGAGCAGAATTTCTCAAAAAGAGGAGCATCAGGAGGAACAAACCCGGAGTCCTTGATATACATTAAAAGCCCTCCGAGGACCCACATATTGAAGGATTGAGCTTCTTGTAAGGAGCTCATAACAGCCTCCATAGCAATAAAATCTTCAATTGAGACAGAGACGAAGCCTTAGAAGGCAAGGGTTGACTTGAAAGTCGGACAAAATCAGGATTTGGCTTGGGGGGTCGAGAGAATGAAGAATCATCCGCCACCTGGTAAACTCCTCTCCGGTGTCGTAGAAGAGAAGAGAGCTTCCTCTTCCCTTCCCCGATCACCTTCGAAAGTTTAGCGGCAACGTCCGTCCTCACTCTCGCGAACCTCTGGGCAAAGGGAAAACGTAAAAATTCCCGTGACCGGGAAGGACCGTCAAGAAAATCCCTTCTGTAATACAACGAGGCGGAGGCTGCTTCTGCTCTGTTTAGGCTCGCCTGAGGAAGAAAACCTCAAAATTAAATCAAAAAGTTTCTTGAATTCTACATCATGACATCCATTCGAGAAACATCAATATCACACGAATCCGCGTCATCATCATCATCATCGTCAGATCCTAACTTAGAAACTTCCTCTGAAGTAAAATCCTGACGACTAGCTATCTTAGGTCTGACACTAATATCCCTCCCCCCTTCTCCTAAATAAGCGCCCTTTGGCACTGTCGACAGGTACCTGACGAGGAGCTGAAAATGAATCTAAAAGTGTGTTAGACATTCTAGTAAAGGCTTCTTGAAAATTCTCTGACAGATTGTTAAACTTAGCAGAAATATCTCTATCTAGACTAAGCTGTAATTTCTTAAAATTCTGTTTCCAGGTAGTTTCCATTGCCAAAATCTTCGAATCTACATCAGAACTAACTTCACTAATTACCGGTTGTACAGGGGGCAAAGCATCAATTAATTCGGAATCGGAGTCGTACGATACCGAAACCGAAGAGCCAGAATCATGAGCGCCCAAGTCAAAGAATTCGTTAGATACAGTTTTTAGCAATCGATTTCTTTTCTCCTTAACCGATCTTTTACGCTGCAAGATTGTTTGGCGTTTCATATAAGCAGTCATATCCTCGTCAGACCAGGGCTTACATACGTCACAACGAGAAGTCAAAGTCACAAACCTGTCCACGACAAGAACTACAAATGTCATGGGGTTCATACTCCCTGCTACTCATCCTTGTCCACAAACCGGGCAGTTCCTGATGTTGCTGGCAGAAGGAAGCATCGTAATTTCTTGGTAATCCATTGTAGAATTGGACAGGTCAGTAGTTCCGGGTCGCGCAAAAGTTCGTAATTTAAGATAAGAACCACAACAGAAATCAAAGTTAATTCACTATTTCGTGATGTAATGCGTGAGTGGTAATTCATATAAAGTTTCATTTAACAAATAATGAAGCTTTAAAGGCACAAAAATGTTTAAGGAAATTTATAAAGAGCGGCCGTGATGTAAACAACACGGGCGCTCGTTAACAACTGATTTGAGGGAAGGTTTTCGTATCTGTCAACGACAGTGTTGCCAACTGGCGGACAGAATAGGAGGTAACAGGGTTGCCAATGTGGTAAATTTTGGTGCGGTTTTTGGGGATTTAGGGCTAGATGAATTATATTAAGGTAATGTTTATTAATACCAAGGACTATACCTTTGCATCTTATTTAACTAACAAATGGAAGTGAATCCTGTTATATAACTTTTTATATCAAAACTACTACTGCTAAGGAATTACCCAAGCTCAAGTAGACAACAGGTTAACTTGCTTTTGAAGATTAAATTTTCAACTATATATTTTCTATCTGGTAATATGACAAATTTTTAATCAATTTGCATTTTACATAGCTAACAAACCTGAGGTCTTAACAATACAATATTTTCCTAGCACTAGCAAAGAATCTGTGAAATCTGGCGACTCCTCCCTGTACGAGGTGATAAACTGGTCCGAGACCGCACACCCACTCCGTGACGTGCCCAGTCTTTTCCCCAACCCAGAAACTATAAGAAGAGAGAGGGGCAGCTAGAGGTGGGCAGTAAAACATTAAGACCTCAGTTTGTTATCTATGAAAAATACAAATTGATTAAAAATTTGTCATTTGTTCATATGCGGAACAAACCTTCAGTCTTCACAATAAGATACTAAAGACAGGTTAGTAAATCAGGCAGTATCTAAGTCAGAGGCGCATTCACGATGCCCTCCTCCTCCTCCTCAGCGACAGGTGAGAAGATCTTTGCCTGTTAAATCTTCTAAGAGTTCGGCTTCTGCGAGGGTCTCTCAATCTCCCTCACAGACCAAGACAAAGAAGCAACAACATCCCTTTCAATCCCACCCCTACAAGCCTGGGATGGGCTCTAGGGGAAGGGGCATAGGGGGTCATCGATAGAGTGGGCACCTCTCCCTCTCCGTTGCCACAGGTAGGCGGATGCCTAGTGGGCCAGTGGGCCAAGTGGCAATGGTATGGAGCAGAGAAATGGGTAGTAGATGTTCTGCAGGTGGGATATCTACCACCATTCAACTTCTCTCCCCCCAGACAGACCCCTTCTAAATCAGACATACGCCCACGACTTCCCAAAGTTCGTAGCTCTTCGGGGGGAAGTGTTGAAAATGATGAACAAGGGTGCGATAGAAGAAGTGAAGCGTCCTTCTCCGGGTTATTACAGTCAGATTTCCTGGTACTCAAAGCGACAGGTGACTAGAGACCATAATCTACCTTTCCACCTTGGATCATTTTGTCAGGAAGACAAGGTTCAAGATGGAGACACCTTGGACCGTGTTGGCAGCGATAAGGTACAACGACTTCTTGCTGTTAATAGACTTAAAGGATGCTTACATACAGATCCCTATTCACCATTCGTCCAGAAAGTTTCTTTGCTTCTCTCTGGGAGAGCAGATCTATCAGTTCAAGGTCCTGTGCTTCAGGTTGACCACCGTCACCTCAGGGGTTCACTAGGGTCTTTGCCCTCGCCTCGACATGGGCTCATGCTCAAGGGATTTGCCTGTTAAGGTACCTTGACGATTGGCTGGTATTAGCATGCTCCAGGGAGAAACTGCTTCAGGAGAGATAGTCTTCTTCAGTTTTGTCATGAGCTAGGCATAATGGTAAAACCTAGAGAAGTCAAATCTGGTTCCCAGCCAGAAAGCTCTTTACCTCCGTATTTTTATACATACAGCAGCGTCGAGCATTTTTCCGTTGGACCAGAGGTTAGAGAAGTTGCAGTTAGAGGCACACAAGTTCCCGTCACAACCCAAACAGCCAGCTCACCAGTGACAGGTCCTTCTGGGGATTTGTGTTTTTCTGGAGAAGCTGGCCCCTCATGGTCATCTTTCAATGGAGACCGAAAGACTTCTGGTCCCCTGCAGGAGATTCCCCTTTACAGAGAGTCCCTCTGTCCAAGGAGGTAAAACAAGACCTTCATTGGTGGTTGGACCACCAGAATCTCTCGGTGGGAATCCATCTGCTTTCTCCCCCTCCAGACTTCCTTCTGTTTTCAGATGCCTCTAGCTCGGGTTGGGGAGCTCATCTGGAAGACCTCCTTGCGTCAAGCGGTGGTTGGTGTGTGAAAGACAAGCTGCAACACATCAACGTTTTGGAGTTGATGGCAGCTTTTCTGGGGGTGAGGGAATTTTGGGAGAAGGTAGAGGGTCATTCGGTGGTTCTGATGTCCAACAAACACCACGGTGGTAGCCTATGTGAACAAGCAGGGAGGTTTTGGTGTCTCATCACCTCCATTCATTGACAGTCAAGTTACACCAGTGGGCGATCAACAATGGGGTGGAGCTCTCTGCCAGCTACATTCTGGGCAAGAGGAATGTGGTCACTGACAGACTGAGTTGTCGGAACCAAATCCTGGGCACGGAGTGGTCTCTTGCATCAGGTCGTGGCGGACAGACTTTTTCAGGTTTGAAGGTGGCCTATGCTAGACCTCGTTTCCGCTCGATTCAACAGGAAGATGGAAGTTTACTGTTCGGTGGTCCCGGATCCTCTTGCTCTGGCAAAGGACACCTTCCACCACTCTTGGGGGTCAACCCCCCCCCTCGAGGGTTTACGTCTTTCCTCCGTTTTTTGACTGATCCGTCAAGTTCTGAACAGGGTAATGAGTTGTCGAAATCTCAAGATGACTTTGGTAGCTCCTCTGGGCACAATTAACCGGCTTGGAAGGAAGGAGAGCAAAAAGCAAAGGCATCTACTCTCCAAGGCGGTTAAGGAAGACTGGGCGCGTCATGGAGTAGGAGTGCAGTCTATGACCAGCTATCACCTCACGCACAGGAGTTGCCAGATCCCACACATTCCTTGCTTTCAATCTTTGATTGTTCTTAACCAGTTATCAGCCAGCACTTAGAAAAATATCATATTGTTAAGACTGAAGGTTTGTTCCGCATATGAACAAAAATTATAATTTTACCTCAACATAAAGATAAAAATGTTAAAAATCTCAAGAAAATAGTGAAAAAGCACAAGGAGCAAAGATAAGGGCAGGCTAAGGAATTATGGCTCAAATATTTCATGGATTTACAAGTGACCCTGTAATATGTAAAATGTGTTCTTGTCAGAGAAAAAATTTAAAATCTGTACAAAACAATTAACCAACTAAAAAATGTCTCCAGTGTCATGTGAAGTAGAAGGGGCCTTTATTAGATTCTTGTAGGCACATCATCCCAGCTGATCCCCAATTCTTCCTTCACACTTCTATCCACTTAGGTCTCGGCCTTCCCATTCTCCTACAACCTTCAGTGTCCATCCAGCCACCTGTCTTAAAATCCCAGAAAGCTGTGATCGAATACCATGAAGATGACCCACAATGAAAAAAGATAAGTCATGTGAATGTACTAAATACTAAACAGAAAGGTAAAACCTGTATGTATTAGGAAAAATAGGAAAGGAAAGAGTAAACTTGGGATAAGAAAGCCAGCCAAGGTGTATGCTTAAGTTGTGCAATCAAGGAATTACTGTAATATGAACTCTTATCAAAGACTGCCAGACCAAAACAATATGAGATACTGACACTTCAATCATAGTTCCCACCTTTAAATAACCAGCTTCTCTGCTAAAAACACATTTCCCATTCTGCCCACCAGGGCAGAATATTTTGAGAAAGTAAAAGCCTACATCATTTAAGAAAAACACATCATTTAAGACAAAATTTATATATAAGGCATTTTGTACTCAAACCTGGGAGTGTTAAGGAGTCTCTTTGCCACAGTTCCCTGGTTCTACATCCATGGGATGGGGTACTTAAGGCAAAATATATTACGGGATTGCATGGAAGGTGTGACTGAAGTAACTGGAGGAAGTTAAGGATAGGTAAAGATTTTATGCTCTTCTTTAATGAATTTAAGAAAAAAATCATTTATAATAAGGCCTCCTTTTATATTCAAACCTGGGTGTTTTTAAGGAGTCTCCTTGCCACAGTTACCTGGTTCTACATCCATGGGGTGGGGGTTAAGGCAAAATATATTAGGTGATTGCATGGAAGTAGTAAGGACAAGTCAAAAATCTATGCTGCTCTTTAATGAATTTCTTAACCTATAATGAAACAAGCCATAAAAAAGTATTTTCTCCCATTCCTATTCTTGTTTTGAGGGTACTTGTAATTCATCTAAGTTATGGCATTTGGCTAAACATACTTTATTTTTTACCATTATGAAACCAGTTTCCCCAAATGATTCTATGATTCTTGTGTCAACAAAATTGAGATGTGTGTAGATAACCCTAATGACAAGTCACATAGCCACTTGGATACTAATAAAAAAAATAAAAAAAACCTACTGATGGAGCATTTGTCAGTTAGTCACTCAGTGAACAACTCTCAAAAGAGAATCATATTCACCAAAACTTAAGGTTCAGTAGATGATATTGACACCTGGTGATACTATGCCTATGAGAAAAGAACCATCATGTTAGAAGAGACATCAGGTATATATGTGTGCATTTGACAAGTAATGACAATGAAAAGCACAAAAAACCAAATGTAACCATTACAAATGAATAAACTTCATATTCATTTTTCTTTTTCTATTAACTTGGTTTATAGCATATGGGCCTACAAACAGTGGCATGGGTGCCTGTCAGCATATTTCCAAGGGGGGGGCCAAATTATATTTATATATATATATATAGATATATATATATATATAATATATATATATATTTATGTGATGCAAGATGAAATAACAGAAAAAAAAAACATTTACACTGCCCTTTTTTCAATAATTCCACATACTAGGTACTGTTCAACAGAAATCAAACATTTCTTGAAAGAATATTAATTAGACTGAAGGAATATATTGAGAAATGGAAGAAACACAGTGATGTAGTTAAATGTAAAAAATGAAATAATTATAAATTACATATAAATTTCTTTCCAGGATTTCATGGGGCAAGTGGTCACCCCTTGCCCCTATTGCGGGTACCCATGACAGGAGGGTACCTAATCACTAAACAGCAGTAGCCTAACTAGGCTAAGCTTAACCTTCCCGATTTGAGAAACAAGTAATTTCTAATACTGCAGATGTTAGTATTTGACTTTGTTTACACAAAATTCCAAATGAAAAGCAAATTTCCTATTGGCCTATTGGTTATCATCCACCATAGGCTAGGTTCATTCCCATTCAGCAGTTAGGCTAAGCTAAATTTGAGATAGGGTAAAAAACCGCATGGTCCAGGGTGGACCATGTACAATCAATGTGTACAACCTCAGGACGCGTTATAATGTACTTTTTTTGGGGTTGTACACATTGAACGTACATGGTCCACTCCTGTACCATGCGGTTTTTTTACCCTAAACCGCACTAAGCTAGTTAAAGAGGACCTATTTGGATAGCAGTCTTGAATTTTTTGGTAAAATCTTGTATTTCGTTGAGCAAATCACCAAACGTTGGACAATTCTTTCAAATAAAAGGCAAATAAGGTCCCAAGAGTATACGTGGACCCTTACAACATAGGCTATTGGATTAACTTTCACCCGGCACAAGCTACCTTAATATAGCAAGAGACATGGGCCAAGATAACAAATAATTACCTTTGTAAATAACCAAACAAACTGCAATGACAAGTTAATTACAAGTTCCACATTTTTTTCCTTTAGGTAGAAACAGGAAGGGCAAGATTTGTACTACCTGCCTCAACTGTGTCCAACGTTACTAGTCTTACCTTACGGGAGTTTGCATAGTAAGGTTTCATTACCTAGGAGAGTAAAGCCTTCCTGAATTACAATGTGAAGTATGATTTAGGACAAAATTAGGTTATCTTTAGAAACCACTTTTTACTATATTAAATACATTTTTCTTTGCATATCTGTCATTAGTCATACGATAACGATTACTAGTATATGGATTTCTCGATACAGCTCTGGGAGTCAAGGTCGTCGTTATTTTCTATTTATAAATAACTATGTTTCAGATTTGGAGACCTGTTTAAAAACACTAACCTGTCGAAAATGAAAATTAAAGGCGGAAGTTTGGAACCCACGTAAAAGTCTGTAAATTAGCTCTTTGGCGAAGAATTGAAAGTTATTAGTTTGAACCTGATGAAAATATAACAAAAAGCCTGTTAAAAATTTGAATGTTTGTAAAACTAAAATACAAATTTCAGGATATATCCTGAAATCGACGCATTTATCTGCTCTGTGATGAATAATGTCTCGAAATGCATTAACTAGTGGCTGCAATATTAATACCAATGTACTTAGTTCAGTATTTGACCCAATTGTAGAAATACCTACGACAGCACAGACCTGCAACAACTGTGGGAGCATGCAACCTTAACGAAACACATGTAATACAGGTTATCATATAATACGATAGTCCTGTCAGGTTGACAAAACATAAATATGGTGTTAGTGTTGAATAATTATAAATATATATATATATATATATAGATATATTATATATATATACTATATATCTATATATATTCATATATATATATATAAAACCTACCTAATGTAATCTTTGCTTTTTCATTATGAAAAAAATGATTAGATAACAGACAAAAAAAGAAAATAAGAAAATGTATTAAAGAACGCATAGCAAGAAAAAACATGATGAAACAATATGTAATGGTAGGTAAATCATTTTTTTTACAATCTACATAAGAGCCGTTGTAAAGAAATAACAACAATTTCTTACTACTAATTGTCACTGAGTTCGGATATAAAATAGAAAGTAATTCGTATTACTTTTTCCTTCGCGGGCACACTATAAGTACAAATGCAAATTACTGTAAGCCACACCTTCTACACGGACAATATAATCATGATATAATACGGTGACCAGCGTCCCCGGAAACCCGTTATCCGTGACCTTTCCCGGCTACTGCTGTCCCCGGATATGTACCCGGTTTTCACTCTGTCAATGTGACTGAAATATCCGAAATTGGAATACAGAAATAAATAAAAAACGAAAATATTGACCAAAACTATACATAGTTGCACACCGTACGACTCGCACTGTGCATTGTATATAACTAAGTAAACAATTAACAGCTTTGCACGGCAATATTTGCGAATTACCTGCCAGGAACATAAAACCAAATTTCCCACAAAACCATCGTCAGTATCGCCATGCACGTCCCTTGATTCCCCTCTTGCCTTCCAGCCAGGAACCAACCAGCACCACTCTCTGCCACCCACCGGTGTTTCGCCCGTAGATAATTTTAAAACTGTTCGATCATTGGTAAATAGTCATTAAATTATAGCCTACCTTGATTTAATTGAATTTTTATTCAATTCCTTTGCAATTTAGGATAAATATGGTGAGAGAAACTTTTGAACGTTGCTTTATGATTGGTGAGGGCAGTGTCCCCATTTTCATTTTTCAATGACAGAAAACACATGTTTTGGAGGTTTTTACGCCTCTGAACCGAAAATGTCCCCCGGATTTTTGTCGAAATCTGGTCACCTTGCAATATAATCGGGCCGCCCTGGCTCAATATGCTACATCTTTTTCGTTGGGTTTTCCCGTAGGCCCAGAAGTATGCTATGACGACTCCGATATTTCGAATATCTACAGTCAGATAGTTAAACCATTGGTTCAACGGTTAGTCGTTGCCTTCGGAACGGTGGTGGTTAGGGTTATATATAATATATATCTATATATATATATTATATAAATATATATATATATATATATATATATACTTCTAGGGCACAATTTTTCACGGATACAACATTCATTGAATAGAATGGCTTTTTCACTGTTAACCAGCTTTTTGAAATTGCTTCATATTTTCTAATTATTTTCTTCACTTCATTGTTCAGGTTACTAATGGACACATAATGGGGTTCTTCCATTTACTCCAGTATTTTTACACGCGACAGCTGTTTCGTCAACCTTTACGTATTGACGTTATCAAGCGTACTGATACAAATATGAGGCTTATGAGCCTACATGCGTTTTGTGACGTCATGAGGACGGAAAGGTAGTACAATTGCCAGATACCTTGTTTTAAGTATTTACAAAAGACTATAGTGAAACATAAAATAAGACAAATAAATAAATATGTTAACAGAAATTATATAAAAAGTTGAAAGTAAGTTATTATACACATTATACATAAATATATTAATTACATATATGTTTAATTTACTGAAAGTCAGTGTGCGCTCCTGTCCGCGTGTGGGGGTTTTGTTCCACGCGGTTGAAGGGCTGCCTCCTACACGAGGGCAAAGATCGGTCTGCCTCACGTTGGATGTTAAGGCTGGGACGTTGCATGGCGATACTGACTGCTTCCGATATCAATAACGATTGTAGTTGCCTTCCTTGTGTATTATTTTGGTGTTTGAGAGAAGTTCTTGTAATGATGGTTTTTTATTGTGGGTATCCCCAAAGTGCTGATGAAATGGCTCCTTGGTTTCTGTGAGCCTGCATGCGACGTTTGAGTGTAGTGGTTGTGTGTCCGATATAGCATTTTTGGGGGGACTGACATTGCTCGTCAGCACAGACAAACTTGTACACTATATCAGATTCAACCTCTTTCTCCGTCGATGGGGCCGTACTATTTTTCATTATCAATGAGGCCGTAAGGTTTGGTTTGCAGTAAATTCTTGCTGTTATTTTGTTATATGGCGCTAGGGGGGTGGTTCCTCTTCGCAGTATACCAAGGATGGCTTTCCTTTCATCCTCGTGGTGTTTGTTGTATGTTATCTGATGGTATATCACTATTTCTTTGTCTTGTGTGTTGTCCTTCGGGGTCGGGTTATGGAAAGCCTCTAATCTCTTTTTGACAACTTACTGGATCATGTTATCTGGGTAGCCGTTATTTGTGAGCAGCTGTTGAACTCTGTTGATTTCTTCGTAGTCGCTTTCCATGTCGAACAGTGTGTTATGGCGCGTTTTATGTATGCATTTACCACAGATCGTTTATATGCATCAGGGCATTCTCCTCTAGCATTTAAGCATCTCCCAGCGTCTGTCTTTTTAGTGTATACGGTGGTATTGTATTTGTTGTTCTTTTGGGTCTCAAGTACGTCCCAAGAAAGGGAGCATCTTCTCATCACTTTTTTCTACCGTAAAATTTAATGTAGAATTTGCTTGGAGTTTATTTACTAATTCTTCTATGTCATTTTCGCCCTTTGTTGTTATAAAGATATCATCAATATATCTCCCATAGATTCTGGGTTTTGGGTGTTCTTGAAATGTGACCTCTTCTGTGTGTGCCATAATATATAAATATAATATATATATATATATATATATATATATATATATATATATATATATATATATATATATATATATATATATATATATATATATATATATGGCGGCATTATGCCAAGAACTGAGGCAACTAAGGCCATTCAGAGCGGAAACGGAGATTGACAGTAAAAGGGTTGAAAGGTGTTGCAGGAGGAAAACCTCGCAGTTGCACTATGAAAAAACTGTTAGGAGAGGGTGGTGACAATAAGATGGTGGAAGAAAGAGAATGTGAACGGAGGTACAGTAAAAGGAATGAAAGTAGGTTGCAGCTATAGGGGCCGAAGGGACGCTGCAAAGAACTTTACGTAACGCCTCCATTGCACCCTAATGAGGGCGCACTGACAGCACTACGGTTCTCACCTCCGGGCCCGGGGTGGTGGCTATAGGGTGGGAGAGTTATTAAAGCGCCGTTGTCGTTACTCGAAGGGTTGTTTTGGTGGTTGTAGTAGTCAGAACTCGATGATAATGACATGAATGAAGTACGTTATACTCCACTGCCCTTCTATTGTAAGAACTGGCATATGTTAGTGTAGAGTTTATTGTTTGTATGGTGTTTTTATGTTGGTAGAGTTGCTGTATAGATCTGCTCAGCGTTGGGTTGTGTGTCCGATTGTCATATTCAAAAATATTCCAATTAAGAATTGTCAGTCTCTCAAGGTAGGGCCGAAGAGGACACTGGTAGTTGCCTAAAGTATAGAATTTCTGGATAGGTCTCGAGCAGATTATCATCCACATACTCCCTGTCAAGAAACAACAGCAACTTCAATATTGGCAAGGCCTATTACTAAATTAATTATTTCGCTTCGTAGACAGCCGGACCCAGTAAATGGGCGAATATCATTTCAGGTTCGTCCTTTCGGTGGATGCAGGCTTATTTAGACCTTGATTCGGACCGTGGCTGATTCGGACCATTTGCTAGGCTGATTCGGACCCATACTAATAATTTTATATTATAGCAATGGGTATTTCTATATAAGCATTCCGTATCGTTCGTCCCCGCGAATACGAAAGCCACCAGGATGGGCGTCAAATGTATTTCGCCGTGTTTAGTACGAGCCCCTGGGTTAATTCAGTCGTCCGAATAAATATTGCTTAAAATTCTTGTTCAGGAGGTAAAACTGCGTAGAAAAATCGGCAATCATATGAAGGTCCGAATAAGCCTGGATAAAGGTCCGAATGAGCCAGTACATGGTCCGAATAAGCCTGTTCCCCATTCGGTCAAGCAATATGGTCTTGTACATTGATCAGTGCGAGGCCAGTCTACTTTGCCAAATTCACGGAATCTCGTCCGCGGCATCAGGGCGTCCTCTTCCAGGCTATCCTGGTAAACGTCGGGTCAGTCCTTCAGTGACAACGTGGCATCTCTAAGCATTTAATATTGCATATTGCATTATCTCAAAAGATCTTTTTCTTCACTTGCAGGGTGGCGTTCGTAAATAAGCTATAGGTGGTAAGGTGCTGGAGTAACTTTCGTTCAGACTTCCTTACTGAATGAATGGTCATTCATTTGCTTGGTTGTATGTACATACTTCCACAGGAATGTGCAATCCAAAACTATGAAGGTAAAAACGCGAAACATTGATTAATGAGCGGTTTGCATTGACGGCATTGCAGAGAGAGAAAAAATAGCTAACATTGCAGAGAGAGAAAAAATAAATATGAAACAAATTAGGAATCGCCGAGTGTTATATTTTTAGTTTTGATTTGAATGATGGTAAGATTAGATAAAGTGAAAAAGCCTCGGTATGTAATTTTCTTCGATCCACTGCAAGAGCTAGAATAGCGATAAGTAATAGTTTGGGAAGGGTACAGGAAGGTTTGGGTGGGGAGGGAGGGAACGGGAAGGGAAGAGTTATGGGATGGTGTGTAGTTTTATGTGCCAAACATTCTAATAATAATAATAATAATAATAATAATAATAATAATAATAATAACAGAGAGGACGGAATGGGTAGAAAAGATTAGACAATGGATGGAGCCAGATACAGAGAGAACAAAGATCCCCTCCATGAAAGCCTACAACACCAAGAAATTAAGGGAGAAAACAAGTGAGGTCAATGAAATAATGGGCCTAATACACACCACCAGTATCACAGAAACAAATAACTTGACATATGCAGGAGCAAGATTAGTAGCAGAACTGATGGGGATTCGAACACCAACACCACCGTCACAACCAACCCAACAGAAACCAAAACAGCAACCTCCTTGGAAAAGGCGCCTGGAAAAGCAAATCATGGTGATGAGATCTGACTTGAGTAAACTGAAAGAGATGGCAGAAAAAAGGCTAAGAAGCAAGAAAACAAGGGAGGAACTCAACGAGAAATACAAAGTACAAGAGAGGGGACTAAACAACACAATAGAAGATGTAAAAACAGAGGCTTAATGGCCAAAGCACACAAGATCCAACGGTACATGAACAGGAATAAGGGATACCAACAGAACAAACTATTCGGAACCAACCAGAAAAGACTATACAGCCAACTAAGAGGGGAAGACAACCACCCAGAAATTCCTGAAGCCGAACCAAGTAAGAGACTCTGGGAAAACATATGGAGCAATCCAGTATCACACAACAAACATGCAACATGGCTCCAGGAAGTCAAGGAAGAAGAAAACAGGGAGAATAAACAAAGATTCACGACATCACGACAGACACAGTCAGACACCAACTAAAGAAAATGCCAAACTGGAAAGCCCCAGGTCCCGATGAAGTCCATGGATACTGGCTCAAAAACTTCAAGGCCCTACACCCACGAATAGCAGAACAACTCCAGCATTGTATCTCAAATCACCAAGCACCCAAATGGATGACCACAGGAAAGAACATCCTTAGTACAAAAAGACAAGAGTAAGGGAAATATAGCCAGTAACTACAGGCCTATCACCTGCCTACCAATAATGTGGAAGTTACTAACAGGTATCATCAGTGAAAGGCTATACAACTACCTAGAGGAGACAAACCACCATCCCCCACCAACAGAAAGGCTGCAGAAGGAAGTGTAGGGGCACAAAAGACCAGCTCCTGATAGACAAAATGGTAATGAAGAACAGTAGGAGAAGAAAACCAACCTAAGCATGGCATGGATAGACTATAAGAAAGCCTTCGACATGATACCACACACATGGCTAATAGAATGCCTGAAAATATATGGGGCAGAGGAAAATACCATCAGCTTCCCTCAAAAATACAATGCGCAACTGGAATACAATACTTACAAGCTCTGGAATAAGACTAGCAGAGGTTAATATCAGGAGAGGGATCTTCCAGGGCGATTCACTGTCCCCACTACTCTTCGTAGTAGCCATGATTCCCATGACAAAAGTACTAAGAAGATGGATGCCGGGTACCAACTCAAGAAAAGAGGCAACAGAATCAACCATCTGATGTTCATGGACGACATCAAGCTGTATGGTAAGAGCATCAAGGAAATAGATACCCTAATCCAGACTGTAAGGATTGTATCTGGGGACATCAGGATGGAGTTTGGAATAGAAAAATGCGCCTTAGTCAACATACAAAAAAGGCAAAGTAACGAGAACTGAAGGGATAAAGCTACCAGATGGGAGCAACATCAAACACATAGATGAGACAGGATACAAATACCTGGGAATAATGGAAGGAGGAGATATAAAACACAAGAGATGAAGGACACGATCAGGAAAGAATATATGCAGAGACTCAAGGCGATACTCAAGTCAAAACTCAACGCCGGAAATATGATAAAAGCCATAAACACATGGGCAGTGCCAGTAATCAGATACAGCGCAGGAATAGTGGAATGGACGAAGGCAGAACTCCGCAGCATAGATCAGAAAACCAGGAAACATATGACAATACACAAAGCACTACACCCAAGAGCAAATACGGACAGACTATACATAACACGAAAGGAAGGAGGGAGAGGACTACTAAGTATAGAGGACTGCGTCAACATTGAAAACAGAGCACTGGGGCAATATCTGAAAACCAGTGAAGACGAGTGGCTAAAGAGTGCATGGGAAGAAGGACTAATAAAAGCAGACGAAGACCCAGAAATATACAGAGACAGGAGAAAGACAGAAAGAACAGAGGACTGGCACAACAAACCAATGCACGGACAATACATGAGACAGACTAAAGAACTAGCCAGCGATGACAATTGGCAATGGCTACAGAGGGGAGAGCTAAAGAAGGAAACTGAAGGAATGATAACAGCGGCACAAGATCAGGCCCTAAGAACCAGATATGTTCAAAGTACGATAGACGGAAATAACATCTCTCCCATATGTAGGAAGTGCAATACGAAAAGTGAAACCATAAACCACATAGCAAGTGAATGCCCGGCACTTGCACAGAACCAGTACAAAAAGAGGCATGATTCAGTAGCAAAAGCCCTCCACTGGAGCCTGTGCAAGAAACATCAGCTACCTTGCAGTAATAAGTGGTACGAGCACCAACCTGAAGGAGTGATAGAAAACGATCAGGCAAAGATCCTCTGGGGACTATGGTATCAGAACGGATAGGGTGATACGTGCAAACAGACCAGACGTGACGTTGATTGACAAGGTCAAGAAGAAAGTATCACTCATTGATAGTCGCAATACCATGGGACACCAGAGTTGAAGAGAAAGAGAGGGAAAAATTGGATAAGTATCAAGATCTGAAAATAGAAATAAGAAGGATATGGGATATGCCAGTGGAAATCGTACCCATAATCATAGGAGCACTAGGCACGATTCCAAGATCCCTGAAAAGGAATCTAGAAAAACTAGAGGCTGAAGTAGCTCCAGGACTCATGCAGAAGAGTGTGATCCTAGAAACGGCACACATAGTAAGAAGAGTGATGGACTCCTAAGGAGGCAGATGCAACCCGGAACCCCACACTATAAATACCACCCAGTCGAATTGGAGGACTGTGATAGAGCAAAAAAAAAAAAAAAAAAAAAAAAAAAAAAAAAAAAAAAAAAAAAAAAAAAAAAAAAACAAAAATAATAATTAATAATAATAATAAAGTAATAATAATAATAATAATAATAATGTAATAAAACTTTACCTCGTTTTCGATTGCCAAGTATTGCCTATGGAAAATGGGCGTCATGAAGCAGTACTCAGAATTCCGTTTTGTGACGAGAATTTTAGGGTTGCAGTATTTCCACCGTATTTAAGAGGCAGCAAATGTTCACACCAAACACTACGGATTCCAGGAGAGAACTGAAAATAACGGTGTGTAAATGGCTTGAGCTGTTGGATGGTCGTTCAAACGGCAAGTTTATACAGTAGCTAAAGTGCTTGTGACTGAAGGCTTCTGGTTAGTTATCTCTCAAAACTGCAAATTGTAATTACATAATCAGACACAGCTGCCAGAGTTCCATTGCTGTTATTATTTTCTTTAGCCTTTTCTTTTAGATAAATAGTGAGTAATGTGTGCACACCTTTTAGGTAAAGACTGAGCAATGTGTGTATTCTTCACGATATATTTAAGGTAGTTAGGTAGCCTACTAATGAATTTAACAGGGCAATCTTCACCTATACCTGGATCAATCCACATTCTGGATGATAGACCCCAAAGTTACGGGAACAATAATATACACTAAACCAATTATTCCTTTTCTTATATCTTTATGCAGAGTATGATTTTGTTTTATTGGATTTATGAGAAACATTACAATGATAATAATTCCACTGGGACCAACCCTACCATTCTCGTCCACGCCATGGAATTTGGAGAGAGAGAGAGAGAGAGAGAGAGAGAGAGAGATGCAATTACAATCTTCTTGTTTTCTCTTGGTTTTTTGGTTTCTACCCCAGTTTATCATTAACCATTCATTAAATATTAAGATTAAACATTATCATTCAAGAAATGGAGCGTCATAAAGAAATAATTAAAAATGAATAGGTTTTACACAATCATGTAATCAAGTGATTCGAATACTGTTACAGTCTCTACGCTAGTATTCCAAATATATTTACCGACGATGTTGCAGAGTTTAACTAGCAAGGCGCCCTAATTTTTCACAAATACTTGAGAGGATTCGGCCACATGGTCCTTACTGGGCTTCACTTGCTACCTATTACTGTAAGAACAGGATATGAAGTGCTTTTCGACGTACTACATTATGTGTTTACTACTTTTGCACGAAAGTGAAAATGTGAATCTATGCTTGTAACACCAATAAGATTTTAGTCCTAACTGAACGACTAGACTGTTTTTTTTTCTTTCTTTCTTTCTTTTTCATCTGTCCATCCGCCTGTGGCGTTTTCGCATGGTAACACTGCGTCCCGGGCTTTAAATAGGTACGGTATGTGTAAGTTTTAGGTAAATAAAAGGATATCTGGGTGTACATTTGCAACTGAAAAGTGTTTTTAATAATTTACTGTATGCAAATTACACCGTTAATATTCGAAATAGGATATTGTTATTATTGTTGTTGAATGTAAGCTGAATGTAACTATCTAAATCCCGGGACGCAGTGTTACCATACGCAAACACCACAGGCTGGAGGACAGATGGAAAAAAAACCAGTATAGTTACCCTCCTGTTGAAAGTCTCATAATAAATGTATTTTCTCACATGCGACGTAGGCACCGGCAATGTAAATTTGTCCTCATCCCGTAAGAAAGCTACTTTTTTCATAGAACAGTTAATCCTATGAAGTCAGGACTCACTAAAAGGGTGCGTTCACACCAAATGCGTCGCGTCGAGTCGAGTCACATCAATTCATTTGATGTAAGTTATTTTGACTAAACCTTGTTGACACCAAATGCGTCAACTTAAGTCAAGTTTGCACTCATTTGCATCTTATTTCCACGACAGTGGAATAGTAGTTTTTTATGAGAATGGTTGCATATTCTCTTAGTGAAATTAAATGCTTTGGTGTGGCTTTGGCGTCGCAAACGCAAAAAAAAGTAAACCTAGAATCTGGGTGCATCATTTGAACACCAAGAGGCCACAATTTGACATTGCGTATTGAAGAACCTGGCCTTTTTCTCCTTAAAAGAAATAGTGATGGCGACATCACTATTTCATTTAAGCTGAGAGTGAAAATTGATCAACGTGAAATGACTGGTAACGGTGTGTATTTTATAATTACGAGTATCTGTTTATATATTTATTTTTTTGTCCATTTATTTTTTTCTTTTCCAATAACTGATCTTTTCTGTCCGTTTATCTGTTACCTTCTGTTACTTCTTTTGTAATGAACACCATAATATTTTTGGAAGCTCGAATTTCAAGTCACTGGACCTGTGGTGGGCTTGTTCCATATGAATACTGCTCTCTCTCAATATAATAATAATAATAATAATAATAATAATAATAATAATAATAATAATAATAACAATAATAATAATAATAATAATAATAATAGAGGGAAAATGGATAAGTATCAAAGACCTGAAAATAGAAATAAGAAGGATATGGGATATGCCAGTGAAAATTGTACCCATAATCATAGGAACACTAGGCACGATCCCAAGTTCCTTGAAAAGGAATCTAGAAAAACTAGAGGCTGAAGTAGCTCCAGGACTCATGCAGAAGAGTGTGATCCTAGGAAACCGCGAACATAGTAAGAAAAGTGATGGACTCCTAATGGAGGCAGGATGACAACCCCGGAACCCCACACTATAAATTCCACCCAGTCGAATTGGAGGACTGTGATAGAGCAAAACAAAAAAAAAAAAAAAAAAAAAAAAATTACTAATTAGACATGCAAAAAAAATGAGGTTAAAATCCCCCATTCCTTTCTACCGTTCTTGTTATTTTTTCGGGCCTGGTCAAGAACATGACCTATGGTTACCCGTCCCAACTACCCCTAAGAATTCGCAAGTCCGTCAACAATCATTGTGCCATTGAGTAACAAGAGCTATTGGATAATAATAATTCACAGACAAAACTCGTGCGTAACGTTGGCCACTTGTTTCTTCAGGATGCGTAGACACCGGATGTCTTAAACAATTAGGAAGTTTTACGTGTCTTATGATTTCGTGAACTCGTTTATCGTCTGTTCTGTTTTACCCTTTACCCTTATTAGCATTTCTATGGGTCCGTTGTAGTCTCAAAGTTGTTGTTATTATTATTCAGAAGATGACCCTATCCATATGGAACAAGCCAACCACGGGAAATTGACTGGCTACTCAAGCTTCCAAAAGAATAATCTGCCATTCATTGGAAAGAAGTAATAACAGAAGGTAATGATAAGTACAGAATGAAAAGATCGCTAATCAGAGAGAGAGAGAGAGAGAGAGAGAGAGAGAGAATGAGTTTCATTAGCGACTTGTGTTTGTGATGGTTAAATTTTTCAAAATCATTTTTACAAACAATTTACAATTGTTAACAAATGTCCTTCTAATCAAATCATTCTTCAATTGAATGCCAGCAGACGGGTTCGTTTGATACAAGTATGCAATCCCAAATACAAACACACACGCACGCATACACACACAAGCGAATCATTATACCATTCTACCATCTTTCTTCGTAACTACAGCGAATCCCACTTTCAAATTATCACCAGAAATAGCAGCGCTGTCAGGTCATACCGAAACTACGAAATGAAGTTGAAAGCCAAGTGTTTATTAGGCAGTAGTCTTACGTTGACTTCCAAATTTCTGTTAAAAGTAGATACGGTGGTGAAGAGACTGTTTGAAGGAAAACTAGATGGTTAAGCGTACGATGATGCTGACCCGGACTATTACCCTGCAAGACTGAAGCATGAAAAGAGGTACAGACGTAGACTGTTCTCCCTTATTAGGAAATTATTGTCTGTAGTTTTTTAAAAGACGGCGGCAGGCCCGCCAGCATATTTCCCAAGTCTGGAAGAGTATAGGGATAGGGAAAATTAGGACCAATCAAAGTGCGCGGAGCTGATCCAGACGTCACAAGCCACGCCTTTTAGCTCCCTCCTCAGTCCCATATCCATTACTGCCACCAGTCACGATGCCGAAGAAATTCTTCTCAATTTCACCGTTTACGGCTCGTATGACATATACAGTCAGCTATATCTAAACATAATACAACACTAATTTAACAACAGTATATTGTTCAATTGAGATACACTGTGAAAGATATGCGTTATTGACTCCTCCCTCCTGGTAAATGATATTTTTACATCGCGAATGTCTAAATTATAGACGTGAAAATGCATGTTTAAAGCCATTTACAATGAGTTACGATAAATCACGGGATGAATAAAACAATATACAAGATGGTAAAAATGACGGTATCTGACCTGTCTGTAGGGGAAAATAGAGAGAGGGAGTAGAGCTTATACTAAGGATGTCTATGGACATATGCAGTTTCGTGGTAATGCACATTACCGTGCATTGTATAAAAGCAATATACTGGTCATTACTGGGCAATGAACAGGAATCAGACTGATATAGTCCCTACTATTTACAGGGACACAGTATCAGCATTCATTCAAATTACATTTATTTCAAGAGCTAATGTGTACTTACGGAAACCTACGGTATTGTTATTTTGGTGATCCAAGTTAGCATACTGTAACCAAATATAGTTACTTGACAAACTCATCCTGTCAATGGCTAATTTGAATAAGGCTGTTTTTCAGGTGTACTTGATAAACTGTAGTAAAAAATTGCCTTTTTGAGGTGGATTCCGTTTTGATAAAACCTCCCAGATGCCCTTACCTGATTGGTACTTGCCATTCATTGTGTACAAATATATAAAAAGTTTGTTATTGAATATTTTTTTGCTTTTGCCTCTTACTTTTCATACATTGTCTACAGACAAATAAAAAGTGATAACATAATTCAGTATTGAATATTTTTAGCAATCCCTTACGTGATGTTTGCTTAAATTCATTGTGTACAAAGAAAACACTAATTATTTAATTTATTCAATATTTTTAGCAAACCCTTCGTACTTTTCATTCATTGTGTGCAAAAAATTACAATGAGTTACAGTAGACATTTTACTGAGCTGAACTAAAGCAGAATGGATGCATAAATTCATTAAAACTGCTATATGCTTTACAATAAATATGGATGACACTTCTTTTCCATCTTTCTTTCTACAGAAAATTTTATACAAATATTCAACATGTATTAATTAAAGCCAGAGATAACGGTAGTTTATGAGTATACTACTATTTTCATACAATCTCACACTGAATGGCAAAATAAAAGCCTTAAATAAGTTCATAGATTTTTTTTTCCATATAGATTTTTGGAATTATGCCAAGCACTGGGGCAACTAAGGCCATTCAGCGCTGAAACGGAAATTGACAGTAAAAGGTTTGAAAGGTGTTACAGGAGGAAATTCTCGTAGTTGCACTATGAAACAATTGTTAGGAGAGGGTGGACAGTAAGATGGAAGAAAGAGAATATGAACGGAGGTAACAGTAAAATGAATGACAATAGTTGCAGTTAGACTCCGAAGGGACGCTGCAAAGAACCTTGAGTAATGCCTACATTGAACCGAATGAGGTGTACTGACGGCACTATCCCCCTACAAGGTGCATAAATTTGTCATGAAAACTGTATCCTCCACATTTCATTTAACGCCATAAGGCAGTTGTTATTTCAGCACTGTAATAATACATTTTTATATCCTGAAACAACAGGCAGTAACACCTGAAAAACGATCCATGCTCCATGCTTTTAAAGTCGTCACTTTCAAAGTCGAAGATTAAATTCATCTTGATGGGAGTCGAAGTGCCGCGAAGTTCTTGGCCTCCGGTCTGTATTCTGTAGTGCTAATTACAGGTCATATACCATCATTTTTACCATACCATCAATTTTACCATCTTGTATATTGGTTGATTCATCCCATAAGTTATCGCAACTCTTCATAAATGGCATTAAACACGTATTTTCAAGTATATAATTTAGCAACTCGCGATGAAAATATTATTTATGCAGAAAATATCGACCTTATGAGCAGGAATTAAGAGGTACTGAGGACTATTACCAAGAGGGAGAAGCCAATAACGCTTAGTATATTTCACGATGTATCTCATTTGAAGAATATATTGTTGTTGAATTACTGTTGCATTCTGTTTAGATATATCTGACTAAAATGTATAGGTCATACAAGCCGTAAACTGTGAAATGGGGAAGTTTTTCTTCGGCATTGTGACTGGCAGTAATGGCTATGAGACAGTGTAGCTAAAAGGCGGGGCTTGTGACATCATGGATCAGCTCCACGTGCTTTGATTGGTCCTAATTTTTCCCCATCCTTATACTCTTCCAGACTTGGGAAATATGCGGCCCGCCCCGCCGTCCCGGGACGCATATTTCCCAAGTCTGGAAGAGTTTAGGGATGGGGAAAATTAGGACCAATCAAAGCGCGTGGAGCTGATCCATGACGTCACAAGCCACGCCTTTTAGCTCTCTCCTCAGTAATATATCCATTATTGCCGCCAGTCATGATGCCGAAGAAATACTTTCTTGTCAATTTCACAGCTTATGGCTTGTATGACATATACATTTTAGTCAGATATATCTAAACATAATGCAACACTAATTTAACAAAAAATATTCTTCAAATGAGATACACCGTGAAACATATTATGCATGTTTAAAAACCATTATAAAAAGGGTTGCGATAACTCCTGGAATGAATCAAACAATATACAAGATGGTAAAAATGATGGTATCTGACCTGTTTGTAGGGGAAAATAGAGAGGGAGTAGGCTTACATTACGGATTTCTATTGACATATTCTATTTCGTAGTAATGCACATTACTTTGCATTGTATAAAAGCAATATACTGGTCATAACTAGGCCATGAACAGGAATCAAACTGATATAGTCCCTACTATTTACAGGGACACAGTTTCAGCTTCATTCATTAAATTATTTCAAGAGCTAATGTGCCCTTAAGGAAACCTACGGTATTGTTGTTTTGGTGATCTAAGTTAGCCTAATGTAACCAAATACAGTTACGTGACAAACTCATCCTGTCAGTAGCTAATCTGAATACGGTTGTTTTTCAAGGTCTACTTGATAAGCTGTAGTAAAAATTGCCTTTTTGAGGTGAATTCCATTTGCATAAAACCTTCCGGATATCCTTACCTGACTGGTCCTTGTCATTCAATGTGTAAAAATATATAAAAAGTTTTAATTGAAAATTTTTTGCTTTTGATTTTTTACTTTTCATACATTGTGTACAAACAAATAAAATGTGATGATAAAATTCAGTATTGAATATTTTTAGCAAGCCCTTACGGGATTTTTGTTTAAAATTCATTGTGTACAAAGAAAACACTGATTATTTAATTTATTTAATATTCTTAGCAAACATTTCGTACTGGTCATTCATTGTGTGCAAAGAATCAAAATGAGTATTTCATTAGTATGTAATACTTTTAGCAATTATAGGAGTACAGAATACTACCTGTTTACGGAGTTACAGTAGACTTTTTACTAAGCTGAACTAGAGCAGAATTGATGCATAAATTTATTAGAACTGCGATATACTTTAAAGTAAATACGGATGACACTTTTTTCCAACTCTTTTTCAACAGAAAATTTTATGCACATTCTCAACACGTATCAATTAAAGCTAGGGATAACGGTAGTATATGAGTATACGGCTATTTTCATCCAGGCTCATACTCAATGGCCATATGTATGCCTTAGATTAAGTGCATAATATTTTTTTACATAGATTTTTGGCACTATGCCAAGCACTGGGGCAACTAAGGCCATTCAGCGCTGAAACGGATATTGACAGTAAAAGGTTTGAAAGGTGTTACAGGAGGAAAACCTCAAAGCAGTTGCACTATGAAACAATTGTTAGGGGAGGGTGGACAATAAGATGGAAGAAAGAGAATATGAACGGAGGTAACAGTAAAATGAATGAAAGTAGTTGCAGCTAGGGGCCGAAGGGACGCTGCAAAGAACCTTAAGTAATGCCTATATTGCACCAAATGAGGTGTACTGTCGGCACTATCCCCAAACAGGGTACGTAAATTTGTCATCGAAACTGTATCCTCCACATTTCTTTTAAGCATAAGGCAATTATTATTTTAGTTCTGTACATAATACCATTTTAAAGCCTGAAACAACAGGCAGTAAAGTCTGAAAAACGTTCCATGCTCCTTGCTTTTAAAACCGTTACTTTCAAAGTCCAAGATTCTTGATGGGAGTCGAAGTGCTACGAGTTCTTGGCCTCCTGTCTGTAGTCTGTAGTGCTAATTACAGGTCATATATCATCATTTTTACCATACCATCAATTTTACCATCTTGTATATTTTCTATCCATCCCATGTGTTATCGCAACTCTGTCTAAATGGCTCTAAACACACATGTTCAAGTATATAATTTAGCCACGGCCACTTGCCATGAAAATATTGTTTATGCAGTAAATATCGACTTTGTGAGCAGGAATTAAGAGGGACTGAGCACTATTACCAAGAGGGAGAAGCCAATAACGTATAATATATTTCACGGTGTATCTCATTTGAAGAATATATTGTTTGTTGAATAGGTGTTGCATTATGTTTCGATATATCTGACTAAAATGTATAGGCCATACAAGCAGTAAATTATAAAATGGGGAAGTTTTTCTTCGGCATTGGTGACTGGCAGTAATGGACTATGAGACCGAGTGTAGTTATAAGGCGTGGCTTGTGACGTCAAGGATCAGCTCCACGTGCTTTGATTGGTCCTAATTTTCCCTTTTTCCCATCCCTAACTCTTCCAGACTTGGGAAATATGCTCCCGGGACCCGTGGCGGGCCGCATATTTCCCAAGACTGGAAGAATATAAGGATGGGGAAAATTAGGACCAATCAAAGCACGTGGAGCTGATCCATGACGTCACAAGCCCCGCCTTTTAGCTACACTCGGTCTCATAGCCATTACTGCCAGTCACAATGCCGAAGAAAAACTTCCCCATTTCACAGTTTATGGCTTGTATGACCTATACATTTTAGTCAGATATATCTAAACTAGAATAAAACAGTAATTCAACAACATATATCTTCAAATGAATACATCGTGAAATATACTAAGCGCTATTGGCTTCTCCCTCTTGGTAATTAGTGCTCAGTACCTCTTAATTCCTGCTCATAAGGTCGATATTTTCTGCATATATTATTTTCATTGCGAGTTGCTATATTATGTACTTGAAAATACGTGTTTAATGCCATTTATGAAGAGTTGCGATAACTCATGGGATGAATCAAACAATATACAAGATGGTAAAATTGATGGTATGGTAAAAATGATGGTATATGACCTGTAATTAGCACTACAGAGTACAGAATACAGACCGGAGGCCAAGAACTTCGCGGCACTTCGACTCCCATGAAGATGAATTTAATCTTCGACTTTGAAAGTGACGACTTTAAAAGCATGGAGCATGGATCGTTTTTCAGGTGTTTACTGCCGGTTGTCCAGGATATAAAAATTTTATCATTACAGTACTGAAATAATAACTGCCTTATGCTTAAATGAAATGTGGAGGATACAGTTTTGATGACAAATTTATGCACCTTGTAGGGGGATAGTGCCGTCAGTACACCTCATAAGGTTCAATGTAGGCATTACTTAAGGTTCTTTGCAGCGTCCCTTCGGGATCTAACTGCAACTATTGTCATTCATTTTACTGATACCTCCGTTCATATTCTCTTTCTTCCATCTTACTGTCCACCCTCTCCGAACAATTGTTTCATAGTGCAACTACGAGAATTTCCTCCTGTAACACCTTTGAAACCTTTTACTGTCAATTTCCGTTTCAGCGCTGAATGACCTTAGTGCCCTAGTGCTTGGCATAATTCCAAAATCTATATGGAAAAAAAAATCTATGAACTTAATTTAAGGCATACATTTTGCCATTCAGTGTGAGCTTGTATGAAAATAGTAGTACACTCATATACTACTACCGTTATCTCTGGCTTTAATTAATACATGTTGAATATTTGTATAAAATTTTCTGTAGAAAGGAAGACGGAAAAGAAGTGTCAACCATATTTATTTTAAAGCATATAGCAGTTTTAATAAATTTATGCATCAATTCTGCTTTATTTCAGCTCAGTAAGAAGTCTACTGTAACTCATTGTAATTTTTTGCACACAATGAATGACAAGTACGAAGGGTTTGCTAAAAATATTGAATAAATTAAATAATTAGTGCTTTCTTTGTACACAATTAATTTTTAAGCAAAATATTCAATACTGAATTATGTTATCACTTTTTAATTGTCTGTACACAATGTATGAAAAGTAAGAAGCAAAAGCAAAAAAATATTCAATAACAAAACTTTTATATATTTGCACACAATGAATGGCAAGTAACAATCAGGTAAGGACATCTGGAAGGTTTTATCAAATCGGAATCCACCTCAAAAGGCAATTTTTTACTACAGTTTATCAAGTACACCTGAAAAACAGCCTTATTCAAATTAGCCATTGACAGGATGAGTTTGTCAAGTAACTATATTTGGTTACAGTAGGCTAACTTGGATCACAAAATGCAAATAACGTAGGTTTCCGTAAGTACACATTAGCTCTTGAAGTAATTTAATGGATGATGCTGATACTGTGTCCCTGTAAATAGTAGGACTATATCAGTCTCATTCCTGTTCATGGCCCAGTAATGACCAGTATATTGCTTTTATACAATGCACGGTAATGTGCATTACCACGAAACTGCAATATGTCCATAGACATCCTTAGTGTAAGCTCCACTCCCTCTCTCTATTTTCCCCTACAGACAGGTCAGATACCATCATTTTTACCATCTTGTATATTGTTTGATTCATCCGTGAGTTATCGTAACTCATTGTAAATGGCTTTAAACATGCATTTTCAGTAACGCATAATATCTTCACGGTGTATCTCATTTGAACAATATATTGTTGTTAAATTAGTGTTGCATTATGTTTAGATATAGCTGACTAAACTTTATATGTCATACAAGCCGTAAACGGTGAAATTGAGAAGTATTTCTTCGGCATCGTGACTGGTGGCAGTAATGGATATGGGACTGAGGAGGGAGCTAAAAGGCGTGGCTTGTGACGTCTGGATCAGCTCCGCGCACTTTGATTGGTCCTAATTTTCCCTATCCCTATAATCTTCCAGACTTGGGAAATATGCTGGCGGGCCGGAGCATAATTTTGTGATCTGTGTTAAGACTCGGCTTATGGAAAATTATTAGGACCAATCAGAGTTCAGAATTCGCTTGAGGCAATGACGTCATAATCCTAGCATTCATTCTTACTGTGTGTACGATAATTATCCGCTAGTCACGTATATTTACTCAGTTGATAAATTATAATCTAATGTGTATACTGTCCGTTTTTTTGTTCGGGTTATTCATTAATTACCTTATCGTCTAAATACCTCTTAATTTCTCAACAAAATTAAAGTTAATGATGAAAACCAAGGAAGTAGAACACTTTTATATGTTCGTAAGATTCATTAAACTGCCCTTCTTGAACATGATTCTCATTTGTAAATAAACAATTCATTTATATGGTCTAGAGCCGCGTTATTTAAGAATAGATTATCATTCCTCTCTTAGCAATGGATGGCAAGGAAAAAGCCATCAAACTTCGAAAAATTCAAGAATATAGACATTCAAACCAGTGACAGTAGCGACATAATTGAATTAATGATATATATAACAACAAAAGAACAGGTCAAGGAATGGCTGGAAGAGTGCTCGAAGAGTATGCAAATTTCGTTTAATGCCTTTTTCCCCTTATCCTTATCAAGTTACAAGATGGGTCTCCCCATAGATATAGAGAAGAGAGATTCTACAGACAACTCCAATTGTTATGCAATGATTCTGAGAAATAGCAGCGGCCTCGACTACAGAGACCAGCGGCAACAAGCCACTTCTGGCGCCCAGTGCTGGGGCAACAACTGTGTTCCATTCAGAAACAGGACCACACGAGAATAGGGTTACATATTTCATGATAGTAAAATTTTTCACTCATGAAATCTTTATAACTGTCGAAAAAACAACCTCAAGTAAACTTGTGTGAGGTATTAGTCAACTTGCAGTAAACTACAAACCTCCTTTTCGAGCTAATAAAATAAAATAATGAATGATTGTGATAAGCTCTTTATTAAAGCCTATTTAACATTAAATTCATGTAGCTAATAAAATAGCATGTAGGGTTACTTTCTTCATATAACCAAGGTTAAGAGTGACAATTTTCTCTACTACTAGTACTACACTGTATGTACAATTGCCTTAACGTATTCCTTTACCCCGTCCCCTTATGTTTCACGAAAATGGTCTGGTAACACCGCTATGAAGCCTGTTTGTCTTGTAACGACAGGCGTGAATGGTCGCGCTATTTATACCAATGTCCATTTTTTCTAATCACTACTGTAGACATTATGTTAATGATATACAAATAATAGTTCACATTGCCAGTGAAATGTGTTGTTAAATAAATAGAAAAATAGTATAGTACCAGAGTAATAAAGATAGCAATGGTAAAAAAATCATATTCATTCCTGATTAATCATAATCAACAACCTTCGTTCCATTCAGGTGCGTCTGCTGTAGGTGTTTGCTGGAATCCTGCTTTTGTTCATGGTGGCTCATTATTAGGTTGTCAATTTCAGAGCATAATTAATTGAATGGAAATACGCTTTGGATTTACACAATCCATCATCTCTCAGTAAGAAATTATCCATAATCTTGGAGCTTCAATGCTACTCTCCAGTTAAGAAATTATCATATTCCTGGAGACTCAATGCTACTCTCCAGTAAGTAATTATCCATATTCCTGAGACTTCAATGCTACTCTCCCAGTAAAGTAGTTATCCCATATTCCTGGAGACTTCATTGCTCTCTCCAGAAGTAATTTATCCATTTCCTGGAGAATTCAATGCTACTCTCCAGTAATAATTATCCGTATTTCTGGAGACTTCAATGCTACCTCTGGAGAAAGTAAATTACCAATTTCTGGAGACTTCATGCTCCTCCAGTAAGTAATTATCCGTAATTCCTGGAGAACTTCAATGCTACTCTCCATAAAGTAATTACCGTATTTCTGGAGACTTCAATGCTTTACTCTCCAGTAATAAATTATCCGTATTTTCTGGAGACCTTCAATGCTACTCTCCCGTAAAGGTAATTATCCATATTTCTGGAGGACTTCAAATGCTTACTCTCCAGTAATTAATTATCCATCTTCCCTGAACTTTCAATGCTACTCTCCAGTAAGAATTATCCATAATCTTGGGAGACTTCAATGCCTACTCTCCAGTAAGAAAATTATCCATATTTTCTGGAGACTTCAATGCTACTCTCCATAATTAAATTATCCTATTTCTGAGACTTCAATGCTACTCTCCAGTAAATAAATTACCATAATCTTGAGACTTCAATCTACTCTCCATAAGAAATTATCCATATTTCTGGATACTTCAATCTACTCTCCAGTAAGAAAATTATCCATAATCTTGGGACTTCAATGTTTACTCCTCCAGTAGAATTATCCCATATTTTCTGGAGACTTCAAGGCTCCTCTCCGTAAGTAATTACCATAATCTTGGAGACTTCAATGCTACTCTCCCGTAAGAAATTATCCGTATTTCTGGAAGACTTTCAATGCACTCTCCAGAAAGAAATTATCCATAAATCTTGGAGACTTCAATGCTACTCTCCAGTAAGAAATTATCCATATTTATGGAGACTTCATGCTACTCTCCGTAAGAAATTATCCATAATCTTGGAGACTTCAATGCTACTCACCAGTAGGTAATTATCCATATTTCTGGAGGACTTCAATACTCTCCAGTAAGTAGTTTATCCATATTCTGGAGACTTCCAATGCTAACTCCTCCAGTAAGAAATTATCCATATCTTGGAGACTCAAGCTACTCCCAGTAAGTAATTATCAAATACTGGAGACTTCCAATGCTATCTCCAAAGTTATATCCATAATCTTGGAGACTTCAATGCTACTCTCCAGTAAGTAATTATCCAATATTTCCTGGAGACTTCAATGCTACTCTCCAGTAAGAAATTATCCATAATCTTGGAGACTTCAATGCTACTCTCCCAGTAAGTAATTATCCATATTTCTGGAGACTTCAATGCTACTCTCCATAAGAAAATTAATCCGTAAATTTCTGGAGACTTCCAATTGCTACTCTCCAGTAAAGTAATTCCATATTCCTGGAGACTTCAATGCTACTCTCCAGAAAGAAAATTATCTGTATTCATACTTCATGCTTACTCTCCAGTAAGTTAATTATCCATATTCCGGGACTTCAATGCTACTCTCCAGAAAGAAATTATCCGTATTTCTGGAGACTTCAATGCTACTCTCCAGTAAGTAATTCTACCATATTCCTGGAGACTTCAATGCTACTCTCCAGTAAAGAATTATCCTGTATTTCTGGAGACTTCAATGCTACTCTCCAGTAAGTAATTATCCATATTCCTGGAGACTTCCAATTGCTAACTCTCCGAAAAAAATTATCCATATTTCTGGAGACTCCAATTGCTACTCTCCCAAAGTAAATTATCCGTATTTCTGGAGACTTCAATGCTACTCTCCCAGTAAAGAAATAATTCCGTATATTCCTGGAGACTTCAATGCTACTCTCCAGTAAGAAATTATCTGTATTTCTGGAGACTTCAATGCTACTCTCCAGAAAATTATCCGTATTTCTGGAGACTTCCATCTACTTCTGGAGAATTATCTATTTCTGGAGACTTCAATGCTACTCAGTAAGAAATTATCCTGGTATTCTGGAAAAAAAACTTCATGCCATACTCTCCAGTAAGTAATTATCCTATTCCTGGAGACTTCAATGCTACTCTCCAGAAAGAAAAAATTATCGTAATTTCTGGGGACCCCCCAATGCCTACCTCCAGTAAGTAATTCTACATATTCCTGGAGACTTCAATGCTACTCTCCCAGTAAGAAATTATCCGTATTTCCTGGAGATCAATGTACTCGGCCAGTAAGTAATTACCATATTCTGGAAGACTTCCAATGCTACTCTCCAGAAAAAAAATTATCCATATTTCTGGAAAGACTTTCAATGCTACTTTCAGTAAGGTAATTATCCATATTTCTGAGACTTCAATGCTACTCTCCAGAAAGAAATTATCCGTATTTCTGGAGACTTCAATGCTACTCTCCAGTAAAAGAAATTATCCTTGTATTTCTGGAGACTTCAATGGTTCTCCAGAAAGAAAATTATCCGTATTTTGGAGACTTCAAATGCTACTCTCCCGAAAGAAATTAATCCCGTAAATTTCTGGAGACTTCAATGTACTTTCTCCGGTAAGAATTCTTTCCATGTTCCTGGGAGACCTTCAATGCTACTCCAGTAATTAAATTATCCGTATTTCCTGGAGACTTCAATGCTACTCTCCAGTAAAGAAATTATCCGTATTTCTGGAGACTTCAATGCTACTCTCCAGTAAGTAATTCTACCATATTCCTGGAGACTTCAATGCTACTCTCCAGTAAGAAATTATCCGTATTTCTGGAGACTTCAATGCTACTCTCCAGTAAGTAATTATCCATATTCCTGGAGACTTCAATGCTACTCTCCAGAAAAAAACAGAATTATCCTGTATTTCTGGAGACTTCAATGCTACTCTCCAGTAAGTAATTATCATATTCCTGGAGACTTCAATGCTACTCTCCAGAAAGAAATTATCTCCGTATTTTCTGGAGACTTCAAATGCTACTCTCCAGTAAGTAATTATCATGGTTATTTCTGGAGAGCTTCAATGCTACTCTCCAGAAAGAATTAATCCAAGTATTTCTTGGAGACTTCAATGCTACTCTCCAAAAGTAGTTAAATATCCGTATTTCTGGAGACTTCAATGCTACTCTCCAGTAAAAAAGTAATTTTTTCTCCATATTCCTGGAGACTTCAATGCTACTCTCCAGTAGAATTTACCATATTTCTGGAGACTCAATGCTACTCTCCAGTAAAGAAATTATCCGTATTTCTGGAGACTTCAATGCTACTCTCCAGTAAGTAATTTCTCCATACCCTTCCTGGAGACGCCTTTTTCCATGCTACAGCTTCAATCCAGTAAGTTAAAAAGTTATCCAAAAAAAAATGATTTCCTTAATGGCTATTCTTCCAGCACGAAATTCCATGTTCTGGAGACTCAATGCTACCCTTCAGTAAGTAAGTTATCCATATTCCTGGAGACTTCAATGCTACTCAGTCCCGAAATTATCCATATTCCTGGAGACTCAATGGCTACCCTTCAGTAAGTAGTTATCTATTCCTGGAGGACTTCAATGCTACTCTCCCAGTAAGAAATTATCTATATTCCTGGAGACTTCAATGCTACTTTCCAGTAAGTAAAGTTATCCAGTATTTCCTGGAGACTTCAATGCTACTCTCCAGTAGTAAGTTTATCCATATTTTCTGGAGACTCAATGCTATCTCCAGTAAAGAAATTATCTATTCCTGGAGACTGCAATGCTACTTTGCCAGTAAGTAGTTATCCATATTCCTGGAGACTTCAATGCTATTCTCAGTAAAGAAATTAATCTATATTCCGGGAGACTTGATGCCTACTCCAGTAAGTAAGTTAATCATATTCCTGGAGACCAATGCTACTCTCCAGTAAGAAATTATCCATATTCCTGGAGACTTCAATGCTACTTTCCAGTAAGTTGGTTAAATCTACCCTATTTGGATTTTTACTAATTGGTTAACCTCTCAGTAAGTTAAAGGTTATCAGATTCCTGGAGACTTCCATTGCCTGCTCTCCAGGTTAGTAGTTATCCAATATTTCCTGGAGACTTCATGCTAACTCCTTCCAGTAGTAAGCTATCCATTAGTAGTGTTATCCATATTCCTGGATACTTTAATGCTACTCTTCAGTAAGTAGTTATCCATATTCTGGAGACTTCAATGCGTCCTCCAGTAAGTAGTTATCCATATTTTCTGGACGACTCACCTGCTACACCCTCAGTCAAAGCTAGTAGTATTATCCATATTTCTGGAGACTTTAATGCTATTCTCCAGTAAGAAATTATTTTATATTTCTGGAGCTTCAATTGGGGGGGGGGGGCTACTCCCCTTAGAAATTATCATAATTCTGGAGATTCAATGATACTCTCCATTAAAGTAAAACTATCCATATTTCTGGAGACTTCAATGCTGCTCTCCAGTAAGTAGTATCCCTATTTCTGGAGGACTTCAATGAGCTCTCTAGTAAGTAGTAATCTCTTCCTGGAGACTTCAATGCTCATCTCCGTAAGTAAGTTTATTCTATTCCTGGATACTCAATGCTGGCTCCCTCCCGTACGTTATCCCTATCCTGGATACTTCATGCGCTCCGGTAAGTAGTTATCTCTATTCTGGAGGACTTCAATGCCTGCTCTCTAGTAAGTATTTATCCCTATTTCTGGAGACTTCAATGCTGCTCTCTAGTAATTAATTATATCTTCCTGAGATTTCAAGCTACTTTCAAGTAAGTCGTTATCTCTATTCCTGGAGACTTCAATGCTGCTCTGTTGTAAGTCGTTATCCCCTATTTTGGAGACTTCATGCTATTTTCAAGTAAGTGTTACTCTATTCCTGGAGACTTCAATGCTGCTCTCTAGTAGTTAGTTATACATATTCCTGGAGACTTCAATGCTACTTTCCATAAGGTCGTTATCTCTTTACCTGAGACTCAATGCCTGCTCCCAGAAAGTAGTCTCTATTCCTGGAGACTTCAATGCTGCTCTGTAGTAAGTAGTTATCCCACTATTTCTGGGACTTCAATGCTATCTTTCAGTAAGTAGTTATCTATTCCTGGAGACTTTCAATGTAACTACTTTCCAGTAAAGTAGTTATCCCTATCCTGGAGACTTCAATGCCTGCTTTCCAGTAATAGTTATCTCATTTCCTGGAGACTTCACTGCTACTTTAGTAAGTAGTTATCCCTATTTCTGGAGACTTCAATGCTGCTCTCTAGTCAAGTAGTTATCCTATTTCTGGAGACTTCAATGCTGCTCTTCCCTGTAAGTAGTTACCATATTCTGGAGAATTCAATGCTACTTCTCCAGTAAGTAGTTATCCCATATTCCTGGAGACTTCAATGCTACTCTTCTAGTAAGTAGTTTATCCATATTTTCTGGAGACTTCAATGCTACCCTTCAGTAAGTAGTTCATACATATTCTGGAAACTTCAATGCTACTCTCCAGTTAGTAGTTTTCCATATTCCTGGAGACTTCAATGCTACTCTCCAGTGAGTAGTTATCAATATTGCTGGAGACTTCACTGCTACTCTCCAGTAAGTAATTATTCATATTCCTGGAGACTTCAATGCTACTCTCCAGTAAATAGTAATCTATATTCCTGGAGACTTTAATGCTGCTCTCCAGTAACAGCAAGTAGTAAGGCTATGGTAGGCTACCCTTTGTTATTTGATGATCAACCCTGGTAGAGTGGCTAGGCGGATATGTTTATTTGTAGGTTAGCTAGTCAATAAAGTTTACTTTTAAAGCTATAATGTAGTATAACTTTGAAGAATAGGGTAAAAAGATAACGGTAAAATTGAAGAATACTACCTTCAAGTTTTATGGCAGATCAAATTCAGCACAGTCCTCTGCATACAAGGAGGTTTGAGAACTTACTGATGACATTGGTAAATTACATTATAATACTTCATTAACATGTACAATTGCAGCAGGCCCGGGGCTCGGCCTCATGATACTATGTACATTGTAATACTACTAGTATTAGGGCAAAATTGTCACTCTTAACCGTAGTTTAATTGCACTGAAAGACCCTACATGCATGACTTTTATTATTGGCTACATGAATTTAATGTTAAATAGGCTTAAATAAAGAGCTTATTACAACATTATTTATTTTATTAGCTCGAAAAGCAGGTGTGTAGTGGACTGCAAGTTGACTAATATCTAACA